>NW_004524634.1:12720450-12728709 GCF_000260255.1 Octodon degus
ATACATTTCCACATAACTTAACTTTCTCCAACTCAGTGTAGAATAATTTTAATATTAATATGTCTGTGTTTAAGTGAAGAGACTATATTTTTACCTTGAATTCCTTTCACTTACTATGGTGCGTGACATGGACATGTCAATACTATTGACTTTATAGAGGTCACCTAGTGTAGTTTCTTAGAATATAGACTCAGAATTAATGAGTTATGTGTACGCACATTGTATTCTGAAGCTGGAGGCTGGGTGGCAGCCAGTAGTGAAATACCAAAACTAATAAGATTCCTTGACATCTATGGGGTCTGATAGCTCTCAGAAAAGTAGAATCAGAATATTCTAGGTGTAAACTTTTCTCTTCGATCTTGCACAAAGATTAGAGATTTGTGTGGTAAGACAAGTGTTTGAATTTATTTATTGTTTTCAATCAGCATGAAAGTTTCATCAGGTGGCACTCGGGGCTGCCTGTGCAGCAGCTGCGAGTGATGTCCCCCAGGGCAAGGCGAGGAGCACCAAGCATCACCCCCAGTCCACCAGCTGTTTATCACAGTCATGATGGTGAATCCTTAGGGACAATAGAAGTCCAAGTAGCACTCTCACAGGGGCCGGATCACTTCCATTTGGAGATTTCTTAGAAGAGCGGAACCTGTTACATCAGAAACTTGAGGTCAGGCTCAGCACTGAGGCTTACACAAACCCTCTAGGTAATTCTGATGCATGTTTGAATTTGGCAGACACTGCAGCGTTGCTTCAAAATTCTGTTATTCCTGGTGTCAAATATTAGTCACTTTCTACATACTGGAACAGAGTACCTACCATACACAACTGAAAGGAGAATTTGATTTATTGAGAAAAAGCGATGCACTGGGACAGAATAGTTAACATTTATCAGTCATTTATATGATTAGATACAAAGCATACTTGGTTTAATAAATGTCAATGTTAATTATTATTATTATTATTATTATTATTATTAATATTTGTCGAATAAAAAACCAATATTTCTATAGGCTCCATAATGTGACCCAAATTGCTAACAAGTGAGTGGTAAAACTTAGATTAAATCGTATGACTTTGAAAAAGCTTTTATGCAGTTGCCTCTTTTCCTAAAAATATACAAGTTAATTTGATAAAAAAGAGAATTAAATTTTTTAATTCTTAGTTATTAAATTAATTGGGTTAGAACTTGTGTTATTAAGCTATGAAAAATTATTGACATTATAATTTTAAAAGTTTTGGTATAGAGATGCATATGAATAAAATTATAACTCAAACATCAAGAAAAGACAAGTTGTTAGTATAAAAATGCCAGCTTAAATATGGAAAATAATAACGTAAGTAAAGATGAGACTGAAAGAAAAAGATGTTTATTGGTAAGTAAATCAGATAAAGGATGCAAAATACATAGGAATTAGTGCAAGTCAGCAAGACAAAAGTGATTAGTAATTCAATCCTCACATTGCAAAGTTACAAAGAAGACATAAAACAAATTTGAAAGGTAGTTCATCTTCACCTTTGGAGAGCTTTGTATTAAAATAATAATAATACCAGAAGATTGACATATAAGATGTCACTCATTTTCAGTGTTGTTCAGAATATTGGTAAACAGATAATTTCATATTTTTGTATAAATGTCAATTTTAGCAGTCACTTGGGAAAGACACGAGAAGTTAATATTTGACCATGTCTGCACAAACTTTCAATTCATGTATCATTTGTGCTCTCTGGGTTTTTTGTATATCTATTTAGTGGAAGTGCTGCACAAACCTTTGTGGATATAGTTTCAAGGAACTCATTTGAAGCATGTTTATAACAGCAAGATTTTAAGACAATGCCATTACTTATTAGATTATTTAAAATTTTTATAGCACATCATTTCATCTTATAAAATATTAAATAGATTATAATCTTATATAAGATTATGTGGTATATATATATATATATATAATTAACATAGTAAAATAGTACCAATATACCATTAAAAAAGAGAAACTGAATCTCGCCGCAAAACATTGACAAACAGCGTGAATACGTACACGGATGACGTGAAAAGTAATTTTACAAACATATCCAAACATAAAAGTTATATACAGTCAAATAAAGAAAAACAAAAATCATGATTTATGTGATTCTGTTTTAAGCATGAGAAGAAATTGAATGCTTCTCATTGTCCTTTCTGAGGAAAAAAAAAAGGCAGAAAATATTACACCCAACTGAATGTGAGTACTGGAGGGTCCTAAGAAGAAAGTGTAGTTTTGCCGGTCCTCTGATTGGCAAAAGCATCTGAAAGGTGATAGTCTTTAATTCACCTACCTTATATGGAAGCCAGTGTGGGACAAACCAATGAAGATTTCCCACCGCAGTAAATAGCAATGGGAATTTTCCAGTGACTTCACATGTTTATCAAATTTACGTGGTTGTTTTCACTGTAGTCTTCCTCCACTAAAGCTAAACCTCCAGCAAAGGTCATATTCACACAAAGTCTTTTGTCATCAGTTCTTAGAAAGAATAAAAACTTCAAGATAATGAGTACCATGAACCAAACACCCAGAGAAAGAACAATAATCATTAAAGATTCTGCACTACACAAAGCCCGAGGATGCTCTGTGTCCACAGTGTGCCATATGCTGGAAGAACAAGAGCAATTTTGGAAACAAGAAATAGGAGCAAGCATTAACTTGAAAAAAAAAACTGAATCCTTCATAATCCTCAGACATTTTAGATGGAGAGTATCATACATCCATTTCACACTGAGTATATGCTAATTTAATAATTAAAAACCATATCATATATAAATGTTAAGGTTATTTAAAAACCCCTGTCTCAGTTACTCTTCTGTCATTGCTCGGACAAATACCCGACACCCAAAATGAAGGAAGGAAAGGTTTATTTAGCTCACAGTTATTGGATGTTTCAGTCCATACTCATCTAGCTCCAAAGCAGACTGGCACATGGCAGAGGGCAGCAGCTCACGGTGGTGGAAGGCAGCAAAACAGCAAGAGCAAAAGGGAGGAGGAGCAGCAACAATGGCAACAGAGAGAAAGTCTGTCTCCATTATGATGCATCCGGGCTATCTGCCCCAGGTTGGGTGTTGCGCTCACATCCATGGTCCCAGCAGCACCCACATCCATAATCCCAGTGGATCATAAATTAACCGCAAATTAGAACTCCACCCTACGATTGTATGAGGCTTTGGGGGGACAACTAGACAGAAACTATCACATCCCCTAAAACTTTGCATTCCTGAACTAATATTTCATGACTGAATGTTTTCATAAAAATTAATCTCATCAGTCTTGCTCTGTTGCTGAGCACAAAGAAGTGCTCTGATTTTCATTCAATAACTTGCTCTACGGTGGCGTTCTTTAGCAAACCAAAACTTTGCACCGACATCCCAAGTATTTATCGATTCCATTCAACCAGCAGTTCCTGGGGAGGAGTACCACAGCAAGCAGTTCTGAGTTACTAGAAATTCATAATTCTAAGACTGATGCTCAGAATGACTCCCAGCCAGTGTTTCCACATTAGAGACTCAGAAAGCAACCATGATTCTGCATAGATGGAAAAGAGAAAAGTTAGAAATTATCTAGCTATTATTCTACAATGCCATGATGATTTTGTTGTTGTTTTTATTTTCATTTATGTATTTGGTCCAGGGTCTCATTCACTACACAGCTTGGACTCATAGGGATACTCCTGTTTTCAGCCTCCCCAACTCTAGGATTACAGGTGTGTGCCACCATGTCCAGACTTGGTCACTGGCTCAGTGCTCCCCAGGGGCGGGGCCAGCAGGACATGTGGGACTGGGGATCAAACCCTGGTTCCTGCACTTGCCAAAGCAGGCGTTTAGTTTGCTAAGCTACCTCATTGACTCTCGTGTTATTATTTGTTTCCACTTCTTTTCCTTTTGCTTTCAAAAAGAATAATTCCATATGTGTTCACAACCCCATTTTATTTACTTCTTTTTTAAAGATTAGAAATTGAGCAGCATATGTATTTAAAATCCTATTTATTTTACTTTTCAAAAACTCCCAGTTACTCTTTTCCTTAATCCTTTTTCCATTCCTCCATTCATAATGTCAGCATTTACATATTCAAACCCATGAAGGCCACCTTCCTTTTTTCAGTTAAAATTATTACCTTCTCTTTGCTGTCTTCTTGTTTACTTTTTACCACACCTGCCCCAGGATTCTTTCCAAAAGCATAAAATTCTCATCTTAAAAATGTCCCCTTTCTCTGCAGCTACTTCTATTGCTCTCTCTTCCCTTTGCTATAGCTTTAATTTGGTTTTTGTACCCACACAGTTCAGTGTGATCGATTTTTGGTCCCAAAGATGAACTATTGGGTGGTGGTGGAACATATAAGACGTAGGGGCTGGTGGGAGGGCTTTAGGTTATTGAGTGAAAGATGTGTTTCTCAGTCAATTTCTTGAGTTCTTACAAGAGACTTTCATAAAAGGAGAAAGCCTCTCCTCTCCACACACCAACATCTCCGTCTCTGCTCCAGGTTCACGACAGAATGAATGGCTTGGTTCTGGGTACTTTCTAATTTGGTAACCAAGCCATAAAATGACACCGCCTGGGGGTGTCCCTCACCATGAAGCCTAGGTTATACCCTTTGACTCTCATTCTTCAGAGCTATGAGCCAAATAAAGCTCTTTTCTTCATAAGTAGCCTCTGTCAGGGTGTTACAGCTTGTAGGTGGACGTTTCTCCTAAGCCTCCTGCACATGTGGGCATTGCCTTTCAGACGTGGCTGGATGCGGATCAAGGGCATGATACCTGGGTCAGTTCACTGATGCGTTTGGTATTGCTCTGGGTGTGGGTAATAGGAAGAATCACTCTGGGTGTAGATGGGACCAATGAACAGATTTATAACCTGGATAGTTGAAATATAATGGACAAAGGAAGAGGCTGACTTGCTGTTCACTCCTTGCTACCTCGCTGCCTCCTGCCTGCCTTGCCACAGTTACTTCTCCTGCGTGATGTCACCCTGCCTGGGAGCAGGTGATTGTGGACTGAAACCCATACAAATTGTGAACTGAAAGAAACCATTTCTTATTTAGATTTGAGTGTTGAGTATTTGGACTCAACAATGAGAAAACTACGTAAGACACAAATATTTCATTACAGTGACTAAAAGCTGAACAGCACCCTTTTTACAATACTCCTTGTAAAAGTTAAGGAAACTCCCTGTATGCACTTATTTTCATGCCTTTCCTGTATATATTTTCCACTGCTTTATACAAATTGGTCACATCAAAGACATCAATCACACTCACTATACCGAATCCAATGTTTATTATTCCTACTTCCTAGCATTTGACCTAGTGACACTAGACCCCATTGACCACACTCTTCTAGAAATACTTGACTTGATTGTGCAATTTCACATATTCCTACTTTGAAACAAACTTTTATTCTATGTAAATGAGTATATTGCCTGAAAATAATGACAATTTTATTTTCCCTCATGATCCTTATAGGTCTTATATTTTCTTAAATTATTGAGATAGATAGGAGATACAGAATCCTTTTGGGAGACAAAGTTTGCATATCTTATGTCTGACAATCATTAGATGTACTGCTCTTCACGTTGAGACTTTGTTATGTGGCATTTATCAAGCTAAATGACTTTACACTTTTCATGTCTTTTGCGAGTTTTAAAACAAAGAAATGGTGAACTACATAAAATAAATGTTTCACTTTTTAAGGTCTTCATGCCATTTATTTATTTTCTTTCCTGAAACACTGCATTTAATATTGAGCCTGCATACACTGCTGGAGCATTTGCCAGTACTCACCTACAACTTTTCTTGGTCTAGATGAGACTAGCTAATATATGATATTGTTTTCTTTACTGCTTATTGATTTTTTCTTCAGGCAGTCTCTGCTCTCTTAGGGTAAAATTTCTTAGTATTACCATCCAAACATGATCCAAAGGCAGAGACAAAGAAAGCTATTTTGTTAGAGTAGCTGTCATTTGCTCTTTCTTTCCTTATTCAGACTTTTGTTGAGACTGGATCTTCTGAACATCCCAACTTCTTGTCATGTTTCTTAATTCCATCACCCCTTGTCGAGTTGGTCCGAATACCTACCCAACCACTGCTCAACCACACTGAGTCTGCACTCCTAAGAGCAGTACAGCAGTTCTGCTTTATGCTACGCAGTAATACTCGATCTTTCCGTTCCAGCTTTGTTGAGATCTTTATGAATTCTTCTGACTTGTCTTGCATGCCTATCTGAGCAAGTGAAATAGCATTTCACATTGCACATACATATCCATATTTTAGCAAGAGCTAATCTATAAGGGGACAAACACACACATAGAAGTGGCACTTACTATGACTTGGAAAACAGTTGTTTAATAATTACAAGAACATTGCAAAACAACAACTTCTTTCCTAGCACCCTCTTATTTTTATGTGGAAGTTTTCTAACATTTGTGAAATAGATCTCAAGGGACATGTGAAGCACAGAGGAACATTTAAAAACATACTGAAATGAACATGTATGTATCTATCACCCAGAAAAATACAAGCACTCCCTTGTACTCCCATAAAGTTTCTAGTCAGCTCACCAGTTGTAGCTTCGTCTCAGCCCTCCCTCCACCAAACAGCCACTCTACTAACCCAGGTCAGTGATGTCCTGCTTGTTCTGTAAAGTTCTACTTCTTGTGTGTGAATCACAGTCAATTAGTGTTTATTTTTCCTGGATTTTAATTCTTTAGTCATATTTATTCTTGAGTTTTTGGGGTTTCTTATTTTTATCTTTTGAGGTTTTGTTTTTGTTTGACACAATGAAATGCTTCTTTTCATGTCACTAGATAGCAGTGGAAGTTTTAAAAAAATTTTATTCATTTTAATGAGATAAAAAGATGAAATAGCATTGAAACAATTTCAAAACAGGTTAGTAGGACAGTTACTATAATTAATACATTGCATATTGTTGTCTTCATAGCAGTTATTCAGAGGACAAGATGCAGGCAAGATATGTTGTCTAAACAATATTAGTATAAACCTTTCTTCCTTTTTACACGAAGTGCCATATAATCAGTTTTTTTTATTTATGGACACTAGAAGTGGGTTTTTGTTGTTGTTGTTGTTGTTTTGTTTTGTTTTGTATTTAGGACAGGTTCTACAGAGTCTCTCTACATAGATCGGACTCGTAGTGATTCTTCTGTTTTCAACCTCCCAAATTCTGGGATTACAGGCGCATACCACCACATCCAGTCTCAATCGCCTTCTCAGCACACCGGTGGGAGGGGGAAGACTGGTGATAAACCTCGGCCCCTGCAGCTGCTTAAGCAGGTGCTTTAATCTGCTGAGCTATCTGGCCGACTCCATCATTGGCTATTTTATTTTCTGTTAATTTAGTATGTGCAAAATAGTTTTATACTTAATTTGTATTTCCTAAATTATTTACTGAGGTTGAAATTTTTTAATTTTTTTTTTCCTGTTCATAGTTTTTCTTCTGCACCTGAATGCTGCTGTGACATAAATTTTTCTTCTCAAAACATGTGTGGGAAATTCCCAGTGTAACACTGTTGGGAGGCAAGGTCTAGTGGGAGGTGTTTGGGCTGTGAAGATGCCACATTCATGAATGGTAGGAGCAGAGCCCACAAGTTTGATTGCTTGTTCTTCCTGCTCTTGTTTTGTCTTTCCACCATGGGGTGACACAGTAAGTAGGGTCATGCTGAATGTTAACACCCTGATACTGGACTTCCCAACTTCCATACTCTGAGAATAAAATTTTTATTTTCATAAATTATCCAGTCTGTGACTTTCTATTACAACAACATGAGAGGGACTAACAAATTCTCACACTCTTCCCCCTCATTTCTTTAGGCAGTTTTGTTGTCATGTCATGGCTGAAACCTCATGTACACCAGTTACTAAACCCTTGCCTGCTGTATATAATGCAAATGTCTTTTTACAGGATGTGATTTGTCTTCTCATTTTCATTATGATCTCTTTTGATAAGCAAAATCTCCTAATTTTAATATAGTGACATTATTTTCCATTTTAGCCTGCCTTTTTGGATTTGGTGATTTTAGGACTTGCTCTTAGATCAAAATGGCAAAACACTAGTGATGTTGTTTTTCTTTTATTTACATTTTTTGAATTCTTTCTTTGGTGAATTTCTTCAAAAAATCAACTTGATTTACTTCTTTATAAACATGTGACTTCCAAAGATTCTGTATGAACTTCTTTGTTTTCTTTCTTCCATAGGGTCTTGTCCTCTAAATAAGACGATATTCTATGTGC
>NW_004524634.1:12729189-12746798 GCF_000260255.1 Octodon degus
GCAATTAACCACTAAGAAGAATATATGCAGTGTGTTATTTGTTGAAACTGTACTTCCAATTTGATTTGAAACTGTCTCATTGCTGTTTATCAATAAAATTTTGAAAAAAAAACAAAAAAAAACAAAAAAAGAGAATATTCTATCACTTGTTAAACAAAACATGTTTTTATCCATTCTTAGCATTCAACCTGTTGTTCTGACTTCCTAGAGTGTTTCTGAGCATGTGACTCTTGGGCTTCCACTTCAGAGACACATTTACACTAGGCTATCATGTGATGAACTCAATCCAAAGTGTACTTCTCTCTTTCACATCAGAGCTTTCTTATGGACAATATGTATTTCTTTTGTCCTACTACTCACACAGCTACTAGATAAAAGACACAAGTGACATTCTTAGTACTTTGAGACTTGGTTTTTCTTAACTATTTTTAACTCTGTTTCATTCACCTATCACTTTTGTGTTTCTCCTCATCTGAATAAAAGTTATTAATTGTTTTGAACAGATTTTATGATCATGAAAATTATCTTTACAACTTCTACTAATTTATTTCAAATAAATTGAAGTGTACTGAAGTTTTATGACACCAATAAACATTATCTTTTTTGTCCTTTCCTTGTCTGAACAAATTAATTAGAGAATAAAATGTTAGCTTTATAATAATAAAAATCAGACAGCACAGATTGGCTTTATATCTAGAGGAAAAGGACAGGTCAACACTGTCCTCTAAATCAGAGAGACAGCTATATCCAGGAATGAGTAGGGTTGAATAGTCTTATCTCAGCCATGGCATCAAAATTTTACTTCTGAAGGCTAGAGAGAAAGCTGGGCATTCTAAGCACCTGCCTGTCAAGTGCAAGGCCCTGAGTTTGACCCCTGGTACTGCATGCCCTGCCAGCCCCGGCACCTCACTGTGCCAGCCACCAAAACAAGACATGGTGGTACACACCTGTAATCCCAGCACTGGCAAAGCTGAGCCAAGTGGATCTCTATGAGTCTGAACTGCATAGCAAGACCCTGTATCTAATAAATAAATTAATTGATTAATTAATAACTGTTAAAGTATTTTTTGTCTCTGAGTTAAATCACTCAACAGAGGACTATACCAGAAATCACCGTCTTGGGAGGTCCTAGTGCACAGGAGATCTTGCAGGAGTTGTTCACCTCCCCTATAACCCATCAATGAGATTATCACCATCCCACTCCATAGAAAGCACAGAAAAAGTGTTGGAGAAATAATAATGGGAGGTTTACTTAGGGAAAGCATTAGGTCAAAAAGTGGATTATCCTACAACAAAATCATCCAAATCTATTGTACTGCCTCATTTTTTTTAAGAATTTTCTATCTAGGAAGGATCCTCAATTAGACATTAGAGACTTTGTCTTTTTGTTTCTCCTTTCTCATGCCTCCAATATCTTGCTGTTCTCTCTTTCATTTCAAATTCTAGCAACCATTATCTACTTGTAATTTTCAGTACTCTTTATGCTATGATTTAATTATATTTTTCTGAATATCCCAACTCTGCTTCCCAAAATGTCCTCAAGTTCATCACACATATATTAGTTATCTAACTCCTATGTGCCAGGAAAACTAGGTTGGCAAGAACAATTTGCTTTGAATACATGTTTGTAATCCAAAGCACTTGTATCTCAAAGTGAATTTGCTCATCAGAAATAATGGAGACTTTCATGATGCATTTCACAACCCAAAAATATTTACCTGAAGTGACAACAATAACATAATATAATACAAAATGATAAAGAAAATGTAAAGTATACTAAGCAGATTAAGGTGCACTTGCACTTGGAGACCTTTGTGTTGGTGTGAGGGAGACAAGACAAAACAAGGTTATTGTGTAGATCGACTTTTGTTACAATTAGCTACATTACTGCTCTCTATTGACTCAGTAGAATCTTCTTTGATGCAATTATAGCAAGAAACATATACCATGACTCTTGCTTTTGCCTTTTTTGGAAGATTTGATGGAAATGTGGTGTTGCATTGTGCTAAACAGATCCATCACTCACACTGCTGCAGTCATATTTGGGCTGTGATTTTCTATAAAATGTTGCACTCTTTCCCACATTTTACATGTCACCTTAATCTCATTCAAATTAAGGGATTCTTTTTTCTGCTTCTGTACAGAAATGTTCTCCTCTATCATCTCTTGCTGTTTGGAGACAATTACCCATAATGCTGCAGGGAAAGTGAAAGGCAGTTATTGGCTCAGTTATGATAATGTGACTCTTGACATCATGCACTATTCCTATTGCAACTCATCACTCATTTATCAAGTTAAAACGTAGTAGAAATGTGTGCTGATTTTTTCAGAAAACCGGCAGAACTAATTACTCACAATCCAACATTTTACTTCATTTTTGAAGCCTTAGCTTGAGCTTTATATTTTTCCAAGAAATTGTTCTGTCCTCCTCTCCAACTGATTTAAATGAGCTTTTTTTCCCCCCTTAGGGTCTCACTACGGAGCACAGACTTGTAGTGATCCTCCCGAATTCTGCCTCCCTAGTGCTTGGTTTGCAGGCAGGCGCCACAACGCCTGGTCTCCTTTGCCAGCTCAGCATGCCCAGGGGCGGGGCCGGTGCAGCATGCAGAGCCAGGGGTTGAATCCTGGCCCCTGAGCTTACCTAAGAGCTTGGTTTTGTATGTATAGAATGACATTTCACTTTATAAAATTCAAGTTTTCTTTGTGGTGTCATAGTGATCTGCTTAGGTATATACATGTCTCACTAACCTATAATTTTTTCAGCACAGATATCTTCAGATATTCAAAACAAAAATATTTAAGTGCAGCTCACTTTCCCTTAAAGTTTTTGGTTTAATTTGTTATATTGTCCCATGGATTTGACAATAGATTTGGGTTTTCAGCTTTGGTCGTGTGTTTCTTAGGTATGAGTTTGTTGTTAAATTATCTTGGCTTCGGCCAACTCCCAGTAATCAAACATGTCCTTCCAGATTATTTTGTAAGCCTATATCCTGTTAGTCTGCACTAGACAGAGGAGATATGAAAGCTCCTTTCATCTTCCCCATCTCATCTCTTCCAGTTCTCAGCTTAGAACTCTATATAGAATGCAAAAACTGAAAACTGTCTCTGATTTCTGTGCTAAAGGGAAAAAAGCCATATTTCTTTCAGCAAATGCTTACTGAATGTGCAGTCAGTGCTTCTTACAGTGTGATCCAGTAATAATGTCAGTTTAGAAATGGAAAATCCAGTGCAGGAAAGCAGAGCTTAGAATTATAATTAAACAAAACATTTCAAAATAAACCTGGCAAATATTCATATTATACACAGTAATGGTGCCCTGATAATAGGATTCCAAGAGTAAATACTTCCCACAAATAACTGTGAGTACCATGACTTCCTCCTGGTGAGTCCAGTCATTAGCATTTCTCTTTGTTTGTTCTCTAGAATCCAGAAGCCATGGTAAATGTTGGTCTTGCCAAAGAGCACATGCAGTTTAGTCCTTAGTTCTTGCACACTTCTAAGATGATTATTTTTTTTTAACTCTCTGGTTTGTCTTATTTTTCTCCCTAGAGATGATGAGCACTTCTCTACTTCTGGTAACTGGCTCCATACTATAATCTAAGATTATGTAGCAGAATAAAATAAACTTCTCTATTCAGATATTTTTGGAAGAAGAATCTATGCATGTCTGATTCATCCAACAACCAACTTAATACCAGATGGAAGTAAGGAAGTAGTTTTTCAACCAACAGTAACACAAGATCATTATGTCAGTTTTGGTTCACTGGTAATAAAAAATCAATTCATTTGATGGAGTTCTATGTACTTCTTCTGATATTAGAATTAAATAAGTGTTATAATAAAAGAAACTTTAAGTAACTAAAGTAAAATCTATGTAAGTGGTATGATGTTTTCTTAGTACCCTATGTTAGATATAGCTATAAATCTCCACAGGTCAAACTAATTCCTAAGCATGTCATCATACACACTCTTATACACCAGAGTCAAACTATGTGATCCACAATACATGTACTAATAAGATCCATTTTGTTTTGAGAAGTTAATTGTTTTTCTCTTTACTTCACTGTCTTAAATTTATTTCAGCTCTTTTGAGAATGGTATTTCAATTGTGCCTGTAAACTGCTGGTTTACAGGTAATATTTGCCAATATTTCTAACCAATAGAAAATAGATGATATTTTTAAAATCATTTCAGTGTTTTCAATATCAATTTATTCTTCATAAGGGGGAAAAGCATACTTTTCTGGATGCTATCAGATAACACAGTGATGGAAGGTTTGGTAAGGCAGAAAATATACTCTTCTGATTTTTGAAACAGTTAAATATCTTTACACACATATACATAATGCCAAATTTTCCCTGCCCTTAGAAGTAAGTTATATAGGTCAACCATAGATTGAGTCTTCACTAACTAAGTAGCAAACTTTAAAAGGAAGCCAAATATTTCAGCAAATATCTTTAATCTAGAATCTCCATTATGTGTACATGTTATATATAGTAAATTAAGCCTGGTTAATATTATGCACTCATTTCTTTGAATAGTCACTCAATCGACCTTTCTTTATGTTTTAATAATAAAAATTAGTGAATTGCTGTATTTTATTCTGGTTATAACTTTAATACTTCATTTTGCTCTGTGGACAATTTTGAGTGTAAATTTTTGGTTCCCAATGACCAGTAATGAAACGAGGGTCACGACTTCTTCGAGCAAGGCAGCTCTGTTGGAAACCATTTCAGAAGTCCTCTGGGTCTTCTGAGAAATCCTAATTACGATTATTAGGGTCTAACTTTTTTAAAAAATTGGGATCTTATCCCTCATATAAGATACTTGACAACATTGTGCATTCAACTGGAGTTGTAATTCATTAACCTCCAGAATGACTCTGTGGCCTTCGCTTTCAAGAGTATTAGCCTTGCAGTAGTTATGAGGCGCAAGAAGTTATTCCAGCAATGTCATATACTTCCTTCGACGCAGTTCCTGACTTGAGGCTAGGATTTTGGGGTCAAAGTATGTTTTTATTTTTTTCTGTAATAAAATATCATTTAGAAACCACAGTTTTACTTCATGTGTTTTTAAATTCTTCAAAGTGGTAGATGGGAGCACTAATTTGATCTCCTGGTTTTTCTCCTTCAGTGATGACCTCGTCTTAGGTCACATGCATAAAAGCCACACATCAGTGCCTATTGCATACCAGTCCTCACCGTATAAGTAAGATCCTTCTTGAAGATCCTAACCTATAGAAAATATCTCATGTTGCCTCTGATGAATTGCTCAGGGTTAGTACTGTGTAGTATTAACTGTTAAGTCAGTTAAAATTGTAAAGTTGAATTTGGGGGACTTGATATTTTAAAATGCCTCATATGTTCTGGACAGAAGTCCTTTGTCTATAAATCAGCTACATTTTTTCCAATTCATGAGTTTTCCTGGGGTCCTGCCTGTTAGCTCAGTTGTTTAAGTGCCTGCTTAAGCAAAAGCAGTCAGACTCGATACTGCGGTTTGATCCCCTGATCCTCATGACTTGCCAGACCTGCCCTTAAGGCAATCTGAGCCAGTTCCCCCAGGGGAAAAAAAAATCCTTCTGAGTTTTCATTTGGCTCTCATGGTGATTTCTTTTGTTATGCATAAACTTTCCAAAGTGATGACATCCTAATTATTGATTCTTTGAACTATTTCCCATGCCTTTTTTGTTTTTGGTTATGAACTCTCTGCCTACCCCTATGTCTTCAAGACTGCTAACTGCTTCTCCTCTATTAGATTAAGGGTTTGTTTTAATATTTAAAATCTTTGCTCCACTTTGACTGGAGTTTAGTACATGGTAATATCTGAGATGAATATATAGTTCTCAGATGAGGAAATACAAAGGACAGATAAATGTATGAAAAAGTGTTCAATGTCATTGATCATTTGAGAAATGCGAATTAAAACAACAATGAAAGTCTACCTCACTCTAGAAATTAAGGCTATCATCAAGAATTCAGCCAATAACAAATGCTGGAGGGGCTGTGGGGAATAAAGAAAATTTCTCCTGGCTGGCCAGATAGCTCAGCGGATTTAAGTGTCTGCTAAGGCTGACACACGGGCTGGAAGTTTGGATCCTCAGCCTGCTGTGCCAGCTCGGGCCCCAGGGCACACTGAGATACTATTGAGACTGGGTTTGGTGGCACAAACCTGTAATCCCAGTGCTTGGAAGCCTGAAAAACAAGAAGGATCATTACAAGTCTGATCTATGTAGTGAGACCCTGTAGAGGCTGTGGTAAATACATTTAAAAGAATTAAACAAAGAATTCTCCACTATTGGTTGGAGTGTAGACTGGTACAACCACTATGGAAATCAGTGTGGAGATTCCTCAAAAAACTAGGATTTTATATTACACATTGTTGTCCTCAATGCAGTTGCTTAGATTGCAGATATAAGCATACAGAGTTAGTCAAGGTGAAAATTCTACACATTAACTGCTATTTAAAAAAAAACTGATTTAAATTATTAATACAATCACCTCAGCCATTCTGTATATATACTTGCTTGTTTTTCCCCTTTACTTTTTTCTTATCTTTACTTCTCTCATCTTTGTGGTTTAATCCTTAAGTTCCATTTCTTTCTATTTTACTATCTCTGTTATGTCTTTCAGATTGTATTTCTCCTTTGGCATTCTCACACTAGGGAGACAATATGATATTTACACATGTGGATCAGATTTATTTCACTTATGAGCATAGCCTACAGTTGTATCGACTTACCTATGAAGGCTTTATAGCCTAGTATACTCCCTTGTATGAAAATACCACATCTTTTTCATCCGTTTCTCAGGTGATGGGCTTTTGCATTGATTTTTCTATGACAAATTGTGCTGCTGTAAACATTGGTGCATACATATCACTGTGGTATTATATTTTTGGGTTTTTTTGGGAAAATACCCAGAAGGGAAATAGCTGGATTGAATGGGATTTCCAGTCCTAGTTTGTTGAGGAGTCTCCACACTGAATACCTGTCATCTTGGTCTTCTAAATATGTACCATTTCTAATCTCATATCAATTAATACTTTAATTAAAATAAATTTTTTAAAAGGTAAAAAAGTAAAAAGAGGGATAAGAAAAAAAATTGAGGTTTCTTGAAAGCAGATGATAATATTCAATCATATATCCAATCTTACATAACTATGTCTGTTAATCTGAGCAACAAGGGGCCAAGGAGATGGCTCAGTGGAATAAGTGCTTTCCTGGCAAGCACAAGGACCTGAGTTCAATCCCCAGTTCTGAAAATAAAATCTGAGCAACAGATTTAATGATGAAAATAGATAATATATCAACCATTGTAAATTAGCTATACTTGTTTTAAAAATCAGTAACATATGTATTATATATTACTCTTTTGTCTTTGTTTCTGTTCTTTGTTTCTGACTTTGCTTTTACTCCTGAAAAAAAATTTTAAAAAAGGTAGGATTGGTTGGGGAAATAGTTTGGTAATCTAAGTTCTTGTCTGGCAAGTTCAAGGACCCGAGTTTCAGAGATTTCAGATGTCTTAATTCCAATTTCTTCTATATTGTTGCATCTTGCATTTGTTTTGGGTAGGCTTGGGGCCTGAGAATGCATTTTGCTCCTTCTTTATGTAATTTTATATAGCACTGTCTGCTGACCTTTGGTGTAGCACTTTGGTGCAGTTATTACTTCAGCATGTACCAACATTATTACCCAAGTGAGATTATGTGGTTAAGGCAGTTACAGTTTTGTATTTACAGAAATATAATTAGCAACACTAATAGTTGGTAGTGAGATTTAGCAGTTGGCAAAGTTTTGTATCTAATGGGTTTAGATTTTAGACCATAACAGCAAACATTATGACTGTATAGCTAAGCAGAGATTAGATTGGAATTTTTTTTATTTATTTTTTATTTTTATTTTTTGGCTGAACTGGAAATTGAACGCAGGCCCTTGCACTTGCCAGGGAAGTGCTTATTCTAATGAGCCATCTCGCTGGCCCCTAGATTGGGAATTTGTACTTAAAATTAGTTTCCATAAACTCTGTTTGATCACCTCTCTTTTTGTACCTGTAGTCTTCCAGGCAGACTAGTCCACCCCAGTTACCTGTTGCCCCCTCTCTCAATCAAGAGAGAAAGACAGAAGATAGTCACCTAGATCTGGGTCTAGCAAAGTGACTCTCAGCTTACCAGGTCCAGAACTGCCAAGTTTGAACTCATCCAGGTGGGCCTGGCTTGGGTCAGGTTGCTGTGCTCCGCTTCTTCCTGCTGCAGCTCATGGAAGTGGATCTGCTGTGCCACTGTGGCAAGATGTTCTGCTCCTGGATTAGTTGGGTGGATTTCATCCCTTGCCTCTCTGCAGGGAGTTCCGCTCCTTCCACAACAAGCCTGCCTGATGGAGGAGGTTCTGGAAAGTATGAGGAAGGTCCCAAATGCACATGCTGGGCTGGGGTGCTGACTGAAGTAGAATGCAGCAAACACAAGGAAGGTTACACACACACACACACACACACACACACACACACACACACACGCCTGACCTAGCACTGGTGGAGTAGAATCCCAAGGACCCAAGTTTGATTCCCAGTGCTGCAGACTAGGCCAGCCCTGAAACCTCGGGCTCACCATGCTGACCACAGGTAACCAGGCCAGGTGGCCCACACCTGTAATCCAGGTGCTGGTAAGGCTGTGACAGAACAATTACTACAAGTCCAAGCAGCACAGTGAGACCGTGTACTAAATAAAAAAATAAATGAAAGATTTTTTTTAAAAAGCTAGTATTAGACCTTTCCACTAGATGGTTAAAACCAAGATAAAGCAAAACCTATATAACAAGAAATCTAACTTTTGTATCTGACAAGGTCAGTCAAATCCCATCAGGATTTATCCTGAAACCCTGTACTGTAGTTTGTAGATCCTTTGTGAGTGCCAGCCAAGTGACTGAGTCACGATCATTGCTTGACCAATTTGCTCCCTGTGAAAGCCTGAGAGAATGTTTTCTCTCCGTGTGACTCTCCTTAAGCACATGATCCCATTTAACCCAGCTATTACTGAGTATTTTTCTGCAAGAACTGAAAACATCACAGCACAGCTATATATGTGCACCCGTATTTGTAGCAAAGCAATTTGCCACAGCTAAATCTTGGAAACAACCCAAATGCTCATCAACTAAGGTATAAAAAGATGTGTTATTTTTATACAATTGAGTATGACTCAATTGTTAAAAAAAAGATAAACTTGAGGCTTTCATAGGTAAATGGATACAAGTAGAGACCATACTCATAAATGAAATAAATCAGACCTGCATGTATAAACATCATATTGATCCCTAGTGTAACAACCTGAAAGAGTCAATAAAAGCTGAAAGGTACAATAGATATGCTAAAAGGAAAGAAACTGTTCAAAGGGAAAGAACAACTGGGATGAGGGAAAGGAGCTAAAGAAAGA
This sequence comes from Octodon degus, assembly GCF_000260255.1. Taxonomy (NCBI): domain Eukaryota; kingdom Metazoa; phylum Chordata; class Mammalia; order Rodentia; family Octodontidae; genus Octodon; species Octodon degus. Next base: position 12,738,613 of record NW_004524634.1, read on the forward strand.
ATGAAAAAAAGGAAGAAGCAAAGAAAGAAAAATATTGAAAAAACAAAAGAGGAAGAAATAAAAAAGAGGAAAAGAAATATATATATATATATGTGTATACACAGGTTAGCTTGTATAGGTGTACTGCTAATTTTGGCTTGTCTATTGAAAGGAACAGTTGATGTTTAAATTTTTCCTGTCTCTTTGTTTTAATTTTTTGTCTAATTTTTCATGTGTATGTCTGGTAATCTGAACAAATAATTTGCAGAAAATAATATGCTTTATAGCAACCAGTTTTGAATTTCTATCATTTTGTTCAAAGAAATGCTATAGGATTTATAATTTTTTTTACTATTTCTTATTTCCTTTAAAAAACTTAAAAGCTTGTCAAGTTGACAACAGTAGAAAGAATTCAGTTAAAGGGTAAAAGTGAAGACTGATATAATCAAAGAAATATTAAGGTATTTCTACTATGTGGATCAAGGCATTTGATGAGACAAATTTTAGGGCTCTCACACTACTATGGTTATGATCTCTTATCACTTAGTTCAGCTTTACTGGATATCTATCTAAACAATGACATACAATAGATATTTTACCTATTTTTAAAACTTAAAATGCTGTAGGAAGAAAAAATAGAAAGAAAACCCTGTGAAATATTATGAAGAAAGTTTCAATTTATACATCCAGAGTTAATAGTCCAGAATAAATGAAAGGAAGTAAATGATAATATAGGTATGTTTAGTTTTAATTAATAGAACATTTTCCAAGTATATCTTACATAGGAATGACTATTTGAAAATCAGTTTGTAAACAAGATACATAAAGTGCTGAGATGAAAGAGGATTTATTTATTTAAGTATTTATTTATTTATTTATTTTGTGGTACTAGACCCAAACTCAACTCAGGACCTTGTGCTTTCCAGGCAGGCACTTATGCCACTGAGCTACCTCCCTGGCCTGAAAGAGGATTTTTTGAGAAAGTATATTTTGAGAAATAGCCACGAAGACACCAAGCAGAAACCATATTCAGTGGAAGTGAAGAGTAGGTAATACGAAGTTAAATTTAGATTAAAAAAAAAAGCAGTCATAGAAGGAAAATTCAAAACAGCAAAGCATCAAGAAAAAGATACTTAGAACAGAAGATATTATCCTGTCATTGATACCATACTCAGTAGTAAAGACTAAGTAATTATTAAAGTGAGCATGAGGGAAGATGTCCATTATCTTTTTTTTTTTTTTTTTTTTTTGGTAGAACCAGGGATTGAACTCAGGCCCTTGTGCTTGTCAGGAAAACACTTGTTCTACTGAGCCATCTCCCCAGCCCAATCACTTTTTGATATGCTAAGAGTGAAGATAAAAATGCCCACAAATTTGTCTTACCACTATAGGAGATTTATTTGCAATCTGATTTTGTGGCTCTATTGCAAGCTGATGTTTGGAATGTACTTCTCTGTCATTTTTCTTTGGACTTGGGATTGTGCTTTTCTTTGGTCAATGACGCCTTAGTAAACATGGCTGCAGTAGAGGCTTGGAAGTGCTAGCACCGTGAGCTTTGCTCTCAGTGGATGAATGATCCCAGTCTGGCATGTTGAGTGCAGAAGGATCCATGGCCAAATCCTGTCCAGGTGTTGAACTTAACATGGAGCTAACAGACAACACTGGAGTGTGGTTACCCTATACCCCAGCCCAGGTGAGTGGGTCATGACCAAAAGTACTGTGTAGCCTGCAGAAAAAAAAAATTTGTAAAAAATAAGAACTGTTTGCTGTTTCAATCTTTTAAATGAAATTAGTTAATTGATTATTTTTGGGAGGATACAAAAACGTGGTATGGAAGATAATACCCAAAATCAGAAAAACAAAGTGAAATAAATATTGTGCATATTAGACTGGAAGAGATGCAATAGTAATTATTTATATATAACATGACTGTACTTATTGATTACTCAAACAACAAAATAAAGACTATTTGAAATTACCCAATTATGTAGTTAGCTGGCTCCCATATGATTATTAAAAATATTTTTTTGCATTTTCTATGGTATGAAAGGAAGATATATTTTTTGACCTTTTCCCCTAGTTCCTATTATGGTTTTGAAAATATCTGGAATTTTCTGAATAATTACCCTGGTTGTGGGGCCTCTAGGTAGATTCGAGAGGAGGACTGATCATTGGAAAATTTGACCAGTGCCTGTCAAACTGGAAAGTTCTCGCTGGGTTTAATCAACTGTACCTGGGTAATACGTCCCTCCCAATTTTCCAGGACGACAAGACTCTGGGAGCTTCCTAGCAGATGGACACTCATGTACAGAGAGGATGTGGAGTCCTGGCTCTATACAGACAGAAGACCCTACGTGTAAGCCCCACCTATCATTCATCCATGTACTTCTTAATCTGGCTACTCATTTGTATCTTGTTTCACAGAATAGTGCTCATAATTATAGTGCATTCTGACTTATGAAAGTCACCCTTATGAAACGTCAACCCTAAGGTGATTGTGGGAAACTCCAAATCAGTATTATCTGAGCAAAAGTGCAGGGCCCTGGGTATCAGAAGAAAGGCAGACTTACTGGAGGGAAGTGGTGTCAGAAGTGAATTGAGCTACAGAATATCCAGGTGATGCCAGGGAACTTATGTCAGAAATCATACACTAACTAAAACTCTTAGATGACATTTTAAGGACAGAGCAAATTAAGCACCTGGGTGTGAATTTAGCAAGAAATGAGTGATGCCTTTTAAAGATAACTAGACAACTTGTGTAAGTTGCTTAAGGAAGGTCTTGAAGGGCTCTAACATATCCTCCCTACAAACCTTGATGTTCAAATTTCCCAAAATTAGCTTACTCAGAGCAATTTTCAACCAATAATTATGAAAATTTTGATGAATTTGACTGAATGGTTCCGTATTAAATTTGAAAGTTAGATACAACTTTTTATATTCTTTCTTTTTTTGTGAGCTTATTTTAATTTTTTGAATTTTAACAATTCAATTAAAAGCTAGTTAACATAGATACAGAATAAATGCACATAATTTATAGCCATGTACATAAATGCAAGAGCAAAAACTCACATCAATGGGCAAAAGTTATCAACTCTTTCGAAGTTCACTATTTAGGTATAACTTACATGTCATAATTGTCCACATACCCTGGGGTACACATTCAAAAAGCTTATTAACATAAAAGCAGCAATAGAATTTTCAGTTTTTAAGAGTAGCATAAAAAATTAGTGTACAGATTGATGGGAAATATAAACACATGATGAGCTCTGAATGGACAGAAAGCATGTTGCATTCTATAAATTAAAATTTCTTTTAATTTAAATCATTCAGAATTATGTATACGCTTAGGCATTTTAAAGTTATGATCAGTACTACAAGAGAAAAGCCTGGCTCTTGCTTGGCAGCCCCAAAGGGGTCACTAGAATATTAAGTTTGGGCAAAAGAGCATGTAAACAATGAAAGGTACCAGGCATGAAGATGTCTAGAAGAGGAAGCAATGGACTGATTTCTAGAGCTTCTCAAATTCAAACCAGTACTTTTTCTGTAAGTTAAAACAGTGTTAGCTCAGTTGTTTAAAGCACCTGCTTAGGCAAACTCAGTCAGGCACTGGGGACCGCGGTTCAATCCCCTGCTCCACATTCCACACCAGGGCCACCTGAACCTGCCAAAAAAAAAGAAAAAAAAATCCTATGTTATTTCAAAAACCTACTAAGTACAATATTAAATTACACACATAATCCATTGTATTAAAATGTGATTTAGGCACAAATGAAGAACTTCAGAGACAAAGAATATAAAAATCTCCTGGATAACAACACAGCATAATTCATAGTGAAAATATTATTTTGTCTCTTTTTTTTTTTCCAGGATGATGATAATTTCTCCAGGTGAAGTATATAGGGAGAGAATTCTAAGAAAAATTAGCTTGAGTAAAAGTACATTTACAAGAAAGTTTATTTCTCACTGTATTTTATTCTGTTTTATAATTTTCGTGATATTCTAGAAAATGACAGCCTAGCGTACTAACCTCACTGTACTTAAGTACCTGTATTCCCAGAGCAGATGGGTGGCCACTGAGTTAGAATGATAATGTGTCCCTCCATAAAACTGGCATCGCAGTAACACTGAAATCCACAGTAACATCTTATAGTGTGATTATTAACCTTAAGTGGGATAAAATAGGGTCTTAGTGTATATTTCCCCTAAAGGCAAATTCTTGTCTGCAAATTACTTATTCAAGAAGTAATCCTAGGAATTATACTTGAAGAGACATAGTAAACAAGGCAGAGAAAAAGAAGTCAGAAAGGATGGTTTTAGTAAATGGATTACAGCTATGGCTATCTGAGATTCAGTGTCTTTTGGTCTCTTCGAAGGAACATAAACTTGTCTTGGAATCTTGCAACCAGATCTCGGGGAAGTTGAAGTACCTATCCATGAATGTCTACGCTTCATTGCTTGACTGTCAACTTCTAGAGAATTAATTCATTTTTATTTTCAATTTGTTGTGAACTGTTTTAGACAAAAGTCTTATAGTGGCTAAAACAGCAGTTAGCAGAGAAGAAAAGGGACCCAAGATGATAAAGTGGGATATTCTCAGTTTCCTAAAATCTCCCATGTAGCTGAAATAGTTTGATTATACATAGGGGAAGCGGGACATGGCCATTTGTTAGAAGCGATGCATATTCTCCAAAGAATTTCTGAAAAAAACAGTAGGCAAGTCTATGTAGGTTTCTTCAGTTTTGTGGTTTGATTCAACATTGTGAGAGAATTTGGGTTGCATTTCCTTTCACATTAAAAAAGCTACACCCCTATTGTCAGTGCTATGTCATTAATGACCCTTATAATACCAGCAGGAAAAAGATGGATTTACCCAGATGAAGGTGGGGTGTGAAGGTGGCCGATATATGGCCCCCCATTGAGTCAGATGTATTACCCTCTGCTCCTGATAACTTAAAATAATAGAAATAGGACCAAAATTGTTCTGCCTGAAGTGATCATGCATATTTTATTATGCATGACATTATAATGCCAACTAACACCAAGTACGAACATCTCGTGTCAGATAACGTTTGAGAATAATGTCTCAGTTCAGCCTTCTCTCTGCTCTCTCCCTAATGTAGCACATTTCAGGATAAAATGGCAACACAGAGTGGAGAGACGGGCTTGTCAATGTGCCCTTTACTCAAACATAAGAGAAAAAAATGTTTTGAAAGATAGCATCAAAAATTTGGACTCTTTGTATATTCTTGCATATTGTGCTGTGTATTGTCAGCCTATGAAGGTAAAGAATTTTGACAGACCACATTTCTTTCATCACAAGGCTACCCAAACTTCATTTGAACAAGACCTTATGTCCAGGGTAAATTGATCATATGACATTAAAAGATAGAAAACATCCACATTAATCACGGAGTCCAAAATGAAATATTCAAAGACAAGCAAGAATATACGTTTTCTTTTGAATAATCCTGATAGGAAGTAAGGAAATCACAGTCTATATTACAGAATTGGTAGTTTCTAGGAGCTGGCCGGACTGCATCTAAGCACTATGCCATCTCCCATATACCTTGCTCACCCTGTTCCAATTGAAGTGGCCATGAAGAAAATTATATGTTTGTTTTTGTAATACACCAAGCTCATCTTTAGCTCAGAACTGTTCATCTCTTATTCTTCTTTTGCCCAAGTTCTTTGCATGCCCCAGCACTCTGGTGTCAGGCTCTAAGGTGCATTTTCGGAGGTGCATGCCAGTATTATATGGATGTCTACAGTTTGGCTTAAGGAATCATGTGACCATAAATTATTTTCCTCTGTATGTAAAACTACTCTCCTTAATTTGAGACCTTTATTTCCATAGTAAGTATTTTTCATGAGGTTCTTATTTACTGTCCCCACAGCCTCAAATTTTGTGTGACCACAAATACCTAACTTGCTAAAATCCAAGATACGGTAAGAATACATCAGAAATTCACACCTCAGTAAACAGACCACAGAAGCCTGGGATTTGTTGTCCACAGTTCCATTTACAATCAGCATAACAAGGCCCAAAATAAGGTCAAGACAAGAAGAAAAATTTCCTTTCTGGCTCACCTTTGTATTTTATTTCTAAGCCCAATAGACTTTTCTAAAATTTTACATGTTCTTTAACACAATTAATAGCCATTATATTGAGCACTACTGAACAAAAAGGATGGGTGTTTGGAAGGAAAAAAATGTGACAGGATCAACAATTATACCTGGGGGATCTGATGTTAGGTACATTTTGATAAAACAAATGTCATCTTGTCCAAATGTAGCTGAAGGAATAAAATTTTGTCTATAAAATGTTAGGAAATTATTCTCTATAGCTGCTTTTATAGTCCTGGAAATATCTTCCCTTTCAAGAAGTATTTCTTTCTAGCTGATATCAGTATCTTATGCTTATGTGATAAGTAAATGAATTAGCAGGATTAACTGGAGGTGTCATAAGTGGAAAGGTGTGAGGAACATCTGTGTGTGAATATGTTAGGAGAACAAGAAGATAGGAAAGTGGGGTGCGAGTAAAATTGAGCCAGTATCTTCAGCTGCTTTGAGATGGTTTTCTCAAATGGAGCTGTGAATCAGCAGGTTTACCATGCAGGTTTACTTGATATTTCAGCCAGCAGAACTGAAGGTGTGGCACTCAAAAGAAAACTAGAAGCTGGATAGATAGATAGATAGATAGATAGATAGATAGATAGATAGATAGATAGATGATAGACAGATAGATAGGACTAAAAAAACCTACAGTTGAAATCACTTTATCTCTGAGACGTAGAAAACCAGGAACAAAAATAATCAATTTCATCTCCACTATCTGTAGAGAATTGATTTGTGTTAACGTTTAGAAGTGTTTGGAGTGGAGGAGGTGTCTTGCGAGGTAGATGATTGAACTGAAGTATAACTAACTCCAAGACCTTGGGAATCTCTGTGATGTCCACTCCCTGACAAGAAATCCTGACCCACATGCATTATGCCTGGGAGAATAAATGAATATAACAGTTTGGAGTACCATTTGTCTGGTTCTCAATTTGAAAATGTGTCATCTTTTTGTCTAAGAATTAGTCTGTTGGAAATCTAATCTGTGGGTTGAATTAACATAAATACATCTATCGAAGTGAACAGTGCAGCATTATTTGAACACACCACACACACACACACACACACACACACACACACACACACACACACGCAAAACCTGGGGGGAAAATCCTAAATGGTAATTAATTACGAATTTTCAGTAATTCTTGATATTTCTGTCCAATGAGAATATTTTGCAGCTATTGCAAATTGAGAAATATAAATGTCAGTATGCTGATGCATATAAAACTGGTAGTATTTCAAGTGAGAAATTAAAGTTACCATTCTCTAAGTAAATGAAATGAAGTGTGTTACCCAAACATGGACAAAACTTTTAAGTTTTTGATCGGCTGAATTTCATGCACTTTATAAGGATAATGAATAAAGGTCAAAATGCACAAGTATTTGTTTTACTGTACTTATTCTAGAATGCAATAGATAGGAGTAGCCCATGAAAGAAGATATTGGTTTCCTTCAGAGGGTCTGCCTCTTTGAATTCTGGGATGTGACCTTTGATCTTTTCCTTTGCCCCCTATGTCTCTTTTCACATGAGGCACCTCTTCATTAGGTGCTCTTGACAGTCTTCTTCTTCTTTTTTTTTTTTATTTCTTTTCGGTACCAGGGATTGAACTCAGGACCTTGCGCTTGCCAGGCAAACATTTATTCTACTGAGCTGTCTCCCTGGCCCCTTGACGGTCTTGAGTATACAAATTTCACTGGCTTCCTGGAGTCCATAATTTACTATAATAATATGCTGAGACAAATTTTTCAATTTCTTTGAGTTTTCATCTAGCTGCCTTTCTGAAATTTCATGAAAGAAATATTAAGAGTGCCTTTTATTCACATGAATTGTGCAGTTTTCTCCGTATCCTACTAATGTAGTTCTCCATTTCATTCTCCGCGCTTTTATTCCTTTTACTCCTTCCCAATCTGAAGTACTATGAATATATGAATTACTTTGACATGATATCTCTCATGCGTCAGCCCCTCACTCAACAAAAAAACAAGTTCACTTACATCTCCATTGCCATAGCTTAAGGCTAGACAAGCACACCGCAACAGGCACGATATGTCTACAGCACTACACACCCGGCTTGTCAGGACACTCCCGT
>NW_004524634.1:12747201-12749209 GCF_000260255.1 Octodon degus
TAGATAGATAGATAGATAGATAGATAGATAGATAGATATGCTTGCTTTTGCAAATAATATTATAAGAATGATATATACAAAACAATTGACGGTGATGGCACTGAAAGGAGGGCATGAGGAGTTTGGAATATTTCTCTTTTCCATGTTTAGCTTTGGTACTGTTTTATTTTTAATGACATTAGGTTAGATAATTTTATCATCATAATTAAAAACTGAAAGTTTTCCCTCATTTTAATTAAAAACAGGATGATAGGAGAATGTCCTTCCAAGAAATTCCTAGATAGTTCCACTTAATTACTGTCAGGACTAACTCTGCTTGCAAATCAGCTTGCTTAGTGTTACAAAATTCCCTTGGATTTGTTTTTATGTCCAAAGCAACAATAATACGTCTTGCATTTCCATGGCCCTTTACATTTTAAAAATATGTCCCAATACATAACACATGCTCATTCCCCACACAAACAACAGCCTGGAATTTATTATTGCCTCATTTTTCAGGTGAGACAATGAATCTAGAGAATTTAACACTGCACTGTGCATTGACTCTGAACATCCACTTGTCCTGAAGATGAAATAGAACATGAGTGCATCAGGCAATGAGAATAATAATTTAACAAATGTGCTACTGATATCAGCTGTGGCCATATATAAAACAGGAGGATTTACTAGGACTCAAAGGTTTGGAGAATTGCCTCTGAGAGAATCACATTCAGAGGCTGAGACCCCAGCATGTTTTTAAAAATACGTTAAACCATATTAGAGCTTCAATTAGAGCTCCACCTTTGAGTGTGGGTTTGCTGTATGGCAAGAGCAAAGCCTTACCTGTAAAAAATTGGCCAAAACAGGGAAACAAGCAAACAAAAAATACAAAAACGTTAACTTGATAATAAAGTGCATGTGTGCATGAATTACCTGTAATCTTTTATAAGGAGCATCAATGATTCCAAGTCCATGTGAAGAATCACATGTTGTCAGCTGTATGCTGCAAATGAGAAATGCCTTCAGCAGCATCCAAGTCGAGTGGAATGCTTCTCCTTAAGGATAAATTGCTGAGTATATTTTTCTTTACTGTGGCTCACACTGAAGTGAGATTCTGGTAAAACAGATCCCTCTCCTTTGATGCATAAATCAGGAAAATGGCAAGAAATTTGCATTGCTAGAAACTTTCCAACCTGGAGTCATAACTTGCATATCATTAAATTGATCCACTGATACTTGTTTTGATTAAAGCACCAGCTAACTCATAACAGCATCTGTACTCAGTGATATAACTCGAACAAGCATAATGAATGCCTATCTTTTAATTTTTCATGAAAAGGCTTCATAATATATAATTAAGATGCTTTTTACATGTTCTACTGATGAACCATCTGCAGGTATGACATTTAGCATCTGTACTTAAAAGTAGCCACCTGTTACATTCTGGAAGTGCTCACTGTGAATCATTTCAGATAAATGGAATTTGAGATCATTTGGACTCGGGGATCTTCATGAGTCCATCATTTTCTTGTTATTTATTATTTTATTATGGGCTTCCGTCTAGGGTTATTAAAGTCATATACATGGAAATATGTAGTCAACAGCATTCGTTTTGAAGCTAGAAAACTCTTGGTAAATTTACAGCAAAAGAAAAAGTATTTTAGAGGATGCAAATTCATTGTTTCTTTCCTCTTTGTCCTTTAGGAAAATGATATTTATATTTAAATACAACTTATTTTCTTTAGGTACTGTGAATTGAACTCAGTATACTTAAAACTTTTGAGCTCGGTTTTTGTGTCATTAATTTCAAAGTGCTTCTTAGATGTCTTCTTCACTTTGAAGTATAAAACCAATATCATATTGAAAAGAATTGGAACAAAAAAGTATATGCTTCAATATTTTATCGTGAAAGGGCAAATCAACAATGTTATAGGATATTTGAGAATTAACTGACAGTTGTAGAGATATCTCTTCTTCTTCTTCTTCTTCTTCTTCTTCTTCTTCTTCTTCTTCTTCTTCTTCTTCTTCT
>NW_004524634.1:12749309-12754375 GCF_000260255.1 Octodon degus
CTGCTGCTGCTGCTGCTGCTGCTGCTGCTGCTTCTGCTTCTTCCTCTTCTTTTTCTTACTGTTCTTCTTTGGACTGCACACAAACTCAGTACCTCACACTTGCCAGGCAAGTGCTGTGTCACTGAGCTATATCCCTGGTCCTAGCTGAGGTTCTCTACCTTATATATAGTTGCAAAATTTATTATTGCTGGGCACAGTAGGGGAATAGCACATGCTACTCTGCCCCTATGGAACATAGTCTCACTGCCCAATTCACAGGGTCAGAGACTAGCTTTACAGATGCAAATCACCACTCAACTCTGTGGCAACACAAACCTCCAAGATTAGAAAAATGATGATGGTGATAATGTTGATGAAATGATTTTCTTTTACTTTCTAACTGCAAAAAAAACTATAAAAACACATGACATATAGTAATTTCTTAAACATTTTAATAAATTACAAGTTAATAAATCAGTTATTTTAATATATATGTATATATTACAAGTAAGATATAGAAAAATGTCTGATTTCATATGCTATTCAGTATAAAGAACTTTGCTGATTCATACAGAAAAATTAACTTTTCTTAAGTTTTTGAAATTTAATGAAGAATACTAAACACATTCTATTATGGAGCATGTAAGTAACACTTTTGTTGTTGTTTACATATTTTATACGCCACTGTATAATAATTGGAGAGAAAGTTTTGGAAACTCAGAGATCTTGTGAAATAGATATGACTATATATACATATTAAAAGATTAACTTTAGAGTTTTTAAGTAATTACATGAAATAATAATGTGATAAAATGTACCCTGAATGAGGTACTTTCACTGGGCCCTAATTGAAGAATTGGCCTATGAAGATATATCAGATGCAGGTACAAACTCTTTAAGATGAATGTTATCTTTATGTATTTCTAAAATACAGCAAATAAAATTAAAAGTTAAAAATTATTGGGCCCAGGAGATGGCTCAGTGGAATAAGTGCTTCCTTGGCAAGCACAAGGATCTGAGTTCAATCCCTGGTTCTGCGAAAAAATTAAAAAAAATTATGTCTGTGGGTTATATATGCTTTGTATGAAAATAATAAAAATATATTCAAGAGGATGAGATAATCGCTCCATAGTAGGCTCATAGTAGTAGGAACAGACAGCAGCTTAGTTGAAACATCTCTCGACTTGTACTGTTCTAAACTTTTCTATATTTATAATATGTAAAATTTACATGATGTGAAATAAACACCATTATATACATTATATAAATATATAACCTTTGTTAGACATTCATTTTTGTTCTTGTTTTATATGATATTTTATCTGGCCAGATTGTGTAGCATAGTACTGGGACACTAGATAAAACTGTACTAATTAATTACATAAATAAGTTGCCACATTATTCAGTTCATCAAAAATATTACTTTTTGAAAATGTGAACGTATTTGTGTAGTATTTGAAGCCAGTCAACAGCCTAACCCAGTAGTGAATACTACAGGATGAATAGCTCAGAGCCTATAGCCAAGTGTAAATAGCCAAAGCCAAAATTAAAAGGTCTACATACCATAAATATATGATCATGAATATGGCTATGTAAAGCCATAATTAACATAGTAGGATATGTCCTAGAGATTACTGCCTCATCTGGTGATTTGCAAGGTCTTGTGTGGCTCAACCTATATCTATATTTCTGGCTTAAGTTTGTTATGGTCAAAGGAGCACAAAAAGATCAACAACAAAAGCAGACACACATGGAGTGAGGTGAAGATCATAAATAGAGTTCTAGATTTTTCTAATTCCAGTGATAGAGTGTATCAATTATGCCCCTCTGTCGAGCAGTTAAAAATACAGTAATGTGCACATACTTCTGCTTCCAACAAAAGCTTATTAGAGACTCATTGCTTAAGATTCATCATAAGTTGTACACATAGGCCTCGCAGCTTAGAATACAGCAAAATGTCAGACTCCCAGAAAGAGATAAGGTGTTAGCAAGAGCCACCTTGTTTGTAAAAATAATCTAGGCATATGGAGGAAAACCTCTTCTTATCAGATAAAGGATGGTCAGAGTGACAAGTTCTGAGATGGCAACAATGGCAGTTTTGTCAAAAAGCTCTTATAAATACAGCCTACTGTGTTCGATCTATTCTGAAGTCCACTTCTTTGGCACTTAACCAAGGTGCCCTAATAAAAAATGACCAAAATAATTAATGCAGTAGTATGAATCTGCAGTGCCACACTGGCCTCAGTTGTTCTTGGATTTATCTAATTACAACATATTCTAATAAGTGCCAACTAGTACTTTAGAAATCTAGGTATCTTCTTTAGGTTTCTGCATTAACTTCTGTTCTTTTGTAAGGTTCAGTTCAGGTATACAAAAGACTTGACCATTAAATTGAAAACTTACCTGAGATATTTCAAGCTGAGATCATATGAGAAATGTAATCTTAGAGGGCACACATGATATAACCATAGCACAAAGAGTTCATACCAAGCAGTGTATGTATTAATAGTCGAGCCCTGAGGATTAGTGCAGTTCACAGTGTGGTTCCCCTCTCACAGAGCTTCACTCTTCCTGTGCCCAGTTCGGTCTGAACAACTCAGTTTTTTGTTTGTTTTTTGCTATTTTTCCATAATTTTATTGAGAAAAAAATAGCAATGAGACAGTTTCAAACCAAACTGGTAGGAGAGTTTCAGTAATTAACATATTGCACACATTCTTCCTAGTGGTTAATTGCTATATAAGATGCAGACATGATATCTTATTTACAAACACCATTAGAACAAATCCCTCTATTCATTAAGAGAAGGTAACTATATATCTATCCTAACCACTTTGAATACACAGATAAAAAATGGACATTCATTTGTATCCCTCTTTTATTTGTTAAGTTCCATTATTTGAATATTATAAGTGAGTAAACACAGCAAAACATTCAAAAAGAGTCCAGTAGCCCTTAATAGTATTTGGTCTTCCATTTGACTGGCAGTGTAAGAAATTGTTGACCTGAGTCACCTACAGCTCAACATAACAGCATGGCTTTACTTCTTATATTTCATTTTTATACTTTTCTGCTGGATGGTTAAGACCAAGGTAAAGCAGGACCTATACAGCAAGAGTTGTAGCTTTTGGGTATGATAAGGTCTGTGAAATCCCCACAGGATTTATCCTGATATCCTGTACCTCAGATTGTAGAACCTTTGTCAGTGTCAGCCATGTGGATGAGTCACGGCCAATGCTTGGCCAATGTGCTCTCTGTAAAAGCCTAAGAGAATATTTTCTCTCCATGTGACTCTCCTTAGGCACACTCTACATCATCTATCACTTTCCTCTTTAGCCCCATAATCTCCTTGATCAGAAAATTTGGGCACTACTGAGTTGCATGACGTTACAGTACAAATTTGCCTATGTCCTGAGACTTAATTGACCTTGGAAGGCTAGGGCCAAAATGTTGGCTTTCCTTGTGACCCTCCTTTTTATCTAATTTTGGTCTGAAAACTTAGATTGTTAGCCATCCAGAAGAAAACCTTATGGTTATTACCATACAATCTAGGCTGTTAACCTCACTATCTGTCTAAATGTTAAACATCTTAGGCATAACGTGGAACAGGTATTTTTCATCAAGTATTGATATGTTGAATTTTAAGTCTCTACAGAATAACACTTAAAAATTAGAATATATTTTAAAAATAGGCATATAGAATTATATAATTCTTATGTTTACACATAAGTAAAAAAATCAAATCATATGCAAAATTGAAGCAGGACAGTCCCACAATATTCAATTTCCTATCTGTTGCATTCATTCACCACCCCCTTCTTTTTGAACAGTCATGTACACAAGACAGAGAACAGCAGAAACTGTCATGTCATGACAAGCAGCCCGTATTCAGAAGACCAGAATGACAGACATTCCAAGCATGAAAGTACTATTACAGATTAACATCTTCAGTGCAGTTGCTTAGTTCACAGGTATCAGTATATATAGTTAGTCAGGGTGAGAATCTTTCCAATTAACTACTAGATTCAAAAATCTTCTCGAGATTCTCAGGATCATTGCCTTGCCCATCTTCTAAATATAACTGTATGGCTTGGTATTGTCATATTTCCTAGCTTTTCTCCTTTCCCTCTCTTGATTAGTTAGTCTTCAAGATATTGCTTTCCTTCTACTTGTATTATACCTCTCTATTTGTATTTCTTCTTTTGAGATCTTATACTAGGGAAACTATATGATATTTACACATGTGTGTCTGGTTTATTTCAATTATGAGTATATCTTCAAGTGGCATCCACTTCATTATAAAGGCTTCGAGTTTATCATTCTTAACAGCTGAATAATACTTCATTGTGTAAAAATACCACATCTTTTTCAACCATTCCTCAGGTGATGGGCATCTTGGTTGTTTCCCAGATTTGGCTATCACAAACTGTGCTGCTATAAACATAGGCACACATATATCCCTATGATATGATGTTTTCAGATCCTCCAGGAAAATTCCAAGTAGAGGAATAGGTGGTTTAAATGGGATTTCCAGTCCAAATTTTCTAAGGCGTCTCCACACTGATTTCCATAATGGATACACCAGTCTAAATTCCCACCAGTAGTGGAGAAGGGTTCCTTTTTCCCCACAGCCTCTCCAACATTTGTTGTTGGATGGTTTCTTTATGATAGCCATTCTTTCTGGGGTGAGATGATATCTTAATGTTGTTTCAATTTGCATTTCATGGATGGCTAATGATTTGGAGCATTTTTTTCATATATTTATTTGCTTCTATAATTTCATCCTCTGAGAAGCATGTGCTCATTTCAGATGCCCGTTTCTGGATTGGGTCTTTTAATTTTGGGGACCTAGTGTTTTTTAGTTCTTTATAAAGTCTAAGGAGCATACCTTTGTCTTAGTTCTTACTTGTCATATTTTTTTCCAAATTTGTGGGTTGCCTTTTCACTTTGTTGGTAATTTCTTTTGAAATGAAAAAACTTCTCAGTAAGAGCAGGTCCCAGTTGTCAATTCTTTCAACTGTTTCCTGTGCAATTTGATTTCTGTTCATGAAGTCTTTAATTACCCCTATATCTTCAAGAGTTCATCCTT
>NW_004524634.1:12755490-12759860 GCF_000260255.1 Octodon degus
AGGCCATCTATTCCAATTTTCTGTAGGACTTTGAACATGAATGAGTGTTGGACTTTGTCAAAAGCCTTTTCTGCATCAATGGAGATGATCATGTGGGTTTTAGTTTTCACTCTATTGATATAGTGCATTACATATATAGATTTTTGAATATTGAAATATCCTTGCATCCCTGGAACGAATCCTACCTGATCATAGTGTATGAACTTCTTGATGATTTGCTATATTCTATTTGCTATGATTTTATTGAGGATTTTGGCATCTATATTCATGAGGGAGATCGGTCTGTATTTCTCTTTCTTAGTTGCGTCTTTTCCTGGTTTTGGTATCAGTTTAATACTTGCTTCCAGGAATTATTTTGGGAGGACTGCTTCCTTTTCAATTTCATGGAAGAGTTTGAGCAGTATAGGAACTACATCTTCTGTAAATTTCTTGTAGAATTCAGCTATGAATCCATCCCAACCTGGACATTTCTTTGACGATAGGTTTCAATTACATCTCGTATTTCATTTGCTGTTATTGGGATATTGAGAGTGGTTATATCTTGTCGATTCAGTTGTGGTAATTTGTACCTTTCTAGGAATCTGTCCATTTCTTCTGTGTCTTCTATTCTGTGAAAGTAAAGATTCTCAAAGTAGCTATTGATAATCTTCTCAATTTCCACTGGGTCTGTTGTAATTATACCCTTTTCGTTCCTTATGATTTGTATTTGAATTATTGCTTTCCTCTTTTTGATGAGGTTAGCTAGGGGCTTATCGATTTTATTTAATCTTTCAAAGAACCAGCTTTTTGCTTTTTTAATACTTGGAATTGTTTTCTTCATCTCAATTGAATTAATTTCTGCTCTAATCTTTATGATTTCTTCTCGTCTTTGGGCTCTGGGTTTGCTTTGCTCTTCCTTCTCTAGTTGTTGAAGTACAGCATCAGGGTTTTTATTTGTTCCCATTTGTTTTCCTAATGTGTGAGTTCACAGCTGTGAATTTCCCTCTGAGAACTGCTTTCATCACATCCCATAAATTCTGACAAGTTGTACTTGAATTTTCATTGATTTGTAGATTTTGTTGAATTTCTTCTTTTATTTCATGTGTGACCTACTGGTTGCTGAGTAGGGTGTCATTTAATTTCCATGTATTTAAGATTTTTATCTTGTTTATTTTGTAATTTATTTCCAGTTTCATTGCACTGTGGTCAGATAATTGCATGGGATCATTTCTGTTTTCTTACATATACTGAAGCATGACCAATGGACCAGTATGGGGTCTATTTTAGAAAATGACCCATGTGCAACTGATAATAATGTGTATTCAGCTGTGTTTGGGTGGAACACTCTGTATATGTCCAAAAAGTCCATTTTTTTCAAGCTCTGGTTCAGTTCTGTTATTTCTATTTTAAGTTTTTGTCTGGTTGGCCTATATTTTGGCTATAAAGGCGTATGAAGGTCTCCTATTAAGATTGTGGTATTGGAAATTAGATTTTTTCATGTCCATTTAGATTTGCTTTATATAGTTGGGTGCTTATGTGTTTGGTACATAGATATTTATGAGTGTTACCTCTTCCTCTTGAATTTTTCCCCTAAACAGTATATAGTGGCCTTTTATATTTTGCTTGACCATTCTTGGTTTGAAGTTGAAACTGTCTTATAGTAAGATTGCTACCCCTGCTTTTTTGAGGTGCTGGAACATGTAGTATTGTGTTCAATCCTTTCAGCCTATGAATGTCTTTATGAGTTAAATGTGTTTCTTGTATACAACATATTGTTGGATTTTGTTTCCTAATCCACTGTGCCAGTTTATTTCTCTTAATTGGTGAATTGAGTCCATTTACATTGATGGTTATAATTGAGATGTATTCACTTATGATTGACATGTTATTTTTTTTTAAATTTTATTTATTTATTTATTTGAGAGAGAGAGAGAGAGAGAGAGAGAGAGAGAGAGAGAGAGAGAGAGAGACCAGCTCAGCCCACCAGGGGGCAGGGCTGGCTGGCATGTGGTGCTGGGGGATTGAACCGCGGTCCCTGATGCTTTTGCTAAGCTTGTTCTAAGTAGGCACTTTAGACCACTGAGCCATCTCTCCAGCCCCAATTGACATGTTATTTACCTGTTGTCATTTACTCCTTTTTCTCCTGTGTTTATTTGTTGCTGTATTTATTTGGTTGCTTCTGATCTCATTCATGGAGTTCCGATCATTTTGGTCCCTCTCTAGCACATCTTTCAGTAGTCTGTGTAGGATTGGCTTTGTCAACATAAAAATGTTTAGTTGTTCTTTGTCATGGAAGTATTTCACTTCCTCATCCAACTTGAAAGAGTTTTGCAGGGTATAGTAGCCTGGACTTGAATTTGTTTTCATAGAGAACTTGAAGTACTCTGCTCCATGCTCTTCTTGCCTTCATAATTTGTGAAGAGAAGTCAGCTGTAATTCTGAGGGGTTTTCCTTTGAATGTGATCTGCTTCTTTTCTCTATCGGCTGTCAGAATATTATTCTTGTGCTGAATTTCTGGGATATTGACTATTATATACCTCGCTGTGTTTTTATTGGATTGAGTTTACTTGGCATTCTTTATGCTTCGGTTACCTGAATGTCAGATTGTTTCCTCATATTTGAGAAGTTTTCTACTATTACATCTGCCCATGTTTTTTTAATGTCATTTGTATTGACTCCTTCTTTTTCATTGATGCCTATTAGTCTCACATTGTTCATCTTTGCATCATCTTGCAGGTGATGGATTATTTTTTCCTGCATCCTAGTTGTTTTTAAGAGATCCTTTCTTACCTTTTCACTAGCTGCATCAGTATCTTCAACATCTTAAACTCAGTCTTCACTTTCACTGAAATGGTTTTACAAGCTTGTGATTGAGATTTTAATTTCCTCTTTATCTCTTTAACTCTGCTTCATGCGATCTATTTCCTGGATTGCTTATTCAAGGAACACTTCATCTTTCTAATATCCTCTTTTTTATCAATATCTTCTTTAGAATCATTTATAAATTCTTTTGCTGTAGTGTTTTTTTCAGATTGGGTTTCCTCCCTATGTTTCTGTAGTTCGTTCTTTGCTTCAGATGCTGTGAGTTCTGAGAATTCTCTTTTTATTTCAGAAAAGAATTCCAATCTGAGTTCCTCTATAAGTTTCTGCTGTTGCTTATTTACTATAAACACTATTAATTCGTACATTTGAGCTGAACTAGTGGAAAAGAATTTCGATCTAAGTTCTATGAGTTTCTGCTGTTGCTTATTTACTATTGACACTATTAATTCATACATTTAAGCTGAGCTAGTGTAATCTGCACTTGTTCTGGGTGGGCATTGGGTTTCCTCCATATGTTTCTGTATTTGATTCTTTACTTTAGACGTTATTAATTCAGTTATTTCTTTTTTCATTTCCAATCTGAATTCCTCTATACCTTTCTGCAGCTGTTTCTTTATTTCAGAAGCCGTTGGTTTATTGCTTTCAACTGTGTGATTTCCAGTTTATTCTGTGTTAGTGTCCTCTGCACTTATGGGTGGGCTAGGGTTCTGAGATTGCATTTTGCTACTTCTCATTGTCGTTTTGTGTATCTCTGTCTTCTCGCCTTTGTTGCAGATCTTTGTTGCAGTTATAACCTTCGCACCTACTGAAGTTCAGGTGCAGATCTACAATGTTTGGGTTTATCCAGCTGTGCCTGGCTTGGGTCTGGCTGCTGTGCTCAGCTCCTTCCTTCTGCTGTCCTTGGGGGTGAACCTGTTGTGCCCCTCTAGCAAGTTGTTCTTCTGCTGGACTAGCTGGGTGGTTCTGTCCCCTACACTCTCTGCAATGATTGCAGCTGCAGGATTTCACCGTGGCCTGTATTCCAGACCTAAGCTGAGTCTGGAGGGGACAAGGTGGAGTAGCGGGGAGAGGCAGCTCTCCCACTCACTCACTGGGCCTGGACTAGGACTAGATCTGGGGGTTCCCAGAACGCGGCAAAAATTCTTACTGGGCAGGCAGGGTAAGGGAGGTGCTGCGGAGTGGTGGTAGGATCCCAAGGGTGTAAAAGAGAGTCTTTGCGACTCGGATGGAACCAGTAGGTCCCACCAGTGCAAGGTCAGCTGGAACAACAACTCAATTTAAAACCTTTTGTACTTCCTACAACTGTGCTGCCACTCGTGTCATTGGCATTTGATCTGAAGCTGGTCTGCTCGTGTAGTGTGTGCAGAGTGTGAGAATTTAGCCACCTTCTGTTGTTTGGTTGTAAGAGTTGTCAGGCATGTGAAACTCAACAGTCAAGTAAAATTCAAGTCTTCCACTCTTGAGGTAGCTTGCAAAAACAGTTTAGAAAAAGAACATGGGGGGCTGGAGAGATGGCTCAGTGGTCTAAAGCACCTACTTAGAACAAGCTTGGCAAGGCATCAGGGACC
>NW_004524634.1:12759970-12764566 GCF_000260255.1 Octodon degus
ACTTAAAAAAAAAAAAAAAGAAAAAGAAAAAGAACATGGGAGTTTTCTTTCATGAGAAGCAGAAACCTTCCAGTAACTTTTCTATTTGAATTCTAGGGAGACCTAGTTTTTGATGTAAAATATCTTTTTTCTTTCTTTTTGGTTAAAGAACTTGTGTCGATTTTCTATTTCTGTTGTAAGAATGTATCATAAACTAGACCACTTAAAAAATGTATTATCCTATAGTTCAAAGAATGAGAAGACTAAAATGCATCTCACTGAACTAAAATCAAGGTGTTGGCCCAGCTGTATTCCTGTCAGAAGGCTGTGTACAAGGCTAAATATGTAGAATCTTTTTTCCTCTATTTTCATTTCCCAAAGGCTACCAACATTCCTTGTGTCATCGGACCTTCTTACATGTTTAAAGGTAGCACCATTATAGTCCTCTGATGATTCTCTTACCATAATGTATCTCTCTAGATATACCGTAGTAGGAAATATTCTCTGGATATTAAGGATTTTTTTTTGATAAGATTGAATTAATTTATGTAATCCTACATTACATCTTCCAAGTTCTTTTACCATATAAAGTGAGATTCAATTTCACGTAGGCATGAAGGTTTTTTAAAATAATTTTATTGAGAAACAAAAAGCAATGAGACAGTCTCAAAACCAATTACTTGCAGTTTCAATAATTAGTACATTGCATATTGTTGTTTTAGTGGTTATTCATTGTACAAGATGCAGACATGATATCCTGTCCACAAACACTATTAGAACAAATCTCTCTATTCATTGAATTAAGAGAATGCAGCTGTATATCTATCCTAAATATTTTGAGTACACAGATACAAAATGGTCTTCCATTTGTACCCCTCTTTTTTGGTTAGTTTTGAGAACTAACCAAAAAAAGAGAAGGGAATTCCATTGTCATTTAAATATTGTAGGTGGGTGAATTCAGCAAAATATTCACATATAGTGCAGTAATTAATAATAACATTAGGTTTTCCATAAGACGGGCAATGTCTGAAGTTGTTGACTTGAGCCTTTTACAGCTCAGCATATTAATATGGTTTTACTTTTTATATCTAGTTTTTGTACTTTTTTACTGGATGGTTAAGATCAAAATAAAACAAGACCTATATAACAAGAAATGTAACTTTTGTATCTGATATCAGTGATATCCCCTCAGGATTTCAATTATACACCCTCACCAGGTAAGATTCATCCCAGGGATGCAAGGATAGTTCAATATATGGAAATCTAGAAAGGTAATACACTATATCAATAAAGCCAAATCCAAAACCCACATGATCATCTCAATTGATGCAAAAAAGGCTTTTGACAAAGTCCATCACTCATTCATGTTCAAAATCCTACAAAACATTGGAATAGATATCCTCTACTTCAATGTGATAAAAGCCATCTATGACAACCCAATGGCTAACATAATTCTAAATATGGAAAAATTGAAATATTTTACTCCCAGATATGGTACAAGACAAGGATGTCCTCTCTCACCACTCCTATTCATTATAGTTCTGGAATCATTAGCTGGAGCCATTAAACAAGAGAGAGAAATAAAAGGAATAAGAATAGGTAAAGAAGAAGTTAAATTATCATTATTTGCAGATGACATGATACTTTACTTGGAAGGCCCAAAAAACTCCACCAAGAAGCTACTAGAATTAATATACAAATTTAGTAGCATAGCAGGATACAAAGTCAATACCTAAAAGTCAATAACATTCCTCTACACAGACAGCAAACACTCTGAGAGGGAAATTAGAGAAACAGTACCTTTTACAATAGCACTGGGGAAAATGAAATACCTTGGAATTAATCTACCTGAAGAAGTCAAAGATTTTTTCAAGGCATGAAGGTTGTGAAGGAGATGTTCCTTTTTTCCTATTTAAATATGCTTTGATTTTTATGCAATCCCCACACAGTTTTGCTCTCCAGATTTTTTAGTCCTTTAAGGGTCTTCTCATTTCATTTAAAATTAGTGAAAATACGTGTCATATAGGGCAGAAATTCTGCAATATCAGAGATTTATAGAGCCAACACTGCTGTGTGCATATATCACAGGTTTCTCTTTGTAGCCAGTTATGTGCTGCAGTAAGACAGTTCCTCTGTGATACTCTTGCTTTGAAAGAAACTTGAAAGATCTCTCAAATACCTGACAAATCACTAAGCCTAGTAATGTCTAGCATGAATAAGTCACCAGCCAACTGTGATATGCACTCCCAGTGAAGAACTAATGGATTGCATGCTAAACACAAGTCAAAAGCTCTATCCTCAAGCTTGATGAGGATTAGGAAACATCATCCTTGACTTATATCATTTGTTTTGTCAGAGGCATGAACTGGTGAACATTGTAGAAGTAAGTTTTTTGCAGTTCAGGAGATCTGAGTCTCATACTCCTTATACCGTTGACAAATTTGTGCTGTAGTTCTGTAAAATAGAAAGAGAAGAAATTCTGGATCCAAGTCATGATTATTGGCCAAGTGAGGCTTCATGAGGAAAGAAGCTATCTGTGACAAATGAATCCTGTCCTCAAATGATTATGTCTCAGCTTGTCGGAGCAGAAAGGATCCTGATATTGGTTATATATTTTTTCTCTTTGCTTACATGTGTGTTTCTGGATGTAATACACATGGTCTTTACTAATTTTGATGGACTTCATCTAATTTACAGGTGAAAATGTAGAATAAAAAGCTAAATAATAAAGAATTCTTAAACTCTGTGTGTTGGTGTATGCCTGTTACCCCAGCACGTGGGAGGCTGAGGCAGGAGAATTGTGAATGTGAGGTCAGCCTAGGTTACAAAGTTATCTCCAGAGTAACCTGAACTGTACATTGAAACCTTGACTAAAAAAAAGAATTATTTCTTTCTCCTATAAATGTCTGAATGTCTCCATGTGGAGAAATTAATCTCTGACTTCAGATTTGCACTAGAAGTAGAGCTGATGGTTAATTACATCTTGAAGAAGAAAGACCAATAAATTATACACTCTGTAATTTGTAAGCGAATTATTCACAGCTCCTCCTCCCCTTTTTTCTGAAGGACTGGTACAAATACAGTCACTGATATCACTCCCATCCCAAACATTCTATTCTGTTACTCAAGACTAGTGTGGTAGATCTGAATTAGGCAACCCCTTTGTGAATTCCCAAACAATATGCTATACATTGTTTTGTCAACACACTTTTCCAAAATATTTTTAAACCTTATTAGTATCCTGCTTCTCTTACACAACTTAAGGTACTCTGAAGGTCAGGAACCATTTTAATCTTATTAGTTAATTTAATTGTATTTGTTTATTCCTATTCAGATGCTTCTTGTATCTGTCTTAGTTACTTTTCTTATTTTTTAAAATTTTATTTATTTTTATTCATTTGTGTGTGTGTGTGTGTGTGTGTGTGTGTGTGTGTGTGTGTATGTGTGTGGCCAGCTCAGCTCACCAGGGGGTGGGGCTGGCTGGCATGTGGTGCTGGAGGATTGAACCGTGGTCCCTGTGCTTTGCTAAGCTTGTTCTAAGTAGATGCTTTAGACCACTGAGCCATCTTACCAGCCCTACTTTTCTTATTGGTGAAACAAAGTGCCTGGCACTCAAAGATAGCAGAGGAAACACTGACTTTGCTCATACTTTGTAGACGTTTCAGTCTACAATCAGCTGTCTCCAAGGTAAGATGGGATATGGCAGAGGGCACCACAGAGAAGAAACTGTTAATGGTGGGCAGAAGCCAGTGAGAGCAGCAAGCAGCAAGTGATAAGCAACAGCAGTAATCTCCTTTCTGTCTCATACATTCTATCCAGGATACCCAAACTCAGGGCAGGTGCACACACACACACCCAGGGAGAGTCTTACCAATATCTACTCCCTGTGCTGTACCAAACTAATCAGTGAACTAAATGAGTAATCATACAACCCGGATCCCAGGATCACACACTTAAAATCCAGCCACAGATGAAAAGGCCCACCTATAGCTACATGAGTCTCTAGGGAAATGTCTAGAGAACAACCATAAAAAGTGTCTAACACATTCCGGAAACACAGTAAATGTGAATTAAGAACTGATTAAAGAAGAAATACATCTGAAATGTGACAAAGGGTGACAAATTCCTCCTATTTTAAATGAAATTTTATTCCTTAAAATACATATACACTCTTTTCATTGTACCTAATTTGTTCGCAGTTTTTAAAGAAACAGCCAGGAAGCACAACTATAGTATTTATTTATTTATTTATTCTTACTTTGTGGAGATAAATTCACACCAAAGCATTTTATAAAGTGCGAAAACTAGGTTCAAGTGAATATTCACTATATATATATTTGCAAATGCTAATATTCTATTGAGGAAGGCATTTGTCTTCTTTATTTCTATTTCTTACTCATTCATGAGCTCATTCTAGTACCAATGCACCTATATTACACAGGCACAAAAGTTATAGTAATTGTATAAACATATTTACCAGGGAAGCCACTTTACACAATTTTGTTTGTGAAATCCTAAAAGTAAAAAAAGACCACCATGTTTTCCGGTATTGCAACCTAATACAGACTCTGTCATGAGAGAGACTCTGAAATAGTGAAACAAGAAATAGAGATTTTT
>NW_004524634.1:12764851-12765776 GCF_000260255.1 Octodon degus
GGGAAAAAAAGGTCAGAGCTAGGAAAGGGACTGAAGGCACAGCTATCAAACAAAAAAGAGCAGCAAAGAAGATCAGGTTCATGACCCAAAGAAAACCAGGGAAAGCAGTACTGATGCCAGAAAATGCATCAATAAAGGGTGGAAATAAAGGGCAGGAGTGATCACAAAACCTTGAGGATTAATTTTCTCTCTGAATTGTACAAATGATGTATAGATTCTTATTTCATAGCTGTATGCAGAGTATGATTTTAAACTGCAACCTTTAGACTTCCACAGCCCTCCTCTTTTGTCTTCAGCTAGCCATGACCAAGTTTGGTGTATCCCTTCTCAAAATCTTCTATGCAGTGCATATTAGTACATATTTCCAAATTATTTTTTGTGACTTGGTGTTTTATCTTTAGACCTTGGCTTTTTTTTTTTTAGATTCTTCTCAAGTCAATGCTTAGAGACCAACTTATTATTTTAAAATCTAACATGTGGTACTTTATGAAGTATTCCATAAGATGTATCATGGTTTATTTAACTGTTGATTTAATGATGATAGTTTTAACATTTCTCACATAATAATGAATAATTCAAGAAGCATTTTACATGTGCATCTCTATGAACAGGATAAAGTACTAGTGGCCAATACTAACTGATAATTACAAGTAATTTGTATTTGTTATTCATTACTTGTCAACCTGCATGCTAATCTTATTGTAACTGTGTGATTACCATGTTTATCTCCATTTTATTGAGATGAAGAGAACGAAATACAAAGATGTGAAACATCATCAAGAAGGCCAAACTGGTAAAAAGAGATGAAAGCAGAATACCAAGGACTATGAGCAGTTTTTCCAAAGTAGAACAGAAGTGAAATGCTAGAACAGAGGCTATAAAGAGAAATCATTAAATAAATGAAATCGTACATGCTTTAAAGTGC
>NW_004524634.1:12766251-12767862 GCF_000260255.1 Octodon degus
CCTGCCCTTGCCTAAGCGGAATCTCAATCTGTTGAGCTATCTTTCTGACCGTCATTTTCCAATATTTTTGATAATATGTGACACCTCTTTAAAAAAAAACTGTTAATCTAATGAGAAAACTGACATTATTTCTTATTTATCTTGTGTCTGTTTTGATATCTATAATGATTATTCCATGTCTCATTCTTTCCATTGTGTGAGCTTTGTTTTTATATTTTATTTAATTTCTATGTCTGACATTTTAAAAATATAATTTTTTACATATTCTGTATGTGCTCCTTTGCTTTGTATCTTTCAAATATTTTTGAGTGAAATAAAGTTAATTTATTTAGTTAAGCGATACAAATTATGAAGGTGTTGCCACTAGCTTCATTTATGTCACGCAGTGGAGAATCAGCCACTCTATAGAAGGTGGAAAAATCAAAGCTCTTAATTGTGATGGTTGCGGATTCACAGCTTATTTTTCCCATTATTCTTTTCACAATAAATTTGAGGATATATCTGAAGATATATTGCGGAGAATGCAGTAACATTTTATTTGATACAGAATGATCAAGGCCTCTTTGTGACAGAAAGACATTTAGGGATGGATGAGTGCCCCAACTGCAAACTAAAACCCACTTATTTATCCCAAAGTGACAACACTGAGATTCAACCTGGATACTGAAGTTATAGTTTAGAAGAAACAACTCACATGACCATCTTTTGTCTTAAAAGAAAAAAAAAAGATATTGGGTGCCATAGGTTCGCCACCTCTGACCTAGGTATTCAATCCATAGGCACAGTTCAAAGAAAGTTAACAGTCATCACTGGAACTCTTGATATTATTGTAACTAGGGTTCAGTCTTACATGGTTTTAATCAAAATCTCTTCTTCAGTATTAAATGTACAACATTAAATGACTAGGATGCTCTTTTTAGATCTAAGAACTTTGTGCTCATTCTTTAATGCAGTTCAATCCCGTGGGAGAGTAACAACTGAAACTGAGCTTTTGTTTTGTCAACTTTGGAATCACCAGCCACGGTAGAATAAATGCAACAGGGGAAGCATCCCTGTCAAATTCATGCCCCTCAATTCCCAGTGCTATTGAAATGTGATTTATATAAGGAAAAACAAATATGAAGGACACAGAATAACAAGTTTCACAATACTAGGGAATTTACCTCCCTGTGGTTTTAAGTGTGATGTAATGAATGTCATTTATTAGCCAAACTTCCAAAAGGTTAGAAATATGCTAATTATAATTTCATGTAATGAGAGTTCATAGATTAATTTAGGTTGAAGAAAATAAAATTATAGTCTCTGAAACAATGTAACAAACGATAAAACACTGACATAAATGATAAATAACCACTAAATTAATTAAACTTTTTAAAGAAGGGGCTATTAAAGGATAAAGAAACATTTCATTCCTCTTGTGACAGGTCAATTTCTGTATGACACATTCTGCCACTGCAATCAAGTAAAAAAGTGTCTACTTTCTGTTGTGGGGAATTTAAATACTTTTTTATAAAACACACTATTTTATTTAGCATGGTATCCTAGTTATTCCTAGATTAACTGTTGTAAGTTAAAGATGGAAGATATAAGACACATAGTAACAAGTGAACT
>NW_004524634.1:12768757-12769948 GCF_000260255.1 Octodon degus
AGCATCTCTGGCTTCTCCCCACTAGATGACAGTAACAACCCACCATCTTGACATCACAATAAAAAATGTCTCCAAATACTATTATTAGCAGTCAGGGGGCAAAATAATCCCTAGTTAAAACTCATTGCCATAAACATTAAATTGATAATAAAAGAATATTTTGGAAAAACTGATCAAATTGCAAAATTCCCCAACAAGAACTACTTTCCAAACTGTTCAAGAAGAAAAAGAAAATTAACTTCTTTAAAAATCTTCTACAGGGCCAGGGAGAGAGCTGTGTGACTTTAGCACTCCCCTGAAAGCGTAAGGTCTTGAGTTCGATCCCTGATTTAAATTTTTAAAAAATCCTCTACATAAGAATCTATGGAATGAATTTCTTACAAGCAAGTAGCACCTAAAATATTTATCACATTTCTAGAAGGTGTCTTGGGACTTAGAAAGTGAAAAAAAGCAAGCAATTCTATTGGAAGAGTCAAATTTGGAGTAAGTGAGGGGGATGGAATAAATTTTTTTCTTTTCCATGACTTCATCCTGAAGATAAAATAATTCCTACAACTCCAATGCTAGGTTATTCAAATATCATGAAAATATAGGCAACTTTTCTAGTTAAATAACACATAAGAAAGAACCTGATTAAAAGAGATTTTATGGTAGAAGAAGAGAAGAAGTGGAGGTTTACTCCTACTTCTAGGTATAAATCCTGTACAAATTTCCAGTTCATATTTGATTATGTTTGCCTAAATTCAAAGTAAATACCACTGGTTACAGAAGCAAAGAAGTGGATTGTAATTTCTGTTGTCATAATAGTGGCATGAGAGTTTGATTTCTCTCTAATATTTCAACTGCCTGTATATAAAAGCACTCACATATTTCAGAAAAATATAACAAAACCCAGAATGTTCACAATGTAACTAAAGTATAGCATAAACATGTCAAAAATATAATACAAGGAGCCAGAAAATCTTGACCCAATTCCAAGGAGACATACTAATCTACAATGGCGCAACTACAAATTCTGGAAAACCTTCCTGCGGCAAATATTAGACATGTTCGTTACAATGAATGACCTTAGAAACAGAAAGCACATCCTGAGTTTGAAAATAGAAAAAAAAAAAGAGAATCAAATGGAATTGACCAAAATTAATTAAAAAGCATAAATCTCTGACACTAAATGGGAGGAAAAGTTGACAA
>NW_004524634.1:12771863-12774751 GCF_000260255.1 Octodon degus
GACTCAGGCCCGGTAGTGTGCCCATGAGAGGGCAGTGTGTAAAGCTGTGAGTGAGAAGTATATTCAGTGGAAACATCAGATGTTTAGAAAAGCCAGGAACATGGAATACACCACAAAGAGTGCCATAGAGGCAGAGCCACATGGAGCTTACAATTCTCCACAGGTTGTTTTGGATGTTCCACATGGAACTACAGGACTTCATGTTGTCCCTTGTGGATTTTGGACTTTCTTTGGTTCCAATGCTTAGTATCCTGTTGTGTGTACCTTTTGGAATGATAATGCTTATCTTGTTCCATTAAATGTTGGAAGTATTTAACTTTTTATTTGTACAGGGGCTCACAGCTAAGAGTTTGCTTTAGATCCTGGAAAGACCTGGGACTTGGACTTTTCAGAAATGTGGAAATTTTGGGACTCTGGTAACTCTTAGAGTTGGACTAAAATGTCTTTTGAATAAAAGGATGTGCATGAGTCTTTGGGGGGTCAGGGGTGGAAAGTTATGGTTTGTGACTAGTTGCCCCCATGAAGCCTCATGCAGTCATTGAGCAGCTTCTGTAGCTTGTGAATGATTCTTGAGCCAATACTGGGATTATGGGTGCTTTCTAGGAAGTGCTTTCAGGAAGATACTCGGCATAAAAGTGTAAGGAGAGAAGAAGTCTGTCTAGCTCCCTGAGCTGCTGCAACTGCTTTTGTTTTCTTGCTTATTTGCCTTCACCATGAATAGCTGTTCTCTGCCATGTGCCTCTCTGCCTTTTATCCAGCTGAGCATAGACTGAAACCTGTACTTTCTGTGAGCTAAATGAATCTTTCCTTTCTTCAATTTGGGTTTTGGGTATTTTGACCCAGAAATGAAAAAAAGGGTAGCTGTGACAGTTGAATATCTGAATTATTATACTGAGAAAGAATGTCACTAAAATAGGTATGCTATATTATTTCATTTATGTGAAATACACACTATCGTTACTAAAATAAGATTAGTGGTTGACAGAGGCATAGATGAAACATAGTGTAGTTTATGAAGTGTTAGCCTACTGGAAACAATAGAGATATTTCTAAACTTAACAGTGGTTGTAGTTTTAATATTGTCAAAAATCATCAAGTTCATTCAATTCTACCAGTTAAGTTAAAGACATTTACTATTCCTCCATATGGCTGGTAAGAAGAATATTTAACAACTAACCACAAAGCAAGACAGTTCTTACTATAAATTCCATCAAAGTTGAGCTTGCTAGTCAATTTTCTCAAATATTCTATGAAAAAATATTATCAAATTTATGAAACTCCTAAAAATTAAGGAGTTTGATGTGATTCTGGTCTAAAATATGAGTCAACACCTGCCTGAACTTCAGTGAGCCCTGTTTCAAAATGATAATACAAAATTAATGAAAAAATAATAATTTCCACCTTAATTTAGGAGATTATCATTACCTTACTATTAAAACTAAAAAAATATTTAGGAGAATACTAAGCACAATATACTGTCTAGACACAGAGGCAAGAATCTTTATAATATCAGCAAATTGAATATGGCAATAAAGCAAAAAGATAATATAACTTGACTAAACACAGTTCTTTGTAATAAAAGGTTACTTAAAAGTAAAAAACAACCAATATGATTCATCCCATATTAATATAGAAAAGTATAATATTATTTCATTAGATGGCAAAAGTGTATTTAAAAATGCCACCCAGATTTTAATTAAAAAGTAAGGGAAATCAAAATTCCTCTTGATAAATTAGATATTAAAAAATCTGTCTTCATAACACAATATCTAAAAATTAGCAATAGCTTAACATTGTAATTAATGGCAAGTAACTTGCTCCTTTTTTGTAAGGTCAGGATTGAACACGAATGCTTCTAATTGGTACTTCTGTTTAGAATTGTATGGGAGATTTGAACAAAAAAAAAAGCATCAAAACAGACCAACCGGGGGCCAGAGAGATAGCTTAGTGGCTTAAGCACCTGACTGGCAAGTGCAAGGTACTGAGTTCGATCCCCTATTTAAAAGAAAAAAAAATTGAGGGGAAAAATGATATATTTGTTCCATTTGGTCAAATTATACACACTGAAAATGTTTAAAAGCTGTAAAACTGTACTGGAAATAGCCAATTTAGAGAACAACAAGGTCAATATGAAAATGTCAGTTATATTTCTATGTAGTAGTAATGCAAAACAAATTCAAATGTTAAACTACTGTACTTATTAAGGTCCAAAATAAGGAAATCATGAAAGGTAGATTTAGCACACACAGGAACAGAATTTTAGTGCTGAAACTTAAACTATAAAAGACGAAAGAACTTACATTTTTGTCTGGTCTTCCTAAATTTTGATGTAATCTTATTAAAATGTTTACCAATGTTTCCATGGTAGCAATAAACCAACGCATTCTAGTTTATGGACAGAAATGAAGAAGACTAGAACTAGGCAGAATACTTTTGAAAATAATCTTTGTAGACTTGCAGATGCATATTTCAAAAGTTACAGTACTAATAATGTAGGCAGTCTGTTAATCATGGGATAGAATAGATGCCAGATAGACTCAGGTTTTCATGGTCAGTGGGTTGCTTAAAAGTTCAAAGGTTGTTATATGGTGAAAATATAAATATAAGTAATGTTGGAAAACCTAAATATTATTTTTATTTTAAAAAGAAAGAAAACAAATACACAACAAGAACAGAGACAATAACAAAGCAACATAAAACAGTAAAATAGTACAGAAATTTTAAACTAGATTAAAAGATCAACAATGGTTGTTATATTGCATAACAATATAACATTTTGATAATAATGTTGTTATTATCAAATTTGTTCCTCAGATTATCAGATACAGGCCTGCAAGCCTGACCAAACAATTGAACATGAACTCTTACTCTCAAGCTGGTATTCTTCT
>NW_004524634.1:12776636-12781130 GCF_000260255.1 Octodon degus
TAAGTTCTTTGAAACTATTCATTAAAACAAAATAATCCACAAGTATAAATATATTCAAGCAAAATAAAGCACAGACATCAGGAAACAGGGAGACTGACAATGGAAAGAAGGGGACGGAGAAATGGAAGGGAGAGAAAGGAGGAGAGAGGAGGGGGGATGTACAGTATTGTGACATATCATGCTAACACGTAATTTGCTCACAGTAACTGCAATCATGTGATGCAAAGGTAAACTAACAAAAATTAGAATTAATAAAAAAATCTTTTAGCCCCTATTCTCAAAACTGCTTTAATTACAAGAATGCTTTTCATCAATATGCCAACCATAAGCATCATTCAATAGTGAAAGCAATGAAGGATTCTTTCCTGTTAAAGACTTTTTTGCCAAGAAATTTGCATAAATTTAGAAAAATATTCATTAATAATATACAAGATACACTTTGATACATCTATTTATAAA
The DNA here is from genome assembly GCF_000260255.1 of Octodon degus. Classification (NCBI taxonomy): domain Eukaryota; kingdom Metazoa; phylum Chordata; class Mammalia; order Rodentia; family Octodontidae; genus Octodon; species Octodon degus. The sequence continues at coordinate 12,777,096 of NW_004524634.1, forward strand.
TTGAACACCTGGTGATGTATACATAGGCTGTATTATAAAGTGATGGTAATTAATTAAAGTGAAAGATGATTGGAAATCATCATTTTTATACTTTCCATGCAACATGGTAGTTGTCATCAAAGTTGGATGATGATTAAAAAATGCATAATCTCTTTTTCTGTTTAGTTTTGTCAGAGATGGGTATTCCATTGCCATTTAAATATTGTAGGTAAGTGAATTCAGCAAAATAGTGCAACATAATAGTAGTAGTTAATAGTAGTCCATAATAGTAGTGGGTTATCTGTAGGATTGACAATGTCAGAAGTTGTTGATGTAAGTGTTTTACAGCTCAGCATATTAATATGACTTTATTTTTTTGTACCTCATTTTTATACTTTTCTGCTGGATTGTTAAGAACCATATATGAAGAAATATAACTTTTGTATCTGACAAGTTCAGTCAAATTTCTTCATAATTTACCCTGATAACCTGTATTGCAGATCATAGAGCCATTGTCAGTGTCAGCCATGTGCATGAGTCATGGCCATTGCTTGACCAATTTGCTCTCTGTGAAAGCCTGAGAGAATGTTTTTTCTCCATGTGACTCTTTTTGGGCACATTCTAAATCATCAAACACTTTCTTCAGTGGCCCAATAATCTCTTTGATTAGAAAATTTGAGACACCACTGAGTTACAGGATGTTACAGTACAGGTTCTCCTATTTCCTGAGTCTTCACTGACCTTGAAAACCTAGGGGCAAAATGTTGGCTGTCCTTCCAGCCCGTGTCTTTCTCTAATTTTTGATCTGTAGACTTAAGCTGTTAACCCTCTAGAACAGAAAATTAATGATATTGTTACCATATAACATAGGCAGTTGAGCTTAACCTCACTGTCTCTCTGAATATCAAAATCTTAGACATAACATGGAACAGGTATTTTCCATCAAATATTGATAAGTTAAAATTTATAGCCCTACAGAATGTGATGAAAAAAATAAAAAATGAATAATAAACTTAAAAATCAAAAAATAGGAATAAACAATTACATATTTTTACATAGAAGTTTAGAAATCTAAGCATATACAGCACTGTAGCGGGACAGTCCTATGACATTTTTTTCCTGTCTCTTTTTTCATTTATTATTCTTTTTTTACTTACTTGAGAGACAGTATAGCAGTAATTGTTATAACATGGCAAGCAGTATGTATTTAGAAGACCAGAATGACAGACATTCCAAGAATGACCCTATTATTACACATTGCTTTCTTCAGTGCAGTCCCTTAGTTCATAGGTGTCGCAAATATAGTTAGTCAGGATGAGAACCCTACCAATTAACTGCTAGTTTCAAAAACCTGCTAAAGATTCTCAGGCTCATTGCCTTAACCATCGTGTGCATAGAAATGTATGGCTTAACCCCTGTCATGATTTCTAGCTTTTCTCCTTGCCCTTTTTTCATTGTTTAATCCTTAAATTCTCAGGGATACAAATGAAGGACCATTTTGTATCTATATGCAAAATAGTTAGGATAGATGTACAGCTACTTTCTCTTAATTCAATGAGAAGAAAGATTTGTATTAATAGATTTTGGACAGGATGTTATGCCTGCATCTTGTACTATGAATAACCGCTATAAAGACATCAATATGCAATGTATTAATTATTGAAATTGTCCTATTAATCATTAATCAAGTATTGAAAGTGTCTCATTTTTCTCAATAAAATTAATAAATAATTATATTAAAATACATAATCTCTACATTGTTGTGTACACCTTTGATAATAAATGCCATTAATGAGGACATGTTGAACAAAGTTGACAGTAAAATGCCATCTCTAACCAGTGTGTCCCCAAATCATTTCTTTTATAGACAGCTACAGGTAAAATTTCTTGTTACTCGTATATTTGAGTGATTTATTTAAATTTTTCTTCATATGCACATGGAATTCCTATAAAATGCAACTTGTTTTATTTGACGCCTAAGCAGGGAAGGCAAATAAAAGGGTTATTTTCATTAGCGGTTATGGCACTCTTATTACTGAACATGTGGTCCTCCATGTGAACAGATGTCAGCAAAAATTCTCAGTCTTTAACTAAGAGGGTAGATCAAAGCCGTCCATCGCACAGCTGGTAATCACGCTACTTAATCATGACATATATGTGTTTAAATAAATGTATTCTGCTTTATTTTACTTTGTTTTCTGATCCAGGGTACCTGATCCTTTCCCCAAATGGCATTTATATCAGACTTGGTGTGTAAGGGATGCCATGGTCCTGAACCAGGCTAGCTTCACTTTCTAAATTTTCCTCCTGCTGGAATATGAGCCCGTGATTTTCTTCTTCTGTTTCCTTTCCCATCATCAGGCTTTGTTTACCACCCCCCGTCTCGGTGTCCCCATTTTCCTCTGGTGCATGTGCCTGAGTCTCGCTCCCTTGCGTTCATTGTTTCACTAGCCACTGTGAGGCTTGTATCCACCTACAGGTGTAAATGAAAGCTAATACAGCACAAGCTTGCTGCCTGTGAAGTGAAAGTGAGGTGATGCTGGCCAGCGTTGTGTGAAGAAACAAGGAAGGTTTTAGTTTCCAATTCCATTTTATTTTCTATTTTATAGGCAATTTACCTGCTCATCAAATAATACCACTTACTGTACTTACTTAGGATGAACGACCTGAAGAAGTGTGACTTAATTAAATAAACATATTTAAATAGTTAGGAAGTAAAATAATGCCAAGAGAAAAAATATTACCCATCTGGTGTTCAATGTTTTGGGGATCACAATAAACATAGTTTGACTTTTCAGACCATAACACTAATCCTATCATAGGTTAAAAAACTTTGCATTTCACTTTTTGCCTTCACTCCTAAAGTGGAGACCTTACCTGTGTGGTTTTATAGCCTATGGATATGTGACTTTTAATGGCTACATAATTATCTAATAATATTGCTACAATTTAATTATGGTAATGTAATAATTATATTACTATATTAAATGATTAAACGATAATTAATGGAACAATTCCTCTGACTGAGCAGGTGTATCCTTTCTTATTGATTTTGCTATTTTTGGAAGTAATATACACTAAAAAATGTTTCTATATTTTCTAAGGGAAAGGGACATGTGTATTATGGCCAACACAGTTACTCAATTCTTTGTACACATAGAAAACTTAGTACTAGATATTTCATTTATATCTCAAGCAATGTATGAATTACATGTCAACATTCAACATTGTTGTAGTTGATGGAAAGTACTGATGTTTGGAAACATTAAGCACTAATCACAAGACAATTTATCTAGCAAAGGGGAGAGTGGAGTGGAGATGTGATGCACACTTGTCTACTTCCAGGGCTGGAACACTTTACCACCAAAATATATTGCTTTTGAAATATTAGGAACTATATATTCAAGTTTTGAACTTGTCAACTTTTTGAGGAATTGAGTTTCAAAAATTCATTGAACACTTAGAAAACTAAAGGACTAGAGCTTTATTGCTACCGAACTTTAAACATTAAACAGAAACTAGGGTCCTGGCCTGGAGTTTCTTTCCCATAATCACCTGACTTGCACTCTCCACAATTCTAGGCAGGTTTCTTTTGCATTATCTCTGCTAATTGGCCACTCTTTCTCTTTCTAATACATGGGTGTCTTGCATTATGCAAATTCCACATATCTTAGACAAAGCAATATCTTCTCATCAACCCATCTCTGTTGACCACTCCAAATATCATATCAATAGCTCTATGAATTCCCCTAGCACCATTTATTTTTGCTTCTCAGTTGAACCTTGCTGTTACTTCCTTAAAATGCCCTGTTTCTGCATTATTTATGCCTCTTCTTTCTGACTTCAATTTAAGCTCTTTGAAGTAGTTCTCAGGTGCATATCATAGGCATCAATAATTATTGAGCAGAATTGATGGGGACATACTTGTTATACAGATCATGCCTTGCTTAAGATATATAAATATTCTGCCACTCACTAAATAGTCCTGGATGGTATATTTTATCTTGTTGCTCTGGTTTAATTTGAAAAATATTTCCTTTTGCTATTTCCAAACTG
>NW_004524634.1:12781690-12782896 GCF_000260255.1 Octodon degus
TCTACAGAGTGTTCAGAGTCTCACTGCTAGATCAGACTCACAATGATCCGCCTCCCAAGAGCTGGGATTACAGGCACGGGCCACCATGCCCAATCTCAACTGCCATCTCAGCATGCCCCAGGAGCGGGTTTGGGACAGCAGGCCTGTGGTCAATCCACTGGCGCTTGCATCTGCTTGCAGATACTTTAATCCAATGATCTATTTGGCCAGCCCTATACCCACATTATTAACAGTTGTGTATTATCTACCCAGAAAAATGTTTATAACAATGCAAACCAAATGTACCTACTTTACATCTTCATCCAGAAGAAATTTTATATATTTTATACAGCTGACAGTATAAATATATGAATAAAAACTTTATAACCATGACTTATTGATTGCATGGTTTAGTTTCTGGTTTATTTTATTCAAAATTATGTGCGTGGGATTCATTTATGTTTTCCATGAAGTTGTATATCACTTTCTGTCTTACCTACCCCATCTTTCTTGAATATACCTCAATTGATGTATACGTTTACCTGTTAATAACCATCTAAGTGGCCTTATATTTGCCTACTGCAAAGATTCGTCAGTATACTTTTCAAGTATTTTTTACACAGGTGTCCACATTTCTTATAACTATATACCTAAAAGTTAAATTGTAGGATTACTGAGATTACATGGTCAAATTCGAGTATAAGGCCAGGTCTTCAAGCATAGTTTTGCAATTTATGCTTTCACTACTAGTGAATGATACTCGCTGTTGTTTCAAATTCTCACAAAATGTGCTGTTCCTAGTGACTTTAATTTCTGTAATACTGGTAAATGCACAAGTGTATTTTATTGCAGTTTTTCATATTTTTCTTTGCATTTTATTTTTGTAACAATATCTATACTGGACATTTAAAATATTTCTTTGTTTGTTGCTACCTTACTAATACACAACAATTATAAATAGACATTAGTTCTCATAGATTCTGCAAAATATTCTCCTTTCTTTCCTCCCTTTAATAATATTTTGAGGTAAAAGATTGTTCTTAATTATTAGCATTTTAGAATTGGAAAGATAGTTCAGCAGACTAAGGAGAAAAGATATTTAGAGGAATGATGAAAAGAATAATAGGTTTCTTTTTAGAAACTAAGTAGGCAAAATAAAGTTAAATAATAGTTTGAAGCAATGAGTGAAGCAACATTTTTGTAATAAGAAAAAGACAAAGAAGTGGA
>NW_004524634.1:12783291-12806273 GCF_000260255.1 Octodon degus
AAGAAAGAAAGAAAGAAAGAAAGAAAGAAAGAAAGAAAGAAAGAAAGAAAACATGAATTCCCCAGAATATTTCGAATGTATTTGTTTTAAAAAGCTGTAAAAGCTAAGATAATTGTGCTGGTAATTTCTACTAGGCCACTGAAGGGAAAAGTTACTGCTTATATTTTTTTGATCAGTCTTACATCCTTAAACCTAGTAATATGAGCAACTTTGAATATAACAATATGCAACATAATAACCATAATTTATTTCCTATTATCTTGTTTAGAATTCTGTATTGATTTTATCTTTTTACTGTAAAAATTTAAAAAGAATCTTGTAAAAGCAGTTCAATGAAAGAAAAACAGCCTTTTCAATAAAAGTGCTGGAGAATTTGAACTGTACCATCCAAAAAATGACAGGCACACACACACAAAAATGAAACAAAAATAGCAAAAAGAACTCAAGTATGTAGAATAATGGATCCAATGAAAACCAAAATAAATGGAAATCCATGAACAAATAATAAGAAAGAAAAAAAGTACCTCCACCAAACCAAAAACAAAACCCACAATCTAGGTAAATGGGTAAGTATGAGTTTGATTATTTTTAAAGTATCAGACTGGAAGGAGCTGCAGAAGCCAGAAGCCATCAGGCCCAACAAGTACACTCCACTTCAGTAGAGCACAACTAGAAGGAGCCTTGAAGCCCTATAGCCAGCCAGGCCCCGTTGGTCTACTCCTCTTCTGCAGACTACAACCAAAAGATGCCACACAGCTCAGCAGTCAGAGCCAAGCCAATCCCAGCTGGTTAAATTTGAGTTTAGTAGAACTAGACCCCATGAGCTGAAATATACTGCTAGGCCTGCTGGGACCCAGACTGGGGCCCAAACCTACGGAAGGATCCCCATGGCACAGAAGTGGCCTCAGATAGTTTGGGTAAGCTATCCTGCCTAGAAGACTCCAGGTACATGAAGGGGAGATGCTGATACAGAACTCAGGGGAACTAATTTATATACAAATTCCCAATTTAAGATCTGCTTTGTTATATAGCTATAATATTTGCTCCTGTGGTCCAAAATATGAACCCATTATTTATAAAAGTGTCAATTTCTAAATTGCACAAGCTGTTTTTAATATTGGTAATTGCACTACAGTAAATATGAAATCAAATCTACATTAATCACATGTTCTGTTTTGGGTTATATTATTGGGAGGAGCTTGGGTAATAACCTCAATAAAGCCCTATACTAAAGGATGGAGGACAGTGACAAATAAAAGTCAATATCTCACTCCCAATCAAGAGAGAAGGCAAAATCCGGGACACACACTCACATATAAAATCTCTGACAGAGGAGAGATATCTAAAGAATAGTTCCTTTACAGGGCAGTTCTGATTGCAGTGATGCAGCTACTTACTATAAAACTTTCAAAAAAAATCACAGAAATCAAAGTAAAGAATTCTCTTTGAAACAGAAAATGACTAAGAGAAGGAGTAAAGCTCATTTTCAGACCCTGAGCCCACCCAGAACAAATGCAGGAGACAACAGCATAGAAGAAATGGGAGTCACACAACTGAAATCTCTGAAATGATATCAACTGAAGTAAAGAAAACAACTTCAGAAGGCTTCCGAAAAAATCAGATCAGAAATAATCTCCTAGGTAAAAAGAAATGGCAACTATAATGAAAAGATTACTAAGTGTTTCTAAAGAAAACAAAAAGCAGAGAATAGAAAATTTACCCAAACATTGAATGAGCAATGTAGGAAAGAAATAGACTGCATTAAGCAGATTCATAGAGAGATACGAGAAATTAAAAACTCCATTAAATGTTGGTAAAACTGTTTTAATGAAAATGAAGATAGACTCTCAGACCTGAAGACAGCATTGTAGCTGTGACCAGGAAAGGAAAAATCTCTTAAAGACAACAAAAATCCAGGAGATACTAATTCAACAGCTGTAAGACGATGCAAAGATGAACAACATAAGACTAATAGGCATCAAAGTGAGAGAAGGAGTCAAAACAAATGACATAAAAAGAATATGGGCAGAAGTAGTAGCAGAAAACGTTCCAAATACGGAAAGACAATCTGAAATTCCATTAACCAAGGCATATAGAACTCCAAATAATACCAACCCAATTAAAACTACATCCAGACATATAAATGACCAAGAGCCTAGAAATTCAGTGCAACAACTTATGTAAAAATATTTTATACTTTTTATTCTATTACATTGTTTCAATGATACTTTGCCTCATTTTGTTAATTAATTTAAGCTGAAGATTGAGTCTAGAGCCTTATTCATGTTAAATATGCATTCTATCACTAGGTTACGATTTCAGACTTCTTTTCTTTTTAAAGTTGTCGTTAGTTTGCTCAAATGATAGTCATTTTGGTTTGAAAATTTTATAGGTAAATGCTGAATAAATTTATCTTTTAATGAGAATTAAGTTTTGCTTTCAGCAGACAGTCTAGGAAGATCATTTACAATTCTAAAAGAATTAATATTATATACAAAATAGCACTTACACTTGTCAAATTATTTATTATTTTACTCTTTCCTTAGTGGGTAGCATTTTGGGGATTAACTAACATTTTGGTGTTTACCAGTAACCTTCATTAACATCAGTTAATTTCTTTACTTTTGAAATTATTGAAAGCTAAATTCCCATACTAATTTTTAGTCATCAGTTTTGCTTCTATTATTGTGATAGATTCCTGGATCACTTCATTTTACTTCTCTATTATTCTAGATTGCGTATGCCTACTATTTTGGTAACTCTACCGATTTCAAAGGTTTTGTTATTGTTGTTAAGCTTTTTGGATGTTAGTAGCATGGGATACTTTCATGGTTCTTCATTGCCAGAAGTGTAATTTGCCTGAGAGATTTATAATGATTTTGAATTTTGAAAATAAGAGTATCCACATTGACAATTCTCCTTTTGTTTCACTCCTCAGTTTGTTTACTACTTTTCTATCCAGTGTCCTCATTTTTTTTATCTTTCTTTAAATACTTATAAAATATGTACTTAGGGAAATTATAAAAACTTCATTCTTACCAAGCAGCACATATTTAATACACAAAATATCCTCTTGATATGGAACAGTCAGAGTAAATGTATCAGGCTGGAAGGAGCTACTTTGAATCAGTGTTATATATGAGTTCATTTTGGGACTGGGAATGAGCATGACTTGACTGTTTTGGGGACTTTTTGTTGTATTAAAAAACTTAAAATGATATTCTGAACTGTTTTAAAAATAATATGAGTTATTCATGGGTAGCATCACACATAATATAATAAAGCATAGTAACATTTGTGTACTCATATTTCTGTTCCTCTATATAATGAAATCATTTCCCGTTAGGTGCCTAGTGTGCAATTCTTTCCTCTTTTTCCTTGTCTCTGTTTTTGAAGGAGGATTTCACTGTCAAATCTCCTGGATAGTACTAGCAGAAAAGAATCAATTGAAGTAGAAGGTTCACTGCTTATTTGTTTTTGATACTATGCAGCAAATATTCTTGAACACTGTGTTCTTCAATACCAGTGTCTTGGAAATGGGAACAGAATGCATACAGGAAAAAGAAATCCAATATCCCCTATTTATGAAAATGAAGAGGTAGGTGAGCTGTCAATTTTTGCTGCTTAATACACAGAGACTGGCTGGGGAGATAGCTCAGTGATCAAAGTGCATTCCTGGTAGGCACAAGTACCAGGATCCAATCCCTGATATCACATGCTGTGCTGGCCCATGGTCTCCCAGGCTACCAAAAACTTGGCATAATGGCACATATCTGTAATTCTAGTACTGGGAGGCTGAAACAAGAGGATCGCTACAAAGTCTGTCTGCATAACAAGACACTGTACCAAATAAGGACAAGATTTTTTTTTCAATAAAATACTTAGAGACTGACAAAACTAGGAGAATATCAACTTGATGTGAAAATGTTAAGAAAGCAGTAGAGGGAGGATTATTGCATTGAATCTTGATAAAGTAAAGGAAGTTTGACAAAATGAACTAGGGAAGATGTGGTATGAATTAGAATCCATAGATTTTTTTCAATACCTTAGTCATTTTCTTCATCACTAACACACAATAACATAAGGTAAAATATGGAAGTCAGGGAATAGAGAGTATGAAAAGACACTGGTGAGAAATCACAGATTACATACTTGGCTTATATTTAGATATCCTTTCAAATCCACATGCCCTCACAGGAGAGCTTTTTACAGGCCCTGGATATAGTGTATGTAAATATGGATTAAGGGTGTGTGATAATGAAATTAGTTCATTGATTGTTTTAGCTTAGTTCTGGTACTTAATAATGGGAAAGTCTACCCTGGATGTGAGTGGACCAACCAATATGTGAGTAGCCTAAATTTAATTAAGAAAGGAAGGTTCCCTTGTTCACTGCCTCCTGCCTGCATGCCATGGACTGTTTCTTCTGTGCTATGTTCCTCTGCCATGCTGCTCTACCTGGTAGCTCCTGAAGGTGGCCTCAAACATGCACATACTGAGCTAAACAAAATACTTTTTTCTTTAATTCTTGCGTGGTGGATATTTTCTCCCAGCAACGAGATAGTAACTAAGACATTACTGTAGAAGTGTAATGTAGGGGATATCATGAGGGAGAAAATGCTGACTGGCCAGCCATATAAGGTCATTTATGATTGATTGTATTTGTTAAATGTAGAGCCACTGAAGATTTTTTTCAATACCTTAGTCATTTTCTTCATCACTAACACACAATACCCAACACCCTCAATTTACAGGATGAGAGACTTATTTTGTTTCATGGATTTCAGAGGATTCAGACCATAACTAGTTAGCTTCAAGGATTTAAGGGCATCTTCAAAGGATCTGGTGGAGGAAAGTACCTCCTATCATGGTGTCTAGGAAGCATTTAGTAATGGAGAAGTTGGAAGGCAGACATAGATTCCAGGTCACTCCAAGGGTACCTCTTCTCCAAGTAAGTCCCCACCTCCTAATAGCAAGTCATTAATAGCAACCTCATGGTGCAATAGCTCTACTCTCAAACACATGAGGCTTTAGCAAGGTATTCTAAATCTAAATGATAACACTGCGAAACTGATATTAAATAAATATTTATACTAAGAAAGTTATAGTGCAAAGGCAACAACACCATTTCAGGACCACTGAACTTCTCTGTGCTACAAGCACAGATAATTTGAACTTTTCTATGGAAATTGCTTCACAATATGAGGTCCACAAACCAACTTTAAAAAATGATGTTCATGAATCTCTAACATTGAACTTGATTTTTTTGTATGTGGTTTTATAAATTATCTATAACTACTCATTGGAGTTGCATCTACTCATCATAGACTGTAGTTTTCAAAAATTTTCATGAAGGCACAACCCAATAAAACTTATGGAATCTACTGTAATATAGAATTACAGAACATGTTAATGAAGACTATCTGATAGACAAATAAATAATTTATCAAATAAGAATTGATGACATTAACACTGAGACAAGACAGACCTTTTCAGATAACTTCTGTGTTTCAGATGGACTCAATAGGAAACTTCATAAGATAGACTTAGAAAGCGAGAGATTTGTTGGTGTCTAATGCCGTGTCTCATTTGTGTGAGAATCTAAAAGAGAAAAATGGAGTCTGAAGGGTACAGTAGATACTGTGAAAAGGGAATGATCTTACTCAAAAAGAAATAGTTATTGAGTTGAAGAGGAGATGTAGCGAAAGAAAAAGATATATCTATGTGTGTAAACAGGATGGTTTGGACAACTGTACTGTACATTTTTGATGGTCTATGGAAAGGAGCAGAAAATAATTTGTTTTGTCTACTTTTTTAATTGTTTGTACTTTTTCTCTTCCTAATTTCTCATACATTTTTATCTCTTTTTCTCTCTTCTTGCAAATTTAAATGCATGTATCTGATAATATGAATAACTGATTGGAAGACAGCACTATGTATTACAGCAAATACTGTGAAATTCATATTTTTTTGTTGAATGAAATTCTGTGTCACTTGTAATTTTGTCTATTTTAATTCTAATTTGTACTCTCTCAAAACATAAAAGGAAAATTCTAATCTAGATAATCTTCATTTTTCCCATCCAGATACTCTCTTAAATTAAAAAAAGTGAACCAAAGCCCATATCTAAATGTAAAATTATGTGTAACCTAGCACAGACTGAGAAATGTTCACTCTGAACTGGGAATGATTAATGGTTAGTGATTTAAAGGCCTCCATTAAGGACAAGGAAGATATTGTGTTGCTCCTATTATTCTCCCAGGCATTTTAGCTAATCTCAACCATCTATTCAAATCTGTTAAACAATGACCTCAGTCTCCTTGCCTCTGTACCCATCCCAAATACTCCACATCATCTAAAAATTTGAGCAACAAATAATTCTTGTTTAAAAACTGAAGTTTACTTGACCTCTAATCCATGTGTACAGTTTCTAGATTTCTTCAAATATTCATGTGGAAAGGTTGTTTCCCCCGCCCCCCATTTAGTGATGTTTTAGCCATGGGCTGTGTTAACAACAAACTTTAGTCATTGGCTGTGTTTGACTTTCCTCCTTATTCAAAGCACTATTATAATAACCCCTTTTCAATGTCTGATTTGCTTTATTTTCATTGTTTTCTGTGTTTAATTATAAATAGCCTTAATGTCCCTGCATGATTTGCTAGTGGTAAAAATGTGTTCTTTTCTTTTCAGTTTTTATTTTTTCTTGGGGGCAGGATATTTGGTTGTCTTTTTTGTTTTGTTTTACAGGATCTCACTTTGTAGTGCAGGTGAGCCTGCAACTCACTATATCCTTAGCTTGCCTAAAACTCAGTAATCTTTTTGCCTCAGCCACTTACATCATGAGATTATCAGCCTATGCCATCACATCTGGATAAAAGAGTGTCTGCTTAGACTTTTTGGGATTTTTCTGCTTTAAAAATTGAGTCTATAATGTGAAACATATATTTCTACATAATGAATGTCCTATAAGTTGTAGATATAATAACAAAGAAACTGGTTTTGTCTTGAGAAAACTTTGCAACATATTGAGAAACTTATTGTGGTAAGTCCAGTATTCCAGCTAACTTGAGGCCAGCAAAAGAGAGAAACCATCTTCTTACTTCTCAAGTAGGGGAGTAATGGAGAAAATATTTCATTCCTTATTTAAAGAGATTCATTAAGCATTTAAAAACTTAACATTTCTTCAAACATTTATGCTTGAAAAACTGAGCACAAAAACATATGGCATAATTGGAAGATGATACAATAAATCAAAAAATATTCCTTTATGCGATATATCTGTATGATCCTATTCCCAATATTCTGTTTGAAGAAAGGAATCTAAAGGCCATGTACTTTTATTATACTTATTTGTTACACATATATGTTTAAAAAGAAAATTTAGAATAGCTTAACCACTGAATTAGATGGCAGCCTGGAGGCAAGATCCCTGGGAGTTTGCATTAGTTTCTCTAATAGCTTTCTGGATTTGCATATTTTATCACAGAACTGTGCTTGGACCAGTTAAAGTTTTGCATTTACCAAGTGGAGCACAAAGTGCCAAGGACAGGAACTAAGGAATTGGGGATGGTCTGGCAAGATCGATTCAAGAATGCAGATGTTGGGTACTAGACAGGTTGTTGGATAAAAAGTTTTTAAGTATACTGCAACAAAATATGAAGCGAATTAATGAACTAATGCCAGATGGAGAGGAATTTGGGCTCAAAAGTTGGCTCATAGATGCCATAGAAACAGTTACAGTTTTTGATTTTTTTTTTCAGTTCTTGTTAATGGAATAGAGGAGACTGTATTGAAAAAGAACTAAGATAAATTAAAAGGAGAGGAAATATTGTGACCTCTAGATTACATAGTAACTACCTAAGGATTAAGTACTTATATGTCTACAACTATGCTAAGAACGTTAAGTACCACTATTGCTTAGTTTTAATTCATTTGTATAGTTTATATTCTACTGGTACAGTTTAGCTGTTCTCTAGTCTGTGGTGGTTCTGAGTACTGGCTCTAGAAACAGATTACCCTTGTTTCGGAGCTAGAACACTAGTTCTGTAAAAGATTAGCTGTAGTTCTTGAGCTAATTAATCAGCTTTTTATTGGATTATTGCAAAGATTGAAGGAGTTAGTACATGTAAATTATTAGAATGGTATGTACAGAGCTCTCAAAAACTAACATTTTTTATTTTAAGTCTGTGACACTCACAGCTCAAAGAGTAATCTGAAAAAGTAAGTTTCTGATTTCCCTTCCCCCTACAAACCCTTGTCATTTTAACCACTATTATGTGTTACATTCATGTGTGCAGAAGTCATGAAATTATCACACCTTAAAATCCTGAGTTATTTCCAGAGTCTTGCACTGACTCTATAAAGAGTTTGGAGACCAGATGTTTAAGCTTGGAAGAAAGACTAAATGAGTGACAGTAGAAATGACACACGGGTTGCACTGTTGTTATCCATATCTGATTTAATTTCACTTATTATATTAGAAAGAGATAAGTCTTACTACTAGGCCTAGGTATTTACATCTATTTTCTACGTTAGTGGTATTTGTTTTGCTGTGATAGTTGTAAGTGGAAAGCATGTTAGTGACCAATGATGACTTTAGATGTGATGGATTAACTTCTGCAAGAATAGCAATTAATTTGCTTATGTGTTGAGGAGAAAGCACTCAGAAACAGTGCAGAAAATACAACTTTAAATGATTTCAGCAGCTGGACAGATCAAATAATTAGAAGTGGCTGGATAGAAGAAACCGTAGAAAATCAGCAGATTATTTTGCAATCTCCAGAGCATATTTATCATTTCTGAATGGATAACATTTTCCACTAATGGATGAGAGTGCTGGTTGCAGATATTCAGGATTATTATGCTATTTCTTTTGCAAATTCCTTTGAGTTTCTTAAATATTTTATCTAATTAAGGAAAACATAATGCATCAAACAAAATGAAAGACAATAGAAGATTTTCATAGGACTTAACATTTTTGAAAGGTATTATCCTTTACCAGCCCTGAATGATTTCTTGAGATGCAGAACTACAATTTGACCTGATAACCTGTGGTGAATTCAGTTATGCCAATAAATATCAACCAAACACCTATGACACACCTATTTCTACAGGGTGAAACAAAAACACAGAAGAGGGAGACCTTGCTTTTGGAGGCATATATACAAGTATGGAAAGACACATGGAAAAAGACACAAATTCACAATATAGTGTATATTTCTCTCTGAGAATGATAAGATAGAGTTAGGAGGGAAGGCACACTTGCAATGGAATGGATAATGATGAGCTTATTTAGAATATGCAGAGAAATTAACAAAAATAAAAAAAATAGAATAAGGAGGTCAGCAATAAAACTTCTGGGGAAAGAGTATTTGAAGCAAGGAGAACAGTGTGAATCAAGTTGAAAGGCTGGATATCTACTCTACGAGCAGTAAGGAGGCCAGTTATTTGAATTCATGTTTTTTATTCATGTGGATTATTAGAAATAGCTAGTACTACAGTATTCTAATGTTTCAGTATGATTTTATTGTCTTTTGGTTGACAAATTTTTAGGAACTAGTCCATAATTAATAGATACAAACAAAATGGTTTCAAATTCTATACTCTCTTTCGACAATCTATTTGCCGAGCTAATGTGAGATTTATTTTACATTATAAAGAAAGTATGGTGCATTACTGGACTAGTGAGTCATGGGTCACTTTCCTCCACTGAATATTCGTAACTATGAAAGGTTGAATTACATCAATGAAAACTAATATTTTATAATTTCATGTTTTCATCCTTGGCAATCTGTGACTTGTAACGGCATTCATATTTTTCTTATTAGAAATACCTAGCTGAAACATTCAACTTTTGTTCAGAAAGGTAGGTTAAAGTACCTCAGCAGTAGAGGGCAGAAATTCATCAATCTTCTCACAGGCAATTTTTTCCCAACAGACCTTCCCCCATAACTCATGAAGCAAAGAACTTGCCTGTGTCTGTGATGTGGTGTGCATATACACCAAGCCCTGCTCTTGTTTTCCCTAGCGCTGTCTCAATCAAGATGACCTAGTGTTTCCATTGCAAAGCAGATAATCCATGCCTTTGGCTATCTGAATTTTTTGCCCTGACTAAGAAGCATTGATTATTTATTCATGTGTCACAAAATTTCCAAATTCTAAAGCTCTCAAGGTGGGATGTGATCACTCAAGTCTAAAATTACTAGAGCTTGAAATTATGAAGCTTTGGGTTCCACATTAGAAGGTGCATTTCATCCATATACTTTCAACCTATATTCGATGCTTATAAAAGAAAGATTTATTTATTAAGTTATATATCCACCAAAAATATGCAATGTGTCTTCTGGCCTGAGTGATACATCAGGAGAAGATATATACACATAAAAACCCAGGGGATGGCATGACACACTCTTCAGGTGCTGCTGGTTTACGCAGCTCCAGAGCCCCAACATAACCAATTGCTCCCCCTTAATTTTCTCAACATAAATTTTAAAGTGAAAGATTTAACCTTGAGGAAAGTAGACTCAAGATGTAGAATGACAGACAAGGTTAATACATTGGTAATCAGAGAGAATGGGACTTTAAAGTATTCCTTCAAGTACTTGAACTTGTAATCTGTTATAAAGATGCTTTTTGTTTAACTTCTGTTATTATTTGATTCAATTGTTATAAATTCAGGTTGCAGTGGCCTACGAAGGAGAGGCCATATGCTAATTGAGATTAAAAGTAAGATGACATCTGCTGCACTCAACAATAAAATTGCCTTGATATTTGGAGAAAACTTTGTTGGAAAAATGATGCAACGATTTAAAATCTTTTTTTCTGAGTCAGTCTCTGAGTACAAGTTGGAGAAACAGCTAAGAAATTCCTCTTAGAGAGCAAGAATACTTTAGTCAAGTGGAGGTTCCATAGGCAATTAGAATATTAAATTGCTCTTTCTTCTAATTAACAATATATAATTAATCCCGTATTTTATAATTCCATTCATTTATTATCCAAACTTTAGTTTCAGCCCACAGAATACAAATTACTGAAATTTCAAGTGTGGAAGATGGCAGAACATTAAAGGAGAAGGAAGGTTTTCCTTGGCTAGAATATCAGGAGATTTAGAAAAGATTTATATCTAGATTTCTATTAGTGATCCTGAAATGGGGGACATTTTAAACTGTATCCAACATTTTTTTGTTTAGTTTTGTCAGAGATGGGTATTCCATTGCCATTTAAATATTGTAGGTGAATGAATTCAGCAAAATAATCCATATAATAGTAGTAGGTTATCCATAGGACTGGCAATGTCAGAAATTGTTGACTTGAGCCTTTTACAGCTCAGCATATTACTATAACTTCACTTTTCTACTGAATGCTTAAGTCCTATATAACAAGAAATGTAACTTTTATATGTGACAAGCACAGTCAAACCCCCTCAGGATTTACCCTGAAATCCTTTATCACAGTTTGTAGATTCTTTTCAGTGTCAGTCATATAGATGAGTCATGGCCATTGCCTGACCAACTTGCTCTCTGTGAAAGCCTGAGAGAATGTTTTCTCTCCATGTTACTCTTTTTTAGGCACACTCTACGTCATCTATCACTGTCCTCTGTGGCCCCACAATCTCCTTTATCAGTAAATTTGGGACACAACTGAGTTATAGGAAATGAAGGACTATTTTTTATCTGTATATACAAAATAGTTCACATAGATATACAACTACTTTCTCTTAATTCAATGAGAAGAAAGAATTGTACTAATAGTGTTTTGACAGGACATCATGTCTGCATTTTGTACTATGAAGACCACAATATGCCAAGTATTAATTATTGAAATTGCCCTACTAATCACTTTTGAAGCTGCCTCATTGATATTTCTCAATAAAATTAATTTTTCAAAAAAAGAATAGTTTTCTGCTTGCACTACTTGATGTGCTGGACATTGTTACTCTCCTACAATCTTGTTTGAAATGTTATACTATTATTTTTATTGTTTATTTTTTTCTTCCCTTGAAAATAAAATAAGATAAAAAAGAGAACCTACACAGGAAAGTTTGAGGGAAAAAATGAAAAAAAAAGTTTGTTTATGTTAAAATTATTTTGACAATTATGCAATTCTTGGACTTATGGTTTTCTTCATCTGTAGAAAAATATGAAACAAGAACTCACACAATTTCTCTAGGATGATGAATGCTATAGTCATCATTCAACTTCTAGGCTAGCCAGAAGAGAAATAGTTAACAGATAACTCTTCCATATTTTTAGTCTCATGATCCCTTAAGAACTGTATTAAAATTGTGGTTTTGATTCTTAAAAATAAAAAGAAAATAAACTGTACCCACCACCTCCAGGAGACATTTGACTGTAGTGGTATTCTTGACACTCGCTACTTGGTGGTTACACTTGGCTTGTAGTTCATAGAAAGCAGGGATGCTGCTAAATATTCCAAAATACACTAGAAAGCCTCCGATACTGAAGAACTGTCTAGGACTGCCTGAGAAGAAGTCATAAAATGATTGTCTAAAGAACAAATACAGAAAATAGGGGCAGGGAGACAACAGAATCAATATGCACAAATAGAGAATAGAAAGAAGCTATGGATTATAAAATAATAGGACATTCTTTATGCATTCATTTTGAATGTATGAAAGAAAATCCACCAAATACACACATGTCTATCTGGAATAGCATTTCAATGGACACTGGCCTGGTCAATCTTTATTTTTTTTAATTTTCGTTTTGCAGTTGTAAATGTGACACTGTTTCACTAAAAACATGCTAAGCAGGTATGAATAATATCAAATATTTGGTGTAGCCTCTGGCCTTGTTTAGTTCAAGAGTAAGGTTAGGGGAGAAGAAAAGAAACACTTTCCCAGCTCTAGCAAGATTCAGCTAAGGCCTACGACAAGAGATAGGGATGGGTATGCTAGAGGACTGGCATCCTTTTGAGACCTGGGTGCCTCAGAACCCACACTCACCTAGCCTAGAGGTGAGAGTGACACTGTCCCAGTTCTAGCATGATCTAAATATACCTTATAGTAGTAGCAAGGCTTGAAGGAAGTACTTTAAGATATGTGCTTTTGTGAAACAGCTGAATATTCTGTCACATATTTACAGGCTTTCATGTGCATAATTTCCAAGACCAAAGTCATCACATTAGATTACTGAGCTGTAGAAGTGAAACCTAAAGGACCACATCACCATAATTTTGCAAAGTTCTATCATCTGCATCTGTCTTATTATGAAATACTCTTTAATAATGGGCATTATGTGTAAAAAAATCTGCATGAAGAAGTCCTTCATACAAATATTTATCAGTGCAACGATTTATTATTGTATTATAATACAGGCCAAATATGAATATTCCTGTGGGTTGGAAGGCTCTTAAAATTTTCCAGAACATACTGAAGTAAGGGTAATGAATCTGCATATTGAGGATGCTAAAAGTAGAATAAAACTTTCATTTCAAATGATTGAACAAAAATGAGACTATATTATGTTGGTTAGGTATTTATCTATTTCTGCAAGATGGGGGAGGGGCCTTCATTTTCCTGCCTCTCTCTTCTATTTCCCTTGGCATCCAGGGTTCACCCCCTGCCATGTGCCAGCCTTGGAGAGAACTTTTACTGCTCTAAATTGTATTTACTTCTCTGAATTCCTGAGCCTTGATACTAGCTTCTCTGTGGGAGCTTGATAAATATTCATTGATGGAGATGGTAGTGAATACTAGATTTTGTTGGCTCTCTGCTTTCTGACTTTAATCCAGCCATTTCCTTCTCCCTTCCCTGGGGGAACTGGCAAGCTGTTTCAAGCATGTTTGCACTTTGGAATCAGGAGAAGCCAGAATAATTATTAGCTTCCAGTGATTCCCACACTGTCAGTTAATTCTCAAGTCTTTCCATTTGCTGTACTCTACACACATAGCTAAGTGTATACATAAGTGAGTTAAGTATTGCCATAAAAGATTTATGTTAGGGATGAAATTATAGCTAGAAAGACTTCTTTTTCTCTCAAGATAACATGCCCTGATTATAGTTGTCTAAAATTTTCTTATCTACCCATTTAGCAGATTATATGCTATTCCTCCTTTAGAAAGATAACTCAGATGACTGAATGATTCTAGTAATTGACACGGACAAGTGATTTCTTTAGGTCTTAATTCTGCCATTCAATATCTGTGATTACTTTGCAAAAGTCATTTCATGACTTTTGAGACTCCATGTACTTATTTAGAAAGAGATGAGAGTTTAAAAGAATATGTCTGTGTCTTATCATTCCAAATTAACTTTTATGAAAAGAAACAAAAATGACTCCTATGCTGATTTAAAATTATCCTTACAATCAAGCTATGATTTAAGCCATTCGTTTGAATGAATTGTTTAGATGTTACAACACTATTATGTAAGAGTCTAAAGAAAATAAATGTTCTTGGACATGCAATCATGAAATGGCCATACAAATGGAGACTCATCTCACTGTGTCCACTATGAAAAATCTCCTCCACATGTGCCTTAAAATATTGACATTTATATAGGTAAAATTTCCTTTCTTTGCTCTCAGTTATCTATACTTTAGTGTTATAAAACAAAAATTGAAGTAATTCTGAGGATGTGCTCTACATAATGCATGTTTTTCAATCAAACCATAAGTTGTCCTTACTTTACATATCAGGTACTAAGTATTGTGTGTTGTCACAGTGGATGCTTAATTTTTATTTGTAATTAATTTATCTCATAAAATCCTATTTCTTAGAGAGCTCCCGTTATCTTGTCCTGCTAATTTTGTGTGGGATATTTTCATGCCTCTAGTTCCACTTGTCTGTAATGTGCACCTTAGCAAGTGTTCTCCTATCTTCCTGCTATTTCCATCTCTGGCTCCTGAGTTCTACTCATGGACGTGTGGATAGGTAGTCCTCAGAGTTCTTTAGCCTGGCATGCTTTTCTGGGTTAATGGAAGAAGGGAGGATCAGAACTCACACTCCCCTCATTAGACAAGCCATCCCAGAGCAATGGGGAGATAGATCACATTCTTTATCTATTCTGAATATTGAGCTGTTTGAATTCTGAGACATTCCACTTTCATTTGTTTTATTCTACTGTTTCTCTTCCTGTCTTTCTTCAACGTTCTTCCTCAACTTTATAATGAGGAAGTAAACATACTTCATGCAAGTAAACATTGTCTCTTATCTTTCTGCTTTACTTTAAAAGGTGTGGGCTTTCTCCAATCCTGCCCTTTTGTGTCCTAAAATTACCAAAAAGGGGGGTGATGATCATTCTGTGACCTCCAATCTTGCTTTTACTATATTTAACCTTATTCATCATACCCCTAACCTCCTGAAGCCTGTCCTCCATACAGCAGTGTACAATTACTCCACAAAGTGAAAAATCATAGAATGCAACTTCCTGGTGTACGTTAGATTGTATTATATTTCTGTGAACCTTCCTCTTACAGTTATAGATATCAGGTAAGTAGTTACATAATTTGTCAGGAGACAGGCTGTGCTTGAGTCTACTGAGATTGAAAAAAAAAGACTACTTTAACCTGAATGTCATACATGATATAACCAGACTTACCCTCCCCCATGACAACACTGCAATTGTAAGGGTCATGACAATCACCATAGCTCAGTAATAGAAGAATGAGCTCTAAGTCAAATTGATAGCAACTTCTCAGACAAAATTTTAGGAAGGTAGGTTTTTTGGCTACAATTAAACATCAAGATCCACCTTCATCTATAAGACAACTCCTAACAAAGTCTCAACACCAGTGATAAAGCTAACATAAGACACCCACAAGCATCAGCACATAAAACAAAATAAAATAGAAAATGATAAGGTGAAGAGACAAAATGCAATCTCAAATGCCAACCCACCCAGGACAAGTCCAGAGCACAACAGAGAGAAGAAATAGGAGGCCAACAAACAAAACTCTGAAATGAAAGTGCAGGGACTAGAGTTCTATCCTTGGAACTATATGACAGCTGGGCGCCACCCTTGGGCACACTGAGCCAGTGACCAAGACAGTCCATGGTGACACATGCCTGTAATCCCAGAATTGGGGAGGCTGAAAAACAGGAGGGTCACTATGAGTCCAACCTGAGTAGTGAGTGCCTGTACCAAATACCTAAAACGATTAAAAAGAAACCCTTAGAAATGATAGTAGATGAGGAGAAAAAGAAGATCATTAAATCAGATATAGTTAAACAAATAGAAGGGTCCAGAAAAACAATGGAAAGCACCAATATGAAACACAGACAAGAAACGGAATCAACTAAACAGACCCAAACAGAAAACCAGGAGATTAGACATTCCGCTGAAAGCATATGCAGTAGATTTAGTGAAGGTGAGATGAGATCTAGAAGAAAGGAATGCTACTAGCAACCAAGAAAGTAAAGTTATCTTAAAAATAGAAATAGAGCATGAAAAATCAATGCCAAAGCTATAGAATGAAGCAAAGAAGTTTATAAAATAGATTGGAATAAGTGAAAAATATAGAGTGCTCAAGAGTCATTAAAACCTCTTCAAGAAATGACTGAAAACTTCTCAAATATGAATATAGAATTTGACACACAATAAATAAGCATATGGAATTCCAAACAGACTTCATCAAAATAAATCTATACCAAGCCACGTAATAAGCAAGATTCTACACTCTCTCAAATAGATAGATGAACTAGACAAAAAAATCCTCAAAGAAATAGAGTTAATCCAAGCCTCTGAACAAATGGACTTGATAGATATCTACAGTGTCCTACTCCAAAAATCCAGAATAATCATTCTTCTTAGCTGGGAACGGGACATTCTCTAAAATAGACAATGTACTTACCCACAAAACATGTTTTAAGTATAAGAACTGAATTCATTCCTTGCACACAATCTGATCATAGCACACTGAAACTTGAAATTAATGACAAAAAGTAGTACAGAAAGCACACAAATGCATGGAAATTAAACAACACACTACTAAGGAACCAATAGGTCATAGAAGAAATTAAACACAAACTTGCACATCATGTATAATTTAATGAGAATACCAATACAACAAATTGAAACTTATGGAATGCAATGAAAGCATTCTTAAAAGGAAAATTCACAGTGATGCGCTTTAACATCAGAAAACCAGAACTAGCTCAAATAAAAAACCTAACATGTCACTTTAAAAATTCCAGGAAAAAAGATCAAATGAAATCCAAACCTCATGTGAGGTACAAAACTTCAAACATAATGGATAGAATTAAATCTGTATAACAGTTTTGGGAGTATAGCCATCTTCACAATGTTGGTTCTTCCTACCAAGGAGTAGGGAATATCTTTCCATCTTCTGAAATTCTATACTATTTATTTTTCAGAGTACTGTAATTTTCATTGAACAGAACTTTGACATCTTTAGTTAGGTTAATTCGTAAGTATTTCATTTCCCATGGTGTTATTGTAAAAGGTATTGCACCTCTAATTTCCTTCACAGTGTGTTTGTTATATTTATAGAGGAATGCAATTGACTTTCGGGTATTGACTTTGTATCCTGCTATGCTACTGAATTTGTGTATCAATTCTAGTAGCTTCTTGGTGGAGTTTTTTGGGCCTTCCCAGTAAAGTATCATGTCATCTGCAAATAATGATAATGTAACTTCTTTACCTATTTTTATTCTTTTATTTCTCCCTCTTGTCTAATGACTGTAGCTAATGATTCCAAAACTGTATTAAATAGGAGGGGTGGTAGAGAACATCCTTGTCTTGTTCCAGATCTTAGAGTGAAAGATTTCAGTTTTTCAGCATTTACAATTATATTTGCTGTTGCGTTGTCATAAATAGCTTATATCAAATTGAAGTAGAGGCCTCTATTCCAATTTTCTGTGGGACTTTGAAAATGAATGAGTGTTGGGCTTTGTCAAAAGCCTTTTCTGTATCAGTTGAGATGATCATGTGGTTTTTAGATTTTGATCTATTGATATAGTGCATTACATTTGTAGATTTTCTAATATTGAACCATGCTTGCATCCATGGGATAAATCCTACCTGGTCATGTTGTATGACATTCTTGACGATTTGCTTTATTGGTAGGATTTTATTGAGGACATTAGCATCTGTGTTCATGAGGGAGATTGGCCTATAGTTCTCTTTTTTAGTTGTTTCTTTCCCTGGTTTTGGTATCATCATAATACTTGCCTCCAGGGATGATTATGGGAGGACTGTTTCATTTTCAATTTCATTGAAGAGTTTGAGGAGTGTAGGGATTATATCTTCTGTAAATTTCTTATAGAATTCAGCTGTGAATCCATCAGGACTTGGACTTTTCTTTGTCAGCAGGCTTTTTGGTACATGTTATATTTCAATGACTGTTATTGGGTTGTTGAGAGTTGTTACATCTTCTTGATTCAGTTTTGGGAATTTTTGCCTTTCTAGGAATCTGTCTATTTCGTCAGTGTCTTCCATTCTGTGAGCATAAAGATTCTCAATGTAGCTATTGATAATCTTCTGAATTTCCAGTGGATCTGTTGTGATTACACCCATTAATTCCTTATTGCTTGTATTTGAAATTTTTCTTTCTTCTTTTTGATGAGGTTAGCCATGGGCTTATCAATTTTATTTAGTCTTTCAAAGAACTAGCTTTTTGATTCATTAATTCTTTTAACTGTTTTATTCATCTCAATTGAATTAATTTCTGCCCTAATCTTTACGATTTCTTCTCTTCATTGGGCTCTGGGTTTGATTTGCTCTTCCTTTTCTAGATATCAGAGGTGCAGCATTAGGGTGTTTATTTGTTCCCATTCTGTTTTCCTAATGTGTGAGTTCACAGCTATGAATTTCCCTCTGAGAACTGCTTTCATCACATCCCATAAATTCTGATAAGTTGTGCTTGAATTTTTATTGAATTATAGATATTTTTGAATTTCTTTTTTGATTTCATCTGTGACTCATTGATTGCTGAGTAGGGTGTTGTTTAATTTCCATTTATTTAGGAGATTTTTCTGGTTTCTTTTGTTTTTTATTTCCCGTTTCATTGCACTATGGTCAGTTAATATGCATGGGATAATTTCTGTTATCTTGCATATACTTAAGCATGACCTATGGACCAGTATGTGGTCGATTTTAGAAAATGACCTATGTACAGCTTGACAATATGCGTATTCATCCGTCATTGTGTGGAACACTCTGTATATGTCCACCAAGTCCATTTGTTCCAAGCTCTAGTTCAATTCTGGTACTTCTATGCTAATTTTTGTCTGCTTAACCTATGTTTTTCGGATAAGGGGGTGTTAATGTCACCTGTTAAGATTGTCATATTGGATATTAGATTCTTCATGTCCACTAAGATTTGGCTTATATAGTTGGGTGCTCCCATGTTTGGTGCATAGATATTTATGATTGTTTCCTCTTCCTCTGGAATTTTTCCCCTAACCAGTATTTAGTGGCCTTCTTTATTTCACTTGATCATTATTGGTTTGAAGTTGAGACTGTCTGAAAATAGAATTGCTACATCTGCTTTTCTCTGAAGTGCTGGGGCAGGCAGTATTGCTTTCCATTCTTTGATTTTCACCCTATGAATTTCTTTATGAGTTTAGTGTGTTTCTTGTGTACAGCATATTTTTGGATTTTGTTTCCTAAACCACTGTGCCAGTCTATTTCTCTTAACTGATGAATTAAGTCCATTTACATTGATGATTATAATTGAGCTGTGTTGACTTATGATTGACATGTTATTTACCTGCTATTGTTTACTCCTTTTTGTCCTATGCTTAATTGTTTGTCCTATTTAGTGGGTTCCTTCTGTTCTCTTTTGTGGAGTTCTGATCATTTTGTTCCCTCTAGAATTTCTTTCAGTAGTCTGTTTAGGGTTGGCTTTGTCATCACGAAACTTTATTTGTTCTTTGTCATGGAAATATTTCACTTCTCCATCAAACTTGAAAGAGAGTTTTGCAGGATATAGTAATCTGGGCTCGAATTTGTTTTCATAGAGGACTTAAAGAACTCTGCTCCATGCTCTTCTTGCCTTCATGGTTTGTAAAGAGAAGTTGGCCATAATTCTGATGAGTTTTCCTTGGAATGTGATCTGCTTCCTTTCTCTAGCAGCTTTCTGTATATTATTCTTGTGCTGAATTTCTGGGATCTTGACTATTATATTTCTCAGTGTGTTTTTAATTGGGTTGAAGTTATTTGGCTTTCTGTATGTTTCGGTTACCTGAATGTCAGATTGTTTCCCAATATTTTGGAAGTTCTCTCCTATTACTTCTGCCCATATTTTTTTAATGTCATTTGTATTGACTCCTTCTTTCCCATTGATGCCTATTAGTCTCACATTGTTCATCTTTGCATCGTCTTACAGGTGATGGATTATTTTTTCCTGCATCGTAGTTGTTTTCAAGAGATCTTTTCTTATCTTTTCACTAGCAGTAGTGTCTTCAAGATCTGAAACTCTCTCTTCACTTTCACTCAATTAGTTTTACAGGCTTGTGATTGAGATTTTAAGTTCCTCTACTTCTCTTTGACTCTGCTTCATGCGATCTAGTTCTTTCCTGCATTGCTCATTCAAGGAATCCGTCATTTTTCTAATCTCATTTATTTTTATCAATGTCTTCTTTAGAAGCAGTTATTAATTATTTTACTGCAGCATTTTTTTCAGATTGAGTTTCCTCCCTATATTTCTGTATATGATTCTTTACTTCAGATGCTATGAATTCAGAGATTTCTTTTTTTATTTCAAAAATTAATTCTGTTCTCCATTCTTCTATACCTTTCTGCTGTTGTTTCTTTATTTCCCACACTATTAATTCATACTTTGCAGCTGAGTTAGTGTCCTCTGCACTTGTTCTGAGTGGGCATTGGGTTTCCCCCATATGTTTCTGTATTTGGTTTTTTACTTCAGATTCTATGAATTCAGAGTTTTCTTTTTTATTTCAGAAATTAATTCTGCTCTGAGTTCCTCTATAACTTTCTGCTGTTGTTTCTTTACTTCAGATGCTGTTAATTCATTCATTTCAGCTGAGCTAGTGTCCTCTGTACTTGTTCTGGGTTGGCTCAAGGCCTGAGATTGCATTTTCTTTTTTTTTATCATTTCATATAGCACTGACCTCTTCCGTTTGATGTAGAGCTTTAGTGCAGTTATAATCTTAGCACCTACTAAAATTCGGGTGCTGGTCTATTAAGTTTGAATTTATCCAGTTATGCCTCGCTTGAGTCTGGCTGTTGTGTTCAGCTCCTTCCTGCTGTAGCCCTTGGAAGTGAACCTGTTGTGCCTCTCTGGCACAATAGTGAACCTGTGGTGCCTCTCTGTTGTGCCCCTGGCCCAGGGGGCAGAGGGGAGCACAGAAGCTCTCCCACATACTAGCCGTGTCTGGGCTTGGGATGGATCTGGGGGTCCTGAGAGCATCGCAGAAGTTCTCACTCACTTGCTGGGCTTGGGGACAGGGTCTCCGTAGTGTAGGAGGGGTCCCAAAGATGCAGTACAGGGTATCATTCACGTGGAGTGCCTGAGTTTTGGTCCGGAGAGGTCTCGCGGGTGCAGGGAAGCTGGAAGTTCTCCCATACACTTGCCGGGCCTGGGATGGCCTGGATCTCAAAAGTTTTCAATTAATAGTTTATACAAGATATCATGTTTACATCTTGTACTATGGGTAACTACTACAAAGAAAAAATATGCAATGCATTAATTATTGCAACTATCCTACAAACTTGTTTTGAAACTGTCTCATTGCTATTTCTTTCTCAGTAAAATTAATATAAAATTCTTCAATCATAAGAGCAGAATTTAATGCCTTTGAGACTAAAATTACTGCAAAGAATCATTGAACTGAAAAGTTGATTCTTTTCAGTATTAATAAAATTGACAAACCATTAGAGAATCTCATCAAGAAAAGTTGAAATAAGGAACGTAAATTCAAGCAATTAGGAATGAAAAGGGGTAAATCAAAATGGATCCTCAGAAATTCAGATTATCAATACTTACTGTGAGAATATATATTCTTTTTTTTTTTTTTTTTTTCAGAACCGGGGATTGAACTCAGGCCCTTGCGCTTGCCAGGGAAGCGCTTATCCCACTGAGCCATCTCCCCGGCTCCCTAGAATCTATATTCTAATAAGTAGAAAAACAGAATTGGACAGATTCCTAGACACAATACAATAATAAAAACTAAGTTAAAAAGATATAAAGTTATAAATAACTATATCAGTCAAAGAAATTGAAGATTTACTTTAGAATTTACCAAAAGAATAAAACAAACAAACAAAAAAAATCAACAAAGCAAATTCTTGGCCTGGATGAATTTGCTGTTGAGTTCTACAAAAAATTTAGAGAAGAATTGATTCCATTGATGCTGAAATTCTTTAAAAAAATTGAAATGGGAGCACTGACAAAAATCACTTGTTTCAGAAGATGCTACCTTATTTCCAAAACCAGAAAAATGCCAAAGGAAAAAGGGAAACTACAGTCTAATATCAATAATGAATACAGATGCAAAAATCCTTAGTAAAATACTGGCAAATGGAAAGTAGTAAATCATACCATTTATATTTAATGTAATCTCAATGAACATAACAGTATTATCCCTCACAGAAATAGAGATAATATTCCTAAAATTCATTTTGAACTAGAAGAGACCTACAACAGCAAAACCAGTTCTGGGCAACAAGAGCAAGTCAGAATTCTTCACAACACCAGACGAGAAATTATACTGCAAAGCTTCTGTGACAAAATCAGAATGGTATTGACAATAAAACAGAACTCAAAATCACTGGAACAGAATAGAAGATACAGATGCAGCTACAAACACAATAAACTCCCTCGTTTTTGACAAAAAAAATTAAAAACAAAATACTTTTTCACAGCAAAAGAAATCACTAACAGTGTGAAAAGACAATATATGGACTGGGAAAAACTTCAGCTACTTTTCCATCAAGCAAAAGCATTTTTCTAGAACATATGAAAAAATTAAAAATATCACACCCTCCAAATTCAAAGATACAATCCAAAAATGGACATCTGAGGTGAATACATAATTCTCA
>NW_004524634.1:12807438-12811480 GCF_000260255.1 Octodon degus
TTTTTTTTCCCTTCCAAATAAAAAAAGGAGAACAATTTGCTCTTTGCTCTTTGACTTATTGTCAACTGGTTGATATATGAATATTTTATGTAAACATTAGCCAATTACATTTCTATGATCTTGTGTAGAGCAACATTTTTGGTATCTTTTCTCTCATCTGAGGAAGAGTGTTAATTGTTAGAAAAGAAAAAAATAAAAACTACAGGAAAGCATTATGTGAGAGACCTTGACCTTCTGCATCAATAATTAAAATTTGGATCTTTTCCTGCTCCTGACTAATTTGTTTTTGAGGCACAAGTCTTAATGCTGAAGAGGAGCTCCTCATGTTCAGGTGTGGCACTAACCACGACACTTTCTCATTTTTAACAATTCATTTCACTAGCACTCTTTTCTACATTTACTTCCTGATTTAACTATATCTTTCTTTTCTTCCTTCTCTCCTATTTCTGTTTGATTTCAGTGGTTCCACAACAACAAAAAAAACCCTGCACTTTAAAATAGATCGAACTCTAAATCAAGACTGTGCTTGCCATTATTCGATGATGAAATTTTAAATAAAAGATGAGATTTATAATAAAAATTGACATGACTCTGGCAAATCTAGATGTATATTCGTGTGCACCAGCCTGTGGTGGGACTAGCTGTCAATGTTCTTTTGCATGATCACCATAATTTGATTCTGTCACTGTTTAAAGTAATATTTTTAATAAACCTAGGGCAAAATTGGCTCTTAAAATTGAAAGTGCTAGTGTTACAATTCCAGTTTGGATGAATGGTTCTTCAAACACTTCTTCCTTTGATGAATACAATGTCTTTATTGATGTTTAAATTTTCAGGTTTAATTCATTCTGCAAATCTCATTTTTTCTCCTGATGTGCAAGTGCAGGACTTTTTTCCAAGTTTATTTTTAATTTTATTTTCAAATCAGAGCTGCCCAGTACACTCAGTCTTTCATCACATGAGAGAATATCAGCAATGCAATTGTCCTTCAAGGAGAATTTTACTGGAATTAAACCCAAAACTATTTAACTCAAATGGATAACACATTAGTTAATGTTCATCCTTTGGGTATGCTTAAATATTTGGTCACAATATAACTTCTAACTAGGGCTTTTTAAATTTATGAAATATTAAATAAGGATATTTTAAATAAATTTGGATTAATACGAAATTTAACTTCAAGGAAATCTGGAATGACAAAGTATGTAATAGCAATTCTGTTTTATTACACACATATAAGTTATAACAGAATTATGGTGGCAATATACATTTTTATTACTACATGTTTGTAGTACATAATGACTTCATTTATCATTGGGAATTAGTACATAACACATCTTAATTCTTTTCTCATTGTCTGTTCTTCCCATCACTCCCTGCCCCTTTCCATTTTCTATGATTTTATATGTGTAAAGAAAGAAATATATATTCTCTTATTCATGATGTGTTGTTATATAAAAAAGATAAATTGATAAAAATATACTTGTATTGAATTTACCTAAGTTTTTATGACAAAATTCTTCATGAGGACATGAAGACCTCAAGGAACAGACAAAAGTGCATTTTTATGGTTGGTTTGAAAAGAAATGTGTGGAGAATTATGATTGGATAAGAAAGTATAATCTAGAGAGCAGGGAGATACCTCAGCAGAATAAATACTTGCCTGGCAAACACAACGCCCTAAGTTTGATTCCTGGTACCATCAAAAAAGAAAAAAAGAAAGTACAATCGAATAGTGTTATGGTTTATACTGAAAATGATATACAAAAGCTTCATGTGCCCAGAGATAGTGTTTTTGGAGAAAGATTCAACCTTGTGGTTGCTATAGCTAACCTTCTTTTAGGAGGTGAGGCATGGTCTGGTACAGGTAGGTCATGCGTGCATGACCTAGCCAGAAGGTAGATATACCTTCTTGGCTGCTCTCTTCTCTCTGTGCTCTCTGACTGCCATGATGTGGGCATATTTTGACTGTTAGACCTCTCCGCCATGCTGTTTTCTCCCTTGGAGCCCACTTATCATGGACTATAACCACACATCCAAACAATTCACTCCTCCTTTAAAGTGTAAGAGCCACTATAATGTTTCATCAACAATACAATAGCTAAGGTAGATTGTGGTACCAAAAACATGTCACTGTGGCAGAAACTACCTGGTGATGTGATTCATAAGCCTGTGGAGATTGCTAATGAGAGAACTTGGATTGGAGATGTGGTCTACAGAAGCTCTGCTCTAGGAGTAAGATGAGCTCCATGTGAGATTCTAGTTCATCCCTGCAGACCAGAACACTGATAAAATAGAGACTAAGTTAACAAAGACTACTTGAACAGTTGGACTCTAGGTCACATGTATTGTGCCCTGGCAGAGAATTTATCTACATTTTGCTCATTACCTGAGACTCTGTAGGAGACTGACCTTAAGGAAGTCACATGAGTTAATCTTTTGAAGGAAATA
Source organism: Octodon degus (assembly GCF_000260255.1). NCBI lineage: Eukaryota > Metazoa > Chordata > Mammalia > Rodentia > Octodontidae > Octodon > Octodon degus. The sequence continues at coordinate 12,809,890 of NW_004524634.1, forward strand.
TTAAGACAGCTCAATGTTGAGGCTATAACGGGTAAGTTTGGTAATTTTAAGCCAGGTCTATATTGAGAATCAAGAGGGATTGGGAAAACTGAGTGACTTTAACATTTTTGAGTGTCACTAAAAGTGTAGCTTCTATAAGAAGAGGAGAGCTTGGTTGATGAAAAGATTAACATTAAAAAAATTTTAACTACAGTGCATAAGGACAAATAGAAAGAAGCCTCTAGGAATTTCAGAAATCTGCAAGACCCTGCCTTTCACAGGATTAAGGGTAAAAATGTGAAAACTTTTTTCTTTTTAAATTTCAAATATAAATTTATATAAAATTAAAAATGTACTATGTTCAAAACTTTCATATAATTAATGACATAGCAGTAAAATTATGATACATGTCACATATACACGCATCAAAAAGTCTCACTGAATTGAAAAACAATTAATCAAGAACACTGGTTTGTAACCTACTCATAGGGCTTTAGGGTTTAACGAATAACAAGAAGTGTGACATTTCAGACCACAGCACAACTGAAAACAGAAAATGATAAATACAAGAGCACATATTTTCACATTAAAAACAGTGAAAGCTACATATCCAAAATCCAAACCTAAACATTAATACAAAAGAAGAAAAAACAAATTCAAAATCATGAAGCAGATCAGAGGCCAAATGAAGATATATCAATTAAGTACATATTTTAAAGAAACATCTATGGGGCCGGGGAGATGGCTCAGTGGAATAAGCACTTCCCTGGCAAGCGCAAGGGTCTGAGTTCAATCCCTGGTTCCGGAAAAAAAAAAGAAAGAAAGAAAGAAAGAAAGAAAGAAAGATCTAGAACAGAACTGCCAATAAGATTTTCTAGTTTTCTTATATATTTCTCTAGAATTAGAAGAGAATTTATCATTTAACAATAGAAATGTGATTTAAATTACTTTTCTTAAAATAATTACAGAATTTGAGAACAATGTACACACATACTTATTTTATAAATGATTCCAAAACTAAGATGTATAGGATAAAATATCTTTGATTTTCTTTGCTTTTTTTTTTTTTTTTTGTTTGTTTGTTTGTTTTGGATTTTTTTTTTTTTTGGTACTATGATTTCTCTAATTTCTCTGTATTCAAATTGATAAGGACTTTGGCAACCTCTACACTGAATTCTAATCTTGCAGAAAGTTTATTTATAAGTCAGTACAGCATAAGCTAGGACAAAGTATTATTTATGATTCATGCAAACAATTGTGTTCCTGAGGCCCAAGTAATGAAACTATTAAAATTACCAGCTGGACAGAACTTTGAAGAAAAACCAGTCAATTGATAGATGAAGTCTAGTACAGCATATTGTTGGATTTTGCTTCCTAATCCACTCTTCCAGTCTGTTTGTTTTAATTGGTGAATTGAGTCTCTTTACATTGCTGGTTGTAATTGAAATGTACGGACTTACTTTTGACATATTATTTGCTTGCTGTTGTATACCTATTTTTCTCCTGTGTTTAATTATTTGTCCTATTTGATGGGTACTTTTCATTCTCACTCATGGAGTTGTGGTCATTTGAACTCTCTCTAGAATAGCTTTTAGTAGTCTGTCTAGGGTTG
>NW_004524634.1:12811636-12812923 GCF_000260255.1 Octodon degus
CTCTTCTTGACTTGTTGGTTTGTGAAGAGTAATCTGCCATTATTCTGATGGGTTTTCCTTTAAATGTGATCTGTTTTTTTGTTTTTTTTTTGTTTTGTTTTGTTTTGTTTTTTTTTTCTCTCTAGCAGCTTTTAGTGTACTGTTCCTGTGCTGAATTTGTGGGATTGACTATAATATGTCTGAGTGTGGTTGTAATTGAGTTCTATATGCTTCAGTTAACTGAATGTCAGATTGTTTTCCCATATGTAGGAAGTTTTACTATTATTACTTCTGCCCATATTCTTTTTATATCATTTGTATTGACTCCTTCTTTCTCATTGATACCTGTTAATCTTCCATTGCCTATCTTTGCATCATCTTGCATATGTTGAATTATTTTTTCCTGCATCCTAGTTATTTTTATGAGATCTTTTCTTAAATTTTCACTAGGTGCACCAACATCTTCAAGGTCTGAAACTCTATCTTCACTGTTATTCAAATGATTTTGCCAGTTTGTGATTGAAATTTTAATTTCCTGTTTATCTCTTTGAATCTGCTTCATGTATTCTATTTCTTTTCTGTGTTGCTCATTCATTCAAGGATTCCATCATTTTTCTATCCTCCATTATTTTTTATCAGTGTCTTCTTTAGAAACACTGTTTTTTTTTTTTTGCGGAATCGGGGATTGAACTTAGGCCCTCATACTTGCCAGGCAGACACTTATTCTACTGAGCTATCTCCCCAGGTAGAAGGATTTTTTTTTTCCTGGCTGGCTCAGAATACTTTCAGGGAAGGTTTGGCTGGCTTGAGTTGTGGGGATTCTTTCATTGTAGTTATCATTTCTGTTATTACTTCAAAGATTTATTTTGAAGCAGGGATCAAACTAAGGCCCTTCTTCTTGCAAGGGAAGCACTTATTCCACTGAGCCATCTCCCTGGTCCCAGAGATTACTTCTCATCTGATTGTCAGGTAATGACTTTCTTGCATGTTATGACATGATTCAGGGAAGAAAGACAAGTAGACGTTGAAAAAATTTATTTGATTTCTCTCTTTTCCCAAATGTGAAGACATTGTTGTTTGGAGCAGCATACCCTCATCTTAATCAATAGATTTAAAAATTACCATATGAGTAAGGAAATTTCAAAACAGTTAATACACTTTCAAGCTGTCTACCTTCATATGAAATATAGTCATTTTCTTAGTAAAGATTGTGACACTGTTAGCTGGTTAAATAAGTTGACTTAACCATCTTGCTCTAGATCTCTATACTGTACTTTGTGTATTGTCAGTATTTATACACAACAACAA
>NW_004524634.1:12814238-12819955 GCF_000260255.1 Octodon degus
AGCTCAGCCCACCAGGGGGCGGGGCTGACTGGCATGTGGTGCTGGGGGATTGAACCGTGGTCCCTGTGCTTTGCTAAGCTTGTTCCAAGTAGGTGCTCTAGACCACTGAGCCATCTCACCAGCCCCAAGTTATTTTGAATTAACTTAATTCTTGAATTTTTATCTCAGTTTAGTATTACAATGTAAGAAATATAATTTTTGTATTATATATTTACACATATCAATATATAATGAAAATCCACATTAGTATAAAAGTATTTTTAATGAACTCATGTATTAAATATTATTGATATATTGCTCAGTTTCATTACACTTATACTGAGACTTCATTGATTTGAGAATTGATCTCTGTCTTAGATGATCCTAATAGCCTGATGTTTGATGTTTGATGTTTTGAGAATTAAGCACATCACTGATATTGTCAGCAAATAATAAAATTCTCACAAATACCTTTCAAATGCTCAATAAAATGTCTTCTAAGGTCTACGTTAGGCTAAGTGCATCACTTGTCTCTAAAAACAACCTAATATAAGGCCCTGCACTTCATTAAGGTTTTGTCTTGGTAACAATACTACAATGTTAGTAGCTGTGGTGGATTGACAACTGTGGTCAACTTGTAACATACAGCTGGATTGAACTAGCATGGCATTGAATGTGGGATTCCCACCTGAGGATTGTTGCCAGTAGCAAAAAAGGGCAGAAAATTGGAGAAAAAAGGAAGCTTTTAGAAGCTGTGGAAAAGCTGTTTGGGAAGCTGCTGCTTCTCTTGGACAGTTGTACTGGGGGACCCTGCCATGCTGACTTCTCTGATGAAATTGGCTGTTCTTGGGGGAGGAGGAGCTTGGAAACTCATTGTCTCTGAAGATCTATGGAGCTCATTTTAGGGGAGCTCTGATCTTTCACTTTGAATATCACTTCCTGGCTCTGGAATGGGAAGACAGTACAACTCTCAGTCTCCTTGAGAAGCTTGTCATGCTTAATTTCCTAATATGGACTTGGCTATTCTTGCTTTCTGAGGTGCTCAGGACCCTGCTGTTGCTGATGATGACTTTGGTATTTATTGAGGGAGTTCTGGTTCTTCCTTTGAGTGTTGCTTCATGGATTCAATGCAGATCTCTCAGACTGCTAGCTCATATCCTTCATTCTTTAGTGTGTAGACAGATTTCTTGTGCTCTCTTTGTATATGATTCTTTTGGTATTATAAAATAATAAAGCATATTTTCTGTATTGTATTATTGTTCCCCTTGTAAACTCCAAACTGAAACACTAGCTTAAATCAGGAAAGATTTTTTTTTTTTGCTTTAACAATGTGTGATAAGATTACAGGTGATTTTCCAGGTTAGAAATCTCCCATATGATAAATCAGCATTGCACCTCCACAACAAGATTTGTTTCCTGCTTCACGAACACAGGGAAGGACTATTTCTCTTTGAATATAACACATATCACTTCTTAACTTTGTTTTCTAAAATAAAATTAATATCAAGAAGTCTCTTTGTTTCTGAAATGAAGACAACCTCTTTTTGTGTGGAATTCTAATATCTGCTATAGATGTAAGTCAGTGAAGGTGCAAGTTCTGTAAATTCATCTCTTGTGCTTCCTAATGTGCTGCACGAAATTCTTCTTAGGCTCACTTAATCCTAAACATATTTTTTATTTTATTGCTTTCAATATAGAACATTATTGAACACTTCAGAAGGCATTTGAAATGGCTAAAGCTCCTAGGGTCCAGCTATCAATAGCTCCTTGATTTCTCACTAGACTTAAACATAATAAAAAAAGCAAAATGCTATGTGATTCTAAGAATGAGAATGTAGTGTCATTGTTATTAGTTTTTATGGTCCTTGTTCTCTATCACAGAAAAGAAACAAAAGATGAAGTGAAAGTTTACCATTTTCTCTCATTGTTGTGCTTCACTTCTCCATTAACATGATATTTCTTTCCTTCATCTACTCATCCCTAGCAGCAGCAGTAACATACATGATATTTTGTAACAGGCAAGCATGAATGTCTTAAACCCATGGAAATTCAACAAATGGTGAATGCTACATAATACATAAAGCCTAAAAGTTTTTGCTAGAGTTCTTTCTTCCTACAGCAAGAGCAAAGAGGGAGAGAGAATGCATGCCTCTTTCCCTCCCTTGTACTGTATTCAGGCTATCTGCCCCAGAGTATGTGTAGCACTCACCCCATAATTCCAGCAGAATTCACACCTATAATCACTGCTCTGGATCATGAACTAATCACAAGCTCTAGGACTGTGCCTCAGTGACTGCATGAGACTTTGAGGGGACATTTAGATACAAACCATAACAAAAGTCTATACATTCCCATTAACTTATTAGGTATACACATTTCTCTCCAGCTCCAACCAAGACAAGCTTCTCCTTTGCATATCTTAAAATTTATTGAGCTGTGTTATGAACTAAATATTTTAGCTCAAAATGTCTTGCTGTCTGAAGAGTCAGTCAGCAAATATATAAAAATAACAGTTGTAGTTTTCTTTTATATACTCTATAGTGTGGCCAAAACAACCAACTTGGGTCACAAATTTCAAATGGGTTTCTTGCTGTTACATCTGTGACACATACTATGTACAGTGGGCTTTATAAGGTCTCACAATTGTTTTAGGATTTCCATCTAATCCTGGCCACAAACTTTGTTCCTTTCTTCCTCAGTAAATTTCAAAGGCCTAGGAGGTGCATGTGAATCATGAAAGCTCCATGCAGCTCAGGAAAACTTTGAACTCCAAGTGGCAGGGAACAGAATTGAAAATTTCACAGAAACACCTTCATTCACAGGGTCAGCTCAGCAGGGATGTGGCTCTACAGGACAGGAGAGAATGAAAGATAATCAAAATCGGAAGTCCTTTCAGACAACAACCGGTGTTACAAAAGCAATGATTCACAATCAGGATATTAGTTGTGTCAGTTCTTACTTTAGCCAAAATGTTCCTTTCGGTTTTCCTTGATGCTTATATCCATTTCATAGAAGTGTTCCACTACGGGATTCTTTCTTATATCTCATAAATAAATCAGATAGAAGATAAAAATAGCTCCTTCTCTCAGAGTTACAGAAAAATAAAAGTCAAGACTAGAGCAATATTTCCCCACTCTTTTTCCTTCTAAATACTAAGTCTTAGCTGACTCTGAATGTAAACAACAAATATCAAAAATGGAAAAGAAAGAACAAGCTATTCAAAAAATACAGGATGATTTTGAGTAAGTGTTTATAACGCTCATTATTATTTAAATTCCTGGACTATTCAGTGTGCTAATGACAATGTAATTCATTCTTCTTCTTCTAGAAAATCCTTATTTATAAAAATATGTGATGATATAATTTCATCTTTCCTGCAAACACACAAACATAAAACAGAGGTGTTTATGCTTCTGTTGTAAACACTAGGATACCTAGGTCTATGAAAATGAACTAAAGATAGCTTTCCTTCTTGTGCTTATGGACAAAAATCATCCCTGAAGTTTAGGGTAGTGTTTTATAAAAGAGTTGATGAAGGTCACCAGCATAGAAGCCCTAGTAATTCTATTTTTTATGTTTGTGTGTAACAAACTTTTCATTTTTCATGTAAGTTTAACATGCACTTATGTGGCTACTTATTTTTGCACTGGCTGCTAACACCTCTTTATCTCTCATTTGTTGTTTTTCAAAAACACATGAAATTTTCATACAATGTAAGATGTGAGTTTCTTTTTCTGATACTGTCTTAAAACTTTGATATAAGGAATATTCATTTAACATACAAGATTAATATGATTTATCTTCAGTCATCAAATGCATAACTAAAATCACATTCATTAAATTTCATATGAAATTCTAGAGACTAAAAGTTGAATGATTTTTATACTTAAATTTAATTAGTAATTCTAAACTTTGCCTATTTAACCATACTATTTTGGCTATTTAACATACATCTTTATACTTTAGGAAACAGGCAATAAGAACTATTGAAGAAGGGTTTAAAATGTCTACAATTTTCAGCTTGGTTTTGAAATAGAGAAACCTAGAAAGACTAATACTTTAACTATATGATAACAGGGGCCAGACAAATAGCTCAGTGGATTAAAGCAACTGCAAGCAGGTGCAAGGCCCAGGGTTTCTATCCCTGGGCCTGCCCTCCTGGCTCCACCCCTGTGGCAAGCTGAGTTGGCCATTAAGCCTGGGTGAGGTGGTGCAGGCCTGTAATCCCAGCTCCTGGGAGGATATAAACAAATGGATCATTATGAGTTTGATCTAGTAGTGAGACCCTGAACAACACCCTGTAGACCATTCCCTAAAATACAAAAAAAAGAAAACAAAAACAAAAACAAACTTTATTATATGATAACAAACAAGCAAATTAAAAAAAACATAGGTAATATACAAAATCATAACCTTGAAAAATCAGAGAGCTGATCTTGCAGAGAAACCAACTGCACCAAAATTTCAGAAGACACTCTTCCAAGAAAAGTATTAATGTGAATATTTATTTTACTAAGGAAGACCCAAGTTACCATATAAGCCAATAAGAAATAATATTGAATACATGCAATCCCTTTCTGAAGATTAATTGCAAGAAAGCATGAAAATATAGAAATCTTGGAGCCAGCAAACATTGCCATGTCATGAATTTCATTCCGATGCCTCATTTCCTTCCCACTGCACCAAGGGAATGCAAGAGACACACTGGTAATTGCCCAAGAGAGAAGGGCAGCCTCTGAACAGGTCGGTGGGACAGCAGCTGGAGAGGGGTGAGCCTTTCACACTGCTGAGGCACTTCTTTGTATTTGTGTGGAAGAAAAATGTTAAGTAGTAGGGAAAGGCAGTAAGCATGCTCACACTCAGGACGCAGTCAGAATTATCAAAAGAGAGGAAAGAAAATGGGAAAATCCTTAATGCTGGAGAAATAAGTTAGAAGAGCATGTTGGGCTACATTTGTAAACATCCTCAACATCTGTGGGCAAAGCCACTGTCAGGAACACATCACCTGCCTGAGACTGAGGCTGAACCAAACCACAGAAAAGCTTCCCTCCTTTGCTTCTGTCCTGTCCCCATAGCTGTCAAGTATGGCGGCAGAAGAACATGCAAAGGATGGACCACAGAGCAGCAGGCGCATGAGGATCTTGATGCAAGAACAGTGTTAACTCAGCAACTGAATGAACCTTAGAGAAAACAACCCTCTAGATGCCCAAAACAGGGAATAATATAATCTGAATATAAAGTCAACAGTTACAATGATGAAACCACCTAAGCTCATATTTCATTTTAGCTTGGTGTAACCAGTCCTTCAAACAAAGGAGGTGATAGAGATGCTACAAGCACATTTCTTAAAATTAAGGAAACAGATGAGATGACCCAGGGCCCGCAGATCCTCATTTGACCCAGGCTGTAGGCCCAGCATGGAACCCTTAAGCAGAACTCCCTGCAAAGATGCTAGAGGCAAGACCCACCCAGCTGATTTGGGAGCAGAACATCTTGCCAGAGAGACACAAAGGGTTCAGCTCTAACGTCTGCAGCAGAAAAAGTGGAGCACAGCAATCAGATTCAAACAACACCCACCTGGAGGAATCCAAACTTCATAGATCTGGACCTGGTGCTAAGGTAATAATTCTATCTAAGCTCTACAGCAAAGGTCAGAAGACAGTGGTATACAAAATGACAAAGAGAAGGAACAAAATGCAGTCTCAGGCCCCGAGTCCACCAACTACAAATGCAGAAGA
>NW_004524634.1:12821268-12822427 GCF_000260255.1 Octodon degus
CATTTAATTTTCTGAATATTGCTTAATCTTAATTTTTGTTCTAAGATTTATACTGTATCTTTCACTTACAATTTGTTTAAAAAGACATTGTATGATATCTTCTCCTAATATTAGAAACTTTAAAAAGTATATTTCCATTTTCTGTTGACTTAAAAAAAAAACAGAGTTTTGTACCTGTGTTGTTTGCTTATTATTTCTTGCCTATATCTTGAAATATGAGAAACTACTTTGGCAATAACAATACACAATGTACTAGCCATTGTTACTCTCCTACGATCTTTTTTGAGATTTTGTACCACTGTTTTTATTTTTTTTCTTTCTTTAAAATAAAATAACTGATAAAAAAAAATAAGGAAACAGACAGACAAACAAACAAACACCCCTCATTATCCATTTTTCTGTGGCTTTGCCGGATGGCTCAGTTGCTTAAAGCACTACTTGGTAAAATGCAGTCAGGTGCGTAGAGACTGAATTGGTTCAATTCCCAGCTCCAGAAGCTGTGGCAGACCCACCCTTAAGGCAGCCTGAAGTAGCCAAAAAAACAACAACAACAACAACAAAAAAATAAAACAAACAAACAAACCTCCATCTATGTTTCTGTTAAAGGTATCTGTCTCCAAATCTTTATGAACTTTATAAATGAACAGAAAAAATTCTTTCAAAGGATAATACTTAACAAAATCAGATTAAATTATGACACATTTTGTTATAATTAGGCAAGAAATACAAATAATGACTAATATGTTAAAAGCTCTAGTGAAAAAGTTCTATACAATAAATGCAAGGTCTCAAGAAGTATTTCAATAGACTAGTGGAAACCATAATAAATAAATGATTAAAGCTGGCATGAAACAAAAACAATGGAAGAATATTTCAACAAGATTGTCAATAGACATCAATAGACTTGACTCCTGGAAAAAGAAACAGTGAAATATTTTAGCTTAATAGTTATCCTTGTAAATTAGATCACAAGGAGAAGAGTGAATGAAAAAAAAAAAAAAAAACAAAAACAAAACCAAAAAAAACCAACTAGGATTCCAAAATATGTGGAACAGTTGCATTTGGTCTAAAATATGTCCAATTGTTATTTCAGAAGAAAAGCAAAAGGACAAAAGGTACAAGATCATTAGACAAAGGAAGACATCAAAGACTGTTGACA
>NW_004524634.1:12822527-12826346 GCF_000260255.1 Octodon degus
AACCTCACCTGACACTAGATAAGATATACCCACTTCCCCTTGCACACTCACACATGCACACACATACTATATAAATACTAATTAAAATTCTTAAAAGCCAAAGGCAAAGAAGCTGGATGTGGTGGTGCACAGCTATTATCCTAGTACTTGGGAGAATCCCTGAAAGCTCAAGGCCATTTTGGGCTGCGCAATTAGTTCAAGGGCAGACCCTGTCTTGAAGCAAACCAAAAAAAAAAAACAGAGATAAAGTGAAACTTGAAATACTGAGAAGTAAATGACATGTGAAATATAGAACAAAGATAATTAGTTCAAGCTTATTAGAAATGCTAACACAAGCCAGAAGGCAAGGTAGTGGCATCTTAGTACTGCAAAACAGTGGGAGAAGAGAGATTTGTCCATAAACATTCTATATGCAGTAAAAATACTATCAAGATATAATCTTCAAAGAAACCAAAATTAAACAAATGTGTTGCCCTTATTCCTGCTATACAAGAATTTTAAAAGTAAGTGTACTCGCTGAGTATGGTGACACAATGCCTGTAATCCCAGCATTCAGGAGGCTGAGGCAAGAAAATTATTGTGAGTTTGACAAGAGCCTGGGCCATCAGAGCAGTCACAGGCAGCCTAAAATGTATGGTAAGACCCTGTTTTAAAAAAGAAATATATAACTTTTATGTACACCAGGAAGTAGATGGATGTTCTACAATAAAGGGAAAGAAAATATAGCTTTATTTTTTAATATGTTAATTGCTCTTGAAAGTGATTCCCTAAAGTTAAAAGAGCAAAATGGGTATTAAATGCATATGTAAAGGGTAAAATATATTGGAAAACTACTACTACTAAGAGGAATGAGGGGGCCAGGGAGATGGCTCAGTAGAATAAGCACTTGCCTGATGAGCGCAAGGGCCTGAGTTCAATCCCTGGTTCCACCACAATAATAAAATAAAATAAAATAAAATAAAATAAAATAAAATGAATGAAAAAATGAGTGAATTGTTAAGGTTTTTATTCTACTTGTAAGTTTTATGATATTATTTGAAAGTAGACTGTGATTATTTGAAGATCTATAATACAAACTTTATAGTAACTTACAAAACGCCTTAAACACACATGCAAATGTTAGTTATGTGTTATAAAGTGTTACTACGAAAAATATTTAATTCAGAACTTCTGCTTTGGGAAAAGTAAGTAGATATGTGTTTACTTAATTGTGATGCTAATTATGACTAAGCACTCTGCACACTACAAAGCAGTACATACACCTAAAAAGCCACTGAAAAATGGAACAAAGTAGGCAAATCACCTGAGAAACGTGGTCCTGAACAGGAACATAGTGGTCATTTTCCTGTTTTTCCCCTTGCACATCTTAGACTTGCTGAAGAAGACCACAACCTGGAAACACCACAGAGAAACACCAAAAAGCCCACAGCAATCTCAACTCTCTAGTAAAAGTCCAGGAAAATAGTAGCTTGAGAAAATATAAAATGCTTAGCAACTTAACTGCACCAGCCCAACATCAGCCCTAACCTCAGCACAACAAAGGTTGAGTGGGTAGTATAGGCTTCCAACTCATGAGATTTTATGTAGGGTATAAATCTACATAGCGATGATATACCAGAAGGATAACTAGAATGCCAAGGCGTTCTTATCTCTATGGCATTAATAAAATCATGCTGACACTTGACTCTCAGTAGAAACCATGTGAAATATCCAGTGTGCCCATGTGTGACAATAACAGTGGTGACTCTCCTCCAAAATGGAGTATTGTTAAATAAAGCTTAGAGAAGAGCCAATATATTTTCTTTTCCTTTACCATTCTGATGAAGTCAACAGAAGCAGAGAACAGTGGAGACCACGTGGGGAATCAGAAATTTCAATTCTGCTCAGCAGTAACAAGGGAGAACCTATCTCATGTGTGTAAAGACTCCAGGTTGGGATCTGAGAATTATATATCTTTGTGTCAGCAATAATATGGTGCTTGTGCTGACATAATGATGTGATGATTCTCCTTCCATTGTCAGAGTAGTATCAAAAAAATCAGCTGAAAGTGAAGATAGAAATGCACTCCTTTTTCAAAACATAATACAAACATGGTCAATATTCAATTGAGATAACTCAGTGGATTAAAGCACATTCTTAGGCAGGAACAGGGACTGAAGTTCAATCCCAGACATGCGGTGCCAGGCCTAAGCCTAGGGCACACTGAGATGACAACTGCAACTGGGCATGGTGGTGTATGCCTGCAGTCCCAGTGCTTGAGAGGCTGAAAACAGGAGGATCAGTAGGAGTCCGATCTGTGTAGTGAGACACTAGGGACCCTATGCTAAATGCATTTTAAAAATTCAATTGCATATTGATTGTGTTAAGAACCAGCAAGATCCCAATAAGAATACAAAAAAAGGCAATCGCCTCATAGAAAACTGAGAGGTCAGAAATTTTAGAATTATCTGATGAAAATATGAATCCTGAAGACATGTTCCAGTAAGTAAGCATTTACAAACATGCTTGAAATAATTGTTTTAAATAAAAAGAGTAAAAAAAGAGAACTCAACAAAAACACAAGACATAAAGAAATAAAAATGAAATTTTAAACTCAAAGCATATAGTGACATATACTATGCAATGACATAAGCAAGGCCTTAGGCGATGCATACAGCAACAAAATGAAAATCCAGAGGAAAACATCCATGCATTAATAAATAGAATAGGAGGCATTAAAAAATCTAAAGAAAAGAGAAAACAACCAGGATCCAAGAATGGTGAAAACCTCAGAAATGTGTGGGACAATACAAATTGCAAACGTGGACATAGCACTAAAATAATAAAAAGATTATAAATAGTTGGGGGCTCAAAATGGTGAAGCAAGCTTCCTAAATTTTGAAACAGATACAAAATCTACAGTTCCAAAAATAGTAAGTGGACCACAAGCAGAACAAACATGAAACGTAGTAGGCAGATTTTCTGATGAGAACAACAGATAAACAATCCTTGAAAACCTCAGAGAGACGTGAGATTTTCCTCCAAGAAACATTCCTTATCAGGCACCATGAAAACCCGAAGGAAAGGGCACAGTGTTTTTCACGTCCTTAAAAAAAGTGACAATCGAAAATCTTATATTTAAGGAAAATAGCCTTTCTAAACAAATAGAATATCAGGAAATTCCCAGATGAAAATTAAGATCGAAAAGAACGGCTGGAGGAAGTTACTGAAAAAGTGTTCCAGTAAGTAAACAATTATAAACACGCTTGAAATAATTATTTTAAATAAAAAGGACAAAAAAAGAACCCAACAAAATCATAAGGCATAAAGAAAGACAAATGAAAGTTTAAAAACCAAAGTATACAGTGACATATACTATACAGTGACATAAGCAAGGGCTCAGGAGATGGACACAACACTATACATACACACACACACATACATACATACATACATATATACATACATATATACACACATATATATATATATACACACATATATGTATATAGATGTATACATATAATATGAATTACACTTTTCTTCTCTTGAATTCTTCAAATGTTTTTCAATCTTTGTATAAAAAAATTAGGGTAACTTCTAATGTGCCCCTAACAATATGTAGAGAAAAATATTCCATGCATTCTATTATAAATGGAGATGATTAGAAACATGAAAAAAGAAATAAGATTCCTATGTATCACTCACACTGGTAAGATGGAAGAATAAGTAAACTATGGTGATTATAATACTGTGATCAATCATAGTAAAAGATCCAAAAAAGACATCAAAATAGTTATATAAACTAAGATGGAGCTTAAATACTGGTTAAGTAAAAAA
>NW_004524634.1:12826967-12828624 GCF_000260255.1 Octodon degus
GAAATGGAATTGCTTCTCCTAAGCAACGGTTTTATTGAAAAATGTTTACCATGACTGACAAAGAAAAATAAAGAACACAGGGAGGAAAAAGATAAAGGAGCTATCACTATATATCCTTCAGATATCAAGAGGTTTGCAAAGAAATCTTAAGACTAATTCTACAACTGCCAACTTAATAGGGTAGGTGACTTAGATCAATTCCTTCTAAGCAGAAGCTAAAACGACTCAGTCAAAATGAAAATGCATCTTAATATCCTTTTCGTTATAGATGAAAATAAATAAGGATATAGAAGACCTGAAAATGCTATCAACCAGTCTTATATAATGGACAATATAAAACACCCTATCCAGCAGTAGCAACATATATATTTTTTTCTCTCATGCATATGGAATATTCTATATGAACAATATTCTGGAGCCAAGAATATTCACATACTATTTTGCAAGTGAAACTACTTCAACACATCAAAGAAAAATGATCATTTCATATTAACATTAGTAAAAAGTAAATCACAAGAAAAATCAAATCACATATATTGAAAAAAATCTATAGCTTCAATATTTTTTCTTTGGTAGGTTGTATAGAAATTATCTTTGATTCAACTGAGTGTATTTTAAACTACAGTGTTTCAAATATTCTTAAAAGAGTATAGTATAGTTTAACTAGTATTTTCTAAATTTTAATTTTTACATAATGAGTCTGATTGTACAGATATGAAATTAAATATCACAGAGTTAAATTTGAAGTTGATAGAATAGAACTACTCCCGACATATTTTACCGTTTTAGTTTGTGTCTAGTTGTCTCCCCAAAGCTTCATACAGTCATGGGGCAGCTTCTAGAGTTTCTGATTGAATCCTGCTCCCATGAGTTGCGGGTGTGAGTCCTACACTTGAAGATGGCCTGAACACAGTACAAGGACGGGAGAGTCTTGTCTCACAGCATGTGCCGCTTGCTCTTCCCTTTTGCCCTTGCTGTTTGGTACTTCACACCACGACGAGTGACTGCCCTCCTCCACTTGCCACTCTACCTTGGAGCCAGCCAGTTATGGCCTGAAATCTCCACAAACTGTGAGCTAAATAAACCTTTCCTTCTTTCATTTTGAGTGCTAGGTGTTTTGTTCCAACAATGAGAGAAAAGTCACCAAGCACAATTCGTCAACACTAGACTGGTGTTATGGACTGAAGATGATGTCAGGATGACACGTTTTTCAATGGATGTGTTGTATATTTTTCTTTTCTTTACTTGAATGTTTTGTTTTTATTTATAGTCACAACATTTAGATTCGAGAAATCAGTAGTACTGTATTTAGTTAGTAAACCATTTTATTTGATATTAATTCTGCCTTGAACTGTGTTTACAGTTTCATGACAAATTGAAATGTCTTTGAATTCATGAGGGCAGAGGTACTAAATCTGGGAAGAATGATGAACAAATTACAGTCATATTAGTGTATCATGAAGGAGTGGAGTATACTGACCTCCATATACATGTATACCATATATACTCTGCACATAGTGTCTCTCTGGTAATTTTATATCTGCATGTCTGGTAGGTGTTCTAGCCCTGACTTTCAGATGGCTACTACTGAAAGAACCATGAAAGAGAGGGGAGAGAGAGAGAGAGAGAGAGAGAGAGAGAGAGAGAGAGAGAGAGA
>NW_004524634.1:12829040-12843117 GCF_000260255.1 Octodon degus
TAAACCTCGTTGCCTTCTGAAATCTCCATCTCCTACATAATCACACAGGGAGTTAAAACTTTAAAGAATGAATGAGGGTTAGGAAAATAGAGCACAATTCAACTCAGAAAGAACTTACGAAATTTGTCAGTCTCAAGCATTCAGAAAGCCACAGGGTCCAGTCAAGAACTTAAGATAAATGCTAGTCTTGGCACATCATAGTAAACGATCCAACAAAGGGAATGACATCCTTAAAATGGCCAGAGACAAAGCATGGGCACTTGATACATAAAAATTAGTTTTAAAGCTGGTTTCCTAACAAAAATTATAGAAATCTGATGACAGTGAATAATGTTGTCAGTATACCAAGAGAGTATTCTTCACAATACATAATTCTATATCAAAAGTGTCTTATGGAACACAGGAAAAATTGAGCCCCTTCCAGACCAAAAGAAAATTATCCACCATCCTATAGCAGTGGAACTACTAAGAATGTAGCTCAGACAGAAGAAAAGTTATATGTTGGAGAAGCATAAATTTATGATGAAAATAGTGGAGAACATACATATAAGCTTGAAGATAATGTCTAACTCAAAAATCATTGCACGGGCTGGTGATATAGCTCAGTGGATTAAGCGCCTGCTTAGGCAAGCACAGGGGCCTGCGTTGGACCCCTGGCACCATGGTCCATGCTAGCCCCCACCCCTGGTGTGCTGAGTCAGGGCGAGGCAGTGCAAGCCTGTAATCCAAGCACTGAGGAGCCTGAGAACAGGAGGACCACTACTAGTCTGCTAGTCTGAGCTGCATAATGAGACTTTGTACAAAATACAGAAATAAAAATAAATTCAAAAAATCATTGCGGGTCTAAGGCAACCAAATATAAAATAATGTGTCCTTTTAGTATTTAGGACTAAAGAGTTATATACCTTTGAAAAGAAAACAATAACTTGAAGTTATAAATAAAATGCACATAACAAAAAGGTAAAATATTGAATAATAGAAATAAAGTATGTAAACTCTAAAGAGAAAGATAGGTAAAAAATCACATTAAGGTTAAAAAATTTGAGATGGAAAAATCAGGACAACTACTTCAAGTTTAGAGATGAAACTAAATGTAGCAATGGAATATACATAAGTAAAATGAGTAAAATTGTCTACCTAAAAAAATTTCCAGGACAATTTTTAAGAGAATGCATCTCATAAGAAAATATAAAAGCTAAGAATGCAGAAAATTCAAGGAAAAAATATATGTCGTAGAGATTATAATCATATTAAAGTTTTACATTATTATATTAACAATTGTTGAAGATGTTGAGGCAAAAAAATCCTAGAAAGAAAGAAAATTTTCTGAGTGTACTGCTCTAATACAGATGCACCAGGGAGGGCAATTTGCCAAAAAGATTATCAATTCTGTACCTGTGTAACAGTCACAAAACCCTGCTCCCATGGAAAAATGGCAACTCGGCCTTCCACACCCATTACCAAACAAGCAAAGTAGGGCAAGACAAATGCAAGGCAATGATGACATTTTCTTGGCATACCTTGTGGTGCTTGAAAGTTATTGAAGGTGCTAGCACTTTTATTAATAACTACAGAAATGAGAAGGATTTGGGGTAATATGCAAATCTAATCACACATGCAAAAAAAAAAATCTTCCCATTTGGGTTCCCACTGACCTTTAATTCCATCCTAATTTGTTAACCATGAGTGTTTTTCTGCGACTACTATGTGTATGATTTCCCTTTCCTGATGCAACATAAAATGAAGGGAATTCTAGCATTATGAATGGAGAAATATGTTTTATTCCTCTCCTTTATTCATTGTTAAGCAAATCTTTCAATATTCTTTGTTTTTCTATGGAAAAGTTCAGCTTCCTTGGAAAGATACAGCCTGTGTTTCACCTGTGGAGGTTATATGAAATGTTACAAAATATATAGAATTATTGTACATCAAAATCAATAAGCCCACAACATATGTAGCACAAAAGTAAATAGTATCGGTATACTCTCTGATGTTTGACCAGTGACAACATTGCCTACAGGCATATTTCTCAGAATGTATTACCATTGTATGCAACGCAAGGCTGTGTTTTATTAAATAACATGGAAAAGAGTAGCCTTGTACATGGCATTGTCTTATGACTCCACCCACTAACCTATTTATTTATGGCATATTAAACAATGTCTCTGAAATCCAGCTTTAGGTTTAAGTGTATGTCCATATCATTAATTCTCCAATTGTTTTGTATCTTTCACACCCAAAGGAAATTGCCACTTCTTTCTCCCAGCAGAAATGTCTCATGGTGGGAGTATATCCTGACTTTGCCCTAAGTGAAGGAGATCCAGCAGGGAAGACTGATGGCAGCGGCAGAGGAGTGCAGCATGAATGATTTGAAAGGGCACATAATCCCTGTGGATTTCCAGTAATTTCCCACTTTCATTCCAAATCGTTTGGAAAACAACACTATTCTATTTTAAATGAATTCATCAAAAATTTGCAATGCTGTCAACGACCTGGATGCTAAGCAAATAATGTCTTTTTGCCTAGAATATTTTGCTCGGCATATTTACTTGAGACTTATAGACCTATGCTTGTAGCTTCTTTTTATTTTAGTTGGAAAAACTCTCTCTCTCTCTGACTTTTAAACCTCTGTTAAAAAAAAAAAACATCATGGCACAGAAAATGAATTTAATTTGCTGGTTTCTCCACGTTGGTTTGTATTTGCCTTCAGTGAGGGGCTCTTCCATTTTTTCTCTGTCTCTGAAATGTACTGAATATCGATTGCACAATATGTGGTGGATGAACTTTGATGATGAAGACTGTAAAAGTAAAAGTCCAGGAAGTGCTGCTGCTTGGTAAGGTCATTCTCCAGAGGAAAGTCACAGAGTGGTGGACAAGGTGAACACTAGAAGCTTGAAGGGCACATGGTTCACGAAGTACCACGTTGACAATGTTTTCTCAAGACTTGTTTAAAAGTAGGGATCATTTTATTATTGTACAAGGCCACATTCATAGAAAGGCTTTACATCTATTTAATGTTTTGCCTCGCTTTTGATAAAATTCTTATTGATTTTGAAGGAGAGTTTTGTTTTCATTTTACACCAGAACTTATAGTTTTAGGTCATAGAACTCTTTAGACTTCCCCATACTCACAACATCTTGAAGGCTTCCATTAAGGTGCTGTGGAAAATTACATGATTTTTAAACTGAAAGCAACATCACTGATGCCGCCTAACCAGTTTCTTCCAAAGCTAAGTTGAATTGGCAAGGGGACTGTTTTCAATTTTTACTCCATGGCAAGAGTCTAAGAAGGAAAATTTGTTTCTTTTACCCTTAACTGAAATCTATCCCATAATACCTTTAGTAAGACACAAGAGGAGCTCAAATGGGTTAAATAAGAATTACATATGACTTATGGATGGCTTTTGGGATACCCTGATCTGTAAGTTGCTGAGCTGTCGCTTCATGGACAATGTTACAATGAGAAAAAACATATCTGTTGAGCAGTTAAGAACCACCAGCACCCAAATTCCACTTCTATAGCTTTCCACAAACCTGACTTTAAGCAAGTTCGACAATTTCTAGTTTTGTCATTTGAAACACAGGGATTTTTGTAGTACTTGAGGCTGTGTTGGAGACCAAGAAATTTACTACATAGGACAAGTTTACAACCATTATGTTGTTAAGAGATGCAATAGAAAAAAATGTGGTGAATGTATACATTTAAAAAAAATTATTACATATCCCAGCACTGGATAGGCTGAGACAGGAGGATCACTGTGAGTCTGAGCTGCTTAGTGAGACCCTGTACCAAATACATACAGAAATAAATAAAATAATTTTTAAAATGTATTATAGCAAAAGGCACATTGCTATTAATTTCCCTCAAAATACTTTCTTGCTTCAAATACATATATCCATCCCATCAACCTTGCCACTTTCTGAAACAGTTTTAGAAGTCTTTTGTGAGTGTCTTTAATCATACTGTTGTGGCAAACTTGATGTTTTCAATTGACCAAATCACTTACATGTCATGGTTGTTTTGACCTTGGGAAAGAACCAGAAGTTGTGTCGTCCAATTTAATGAATGACAGATGAGGACATGCCATAATGCTTTTAAGAACCTGCCTATCTGTTACATAGTACTTAGTAGCAATATTCACCATATTTTTGTTAATGTTTTCTAAAGAAACAAAAGATGTCTTCCAGAGCTGCTTCATAAAGCGGCAAGAGCAACTGGAAAAGTGTGTTCAGCGTGACATGGAGTATTTTGAATGACGTTTGGTGGTAATGAGATTTTACTGCATATCTAAAGATAAATAAATAAATAAACATTGCCCACATCTTTAATTATCCCTTTTACAGAGTGAACATTCAGGAAAAATTTAATTGGCTTTCTAAATTGCTATTCAAATGGAACAAGAGACGGTAAAGATTATCAAAGTGTGAGGGGAAGGATGTGATTTTTATCTGTTACAGGAAAGAAGTGGGAAGGGGGGCTGGGGAGATAGCTCAATGGCAAAAGCACCTGCCTGGTAAAGGTAAGGTCCCAGGTTCAATCTCCGGTATCTCATGCCATGCTGACACAAACTGCATAGCGTGACCTTGCATAAAGAAAAAAATAAAAAAAGATGGGAAGGGCTATGGTCAGATGAATATGTTGAACACAGTGGTCTAGCCCTGATTCTTTGTACATCCCTACACAGTTCTTTGGTGCTCCTAAAAATATCAAAAGTTTTTGCTTCATGCAAAACTTGATGGAGGTCAGGTTGCTGGAGTGATGTGTTGTATCAAAACATTTTCTTAAAATTTCTGTTTCTTCTGATGTTTTCTCCTGATTAGTGATGGAAGTTGGGTGAGATCTTAAGACTTTATCTGGAACAAATAGAAGCTTAGCAGCCATCTGTTCTCTCCAAGGGCATGAAGATGCTTTTCTCTGAAGGGCGCATGTTAGGATTACTTGCTCACTCTCTTTCTTCCTCATTCACCAGAAGCACAAAGTCTCAAGTCAGTTGTCTCAACACAATTGTGCATTTAGTAATATTTATCTTTCTAGTTCTCTGCCCCCCAGATGTATTCCCCATGTCCTTCTCAGAAAATCAGTGATCTCCCACACTTTCTATCTGTTCTTCCACCAATTAATTAACTTATTTTACAGAAAGCCATTACCTGCAACAGGAAATCTGCTAGGTTCTTAGAATTGTAAATTTCTGCCCCATCTGGCTGGAGTAAGTATACCAATAATAAGAATTTGGGAAACAATAGATTTTTAATAATTCTGATATTCCCATGAAGGAAACTGGAGGAATGTTAAGATAGCAAAGAGTAAGAGGAAATTCATTTCATTTGGAATAGCACTGGGTGTTGCAGTGAGGAGGAGGCATTCGAACTGAGAGCTGAGGGGTGAAATTGAGCTCACTGTGCAAAGAGAAAGAGAGTGAGAGGAAGACAGGATAGCAAGTCGAATTGTCCTAAAGCAGGATAGGGAATTAATGCTTTACAGAAAGAGCAGAAGTGAATGATGCTAGATTCTTGAGACACAGAGGGAATAAAGATCAGCAGAGAGGACCACTATGAACATTTTGCCCATAGTACATATGTTGTGTTTAAATCTTAATTCATGGGTAAGTCACTGAGGACCTTTGATCAGAGGAATTTACTGGTCTGCAGTGGTTAAATAATTCATTTCTGTCAGCAGAGTACAATAGAAAACTGCAAAACTGGAGGCAAAGAGATCAGCAGTCACCCGCGCAATGGGGATAATGTCACTCCTAATGACCGACAGTAAGTAGATGAGGATCAACTATTAGATCCAGGAGAGACTGGGAAGGTGGAACTGTGCAGTTGGTGGTATATTTTGTGCCTCAATAAGAGAAGCATGAGAAATAAAGAAAGAGATTTGTACATGTTGCTCAACCAGTAAAAAGATAATGGTTTTTATTTGTATTTTAGGGAAGGACCCACAGGGTGTTGAGGGTCTCACTGCTATATCGGACTCATAGTGATCTGCCTATTTAAAGCCTCCCAAGAGTTGAGATGACAGGCATGTGTCATCACACCCAGCCTCATCACACCTCAGGGGCGGGTCCGGCATTACTGGCCTGGGATCCAACCCCTGGTCCCTGCACCTGTTTGCAGGCACTTTAATCCACTGAGCTATTTGGCCAGCCCCCCAAAACGGTGTTTTGAATATCCTGTCTAATTTGTTTTCAGAAAAGAACTAGATTAAATCTGTTCAGTTAATGACTTTTTAAAGGTTTCTGCCACTAGGCATTTCACGCGTGCTAGATTATTTTTGTACATGTGAAAATTAAGAGTTCCAAAACTTATACCTATTAAAAAGCCTAACTCTTGGATTTTGCCAAGTAATGGAGAGCAAGCTAAAACAGTGTTCCGCAAGTCCGACTTTTGGTATTTGTGTTTTTCTTGTTTATTTGCCATGAATTCACATAAAAGGGATCATATCTGCTTTGCCTCCCGCTTTACGAAGGTTCTGTTCCATTCTGTTCATTTCCACAGTTCACAGTAACCAAGCTGCAAACCAGAGCACATCTCAATCAGGTGTCGTAGTGTAAAGGATGAAGTTAGGCAGAGCTGTGTGCATGGAAGCGGAATGTGGGGTTGTGTTGTTTTGGCCTTTCGGAAATGAAAACTTCTTGCTTGTTTGATAAAACAGCATTTTTTAAATAAGGGCAGTCAGGATGCATGTTGAATTGTAATATATAAGCTATAATCAAGGCTCGAATTTGAAGACAATTAGAGATTAAAGAGTGTTCATTTAATATTTGATTCCCCAGTTTTTCTATCTTTTAATATTTTTTTGTTTTTCAAAATATTTTTTAATTTGTGGAATTCTTTTGTCTCTCAGTTAAAGTCATTTCACTTTTTTTTCTGCCTTGTTTCCCTGGGAAGTTTTGTACACTCACTGGACATTAATTTTTTTTTCTTTTTTTAAATTTTTTTATTTATTGTTTTATTTTTCAACAAATAATACACTGCATATGTTCTTCTTAGTGGTTAATTGCTGTACAAGATGGACATTAATTATAAGGAAGCTATACACTAATCATGAACTCAAAAGCCAATCGAGGGTACAAGAACAACTGAACAATATAAAACAAAATTTGAGTAAATATTTTGACTGAGATTTTTATAATTTGTTCAACTTTTAAAATTGATCAAAATTCTCTAGAATGTTGAAGTTGATTGTTAGTTATACCTACACCACTTTAGAAAATTGTCTTTACAAAGAAAAAGCATTATTTTAAAGTCCTCTGAAATATGTTTCTATTCCTGATCTTATACTACTAAAGCAAAATTTTATTATATTCTGATAAGTATTTCTAAATATTTGCTCTTTCTTTCATCATGGTATCAGCATATTCAAAGATTATGTTGCTGCACTCTCTTGAAATCAAACTTAGTTTTCGGTTGGTGAATGATATTTCTTTAGATGAAGTTTTAAGAGAACCTGTGTGGACTGGCCTTCCCTCTTGCTGCTCTGTCATGACCTAAGTGTATCTTAACAAACAAGGGGTGTTAAGAAAATGCAGAGCCCCACAATAATGTCAGTGGAAGGTGGATGAAGGGGTTGGAGAGATGGCTCAGTAGAATGAGCGCTTCCCTGGCAAGCACAAGTGCCTGAGTTCAATCCCTGGTCTGAAAAAAAAAAAAAAAAAAAAAAAAAAAGGTGAATAAGCAAGAATTAAACCTTTGTCTTTTGTAACACACTGATACATCATTGTGATTTTTTATAATATATTTTAGAGTTAGGGTAGGGCAGATTTCATTCCTAAAATCATTTCTTCATTTCTTGGGGAATGTGAAAACAATTCCTTAGGCTACCAGTAGCTTTTGGTCATCAGTTAACAGGAATTAGTTCAAACACTGCAGTTTCTCTTGGGATGTTTGAATAGTTATTAAGATTAGTAGATAATTTTGTTATTTGTGATGATTCTGGAATATTACCAAGAAATCAAGAGGAAGGAAGAGTTTAGAAAGCTATGTTGACTTATCAAATTATGTTAGTTGTGTGAAATGAAAAAGAGAATCATAACAACACTCTAAAGCTAATCATGATGATCAAATGAAATTAATTAAAGTATTCACCAGATCTCCCAGCAAATAAAAAGTAGTTAGCAGGTTTTAGCGTCAGTAAAGTGCCTTTGTCCATGGAGAGGAATGAGGCTATTCCCAAATTTCTTATCCTGACATGAGACAAAGCATGAGACATATTTTGTCTTCCACTTTACCACAATAGATTTACATCTTTTTTTTTTTTTTTTTGTGGAAGTGGGGATTGAACTCAGACTCTTGTGCTTGCCGGGGAAGCATTTATTCCACTGAGCCATCTCCCTGGCCCCAAGATTTACATCTTTAAGTGTGTTAAATGGCCTGCGTTATATCTCTAAAAAAACAATTAAGGTGTGAAACTTGAATCTTGCCAAGAGTGACTGTTTCTAACAGCCTCAGAGGTTAGCAGAAAGATAGGAAAGTATGCTGCTCATTCTGTCAAGTTCATAGATCTCATATGATAACTGACACAATTTACCAAAATTAAAATCTCTGTTTAACGTTCGTGTTTGAAATGTGTCCCAATGAATATTCATTCTTTCTAAATTATTGCAAATATTAATATTTCAGGAATATTATTGCTATCCCCATTAAAATAGTATTTAGGTTGGGAAACTAATTCTTGGTTTCATGCTTAGGAATTTAGAATAATTATACTAATTAATGAACTTTCAGAAATAGAAGAGGAAATTCTGTGCCTTTATTCCTACTGGTCCCTCTGTTTTGACCTTTTGGACTAAGGCTAATTCTTTATTTGATTCATGCTCTGCTCTGGAGATGATTCAGGGCAAGTTGCCGGCACTGCTAGTATCTGGCCTTGTCACAGTGAGAATGATTCTGCGACACTCCTATTTCTCATGCGGGCTTTAAATATGTATGAAGTGAGCAGCTATGATGGGTCACAGCAGCGGCTCTTTCAGAGAGAGAACAAGCCCCCCCAAAGCTTGACATCCCCTGTAGACACCACTCCAGAACTCTGCTGTCAATACACCTTTACTTGAAACATAAATTGACTGATGACCCAAACGTCGCGTTTGAAAAATGAAGTGAAGTCCTCTGTTAAAATGTGATATTAAATGCTCAGCCAATGAAAATTCTTTCTCTACTCAACCCTAGTTGATTGAAAAAAAAAAAAAAACCAACAAAACCAAAAAAACCCACAGAAATTTGCAATAAATTACAAATGACTGAGGCTACTAAAATGAGGCTTCCTTCAGATCAGTAAACCACACACACACACACACACACACACACACACACACACACACACACACACTTTGATACTTAAGATAGGAATACCTCAGCCAAAATGATGCCTAAATTCCACCCTGCAGAATTCTATGTTGGTAGATTTTTTTTCCTCTATTTTCTCATCCTCCTAGCATGGAAACAGTGTTTCTTGGTTTCTTTTTCCACAGATTATGATATTTTTACACAGAAGAGTCAAGAGAGCGAAGGCTGTTGGTAGATTCTTTAGCATCCCAGGGATTGGTAGTCTATTTCCCCAGGTGTTCTTACTTCCTTCAATTACTTGTTTGAACCTTATTATGGGTTAAAATTTGTGGTCTCAAAAGGTGTGAAGAAATGCTAATTCCCACTATGTCATCATGTGACCTTACTTAGGAGTAAGGTCATCAGAAATAAAGATGAGGAATAACAAAGAAATAAAGATGAATTGATCATGAAGCAAAAAGTGGCCTCAATCCAATGTGCCTGATGCTTTTACAAGAGGAAAATTAATGTATTTTTCACTCATTTTCAATCTAAACCCAGCTGCTGTTGGCCACTCTTCATTCACCTTCTAAAACTTCAGTTCCTTACATTTCACATAACCAAAAGTAATATTAACACCATACTGAGCATGTATATTTTGTACATTGATGTATGTACACTACCTATGTCTTTTTTCTACTTTAAAATAGCTAAAAGAATGGATTTTTACATATTCATACAACTAAATAAAAGTTTGAAGTGATGAGTGATTTAACCATTGTACACAGTGAAATGTCACAGCATCCACCATAAACCTGCTACACACTCATACCTGTCAAGTAAATATACAATGCAGCTTTCAGAAGAGGAGACATGGGAAAAAAGTCCATGTGAAAGGAGGCAAATTGGGAGTTCTGCTGCCTCAGAATAAATAATGCTCTCAGGAGCTGAAACAGTCAAGGCAAGATCATTCTCTAAGGCCTTCTGAGATCATGCTATCTGATGGACACATTAATTTTGGAATTCCAAGACGGTGAAGGAATACACTTTTGTTTCATTCAAGCATTTTTTTCCAGCCTTCAAGGGAAATCTTAATGTCCTGGATATGTTTGAATCTGTTTCATGCATTCTAATCCTTTCCTGCATTGTTCATTCAAATTTCACATCATTTTCCTATTCCCTTCTCTCTATATTTTTTTAATCTGGTCTTCCTCAGATGTACTGACCAATTCTGTCATGATTGTTGACATTTTCTTTTTTACTTGAGAGATTATTTCTGAGCTGATTTCCTCCATGGCCCGATGAAGTTGTTTCTTCACTTTAGTTGCTATCATCTCCAACATTTCAGGGGTGTAACTTCCAAGTTCTTCTCTTGCCTTGTCTCCTGCACTTGTTTTGGATGGGCTAGAGGTCTGAGATTGTCTTTTGTCATGTTTTGCAGTGATAGATGGGTGGGGTGCAAATCAGCTAGGCTCTCAGGAGAGTGGTAGGGCACGGTAGGACCACCAAAGCTCCAGATGCGTGGGGCTCAATGTGGTTTCTATCTTATTAAGGAGAGGGGTGCAGGTCTCCGCTCAAGAAGGATCCAATGACAATGAAGAAGGATGAAGTGATAATGAGCACAGGCTGAAGCTGTGCAAGGCTCTCTTGATGGCAGATTAATGCAGAGTAGTACCTCCCAAGGATCCTGAAGATTGCTGTGATAGTCACATCTCCCTGGTGTTCTTCATGTCCAGGACTGAAAGCCTGGCTCAGCTGAACTCTAGCAGAAAGGCTGGAGGGTATACATTAAAGTTATCCAGTTGTAGCATTTTGCTAAAGCCGCCCTAAGAAACTACTGTATGTGCAGTCCCATCCAACTTCCTTAGCTCCCAGAGAGCTAAGGCTCTTTAGATCATTCTCCAACTACTTCCAGCTGAAATCTTCCAGCTTACTCTTTGCGATGTCTGTTTCTATCTCCTGTAGTTAAGTGGAGGCTCCTGTCTCCCTCTTGCCTATAGATGAGTCTTCCCTTGGATATTAGGCCATTTGTTTTTCCTGTTATTTAAGATTTCTATGGATTCAAGACAACTAAAGTGTTTTCAGTTGACTCTTTTAGAGAGTCTTTTTGTCTGTTAAGTATTACAGTAGGAGCTAAGCTGTTTTTAGGTCCTCAATATCCAAAGCAGAAAACAAGAACAGTAAGGTTAATGTTTTGTTTCTTTTAGTTTTGAATTCATTAAACTATTTCAAGATTATTTCAAATTTTCTTTACAGATATTTTTTATTTGCAGTTATTTAAAAGTCCATTTTAAAATTTCTACATACATGGGAATATATATGTGTATATATACATGTGTGTGCATATATGTGTGTATACATATATATATATATATATATATGAATTTTCTGAATGAGCTAATGTTTTCTTTTATCAAAATCATTTTTTAAACTCCAAATATGGTCTGGCATAATGATTAGTTTCTGTTCACCAGAAATAAATGATTACTCTACTGTTGTTGACTTCAGTGTTCTTAAATCTTAAGGTTTATAGTTGTCCTCAAATTTAGTAGCATTTTTTGTTGGCTTGTAGTACTTCAAATATATTTTACTGTGTTTCTTGTTTATATTTTGTTTGAGGTACAGCATGTCATTTACTGTTTGTAATTACTGAGACCTTGTTTATTTAGGTTTTAATCTTTAGCTACTTTGTAATTTTGTGTTTTTTCTCTCTATGATTCAGCCATGTCTTCAAGGTTACTGATTTGTTCTGCAATGACTGATTACTATTAATAAACTCCAGTGAATTTCAAAATTAAATGTTCCATCTGATTTCTTTCAATTCCTTGATGACTCTTCTAATTATGATAACCCTTTCCTTTAAATCCTCAGCCATAATTATAAAAGTTGTTTAAAGTCCTTGATAAAGTTCTGTTTAAATATTTTGTGAAAGTCTTTCCATGATCTTTGTCATTTCTGACTTGTTTCTTTCACCTGTTTCTTCTACTTGAAGGTGTACTTTCTTAATTTTTGAAATTGTTGTTGAACCCCTAGGTTTGTTGAAACTTTTGTTGTTTGGGTTCCAGATTTGGTGTTTTGATGTAAGAAGGTTCACCTTTGACCTGTCACTCTTAACTTTCTTATCAAATGCCTGGATCCTTTTAAAGTTATTACCTTTGATAGGGTAGAAGTACATAAATAGCCTTTAGAGTTAAGGTTATGTTTAGCGTGAACGCAGGGGTGAGTCAAGACTTAGGTTAAAAATAGCATTAGGATTAGGATCAAGGTAAGTTAGTGTTAGAGACTGCGATTTATTTTAGAGATTTAGGGCTAGAATTGTGTTAGTGTCAAAGTTAAGGTTAACATAAGTATGATGGTGAGGATTTTGATTTGTATTAGTGTTGAAGTTGGGGTTAAATTAAGATTTTATTTATTTATTTATTTATTTATTTATTTATTTATTTATTTTTGGTGGTACTAGGGATTGAACTCAGGATTGTGCTTGCCAGGCAAGTACTCATTCCACTGAGCTATCTCCCTGGCCCAAGATTGGGTACTAAGAGTAGGAGTTACTGATAGGATCAGGTTTCTGTTTAAGATTATCATTAGGGTTATGATTAGAGCACATTTTATCTAATGAGTTGAGTGATGTGAAATTTCTTCACCTGAGTGGGGAGTCTGTGTTTCAACAATTGTCAGTAAAAATAAATGCCTCAATCTGCTTTCTACTTTACCATAAATTATCTGATAGAGTTTAGCTGTTGTAAATATATAAGAGGTAGTGTTAAATTTAGGGTATAGGGAACATGAAAATTAGGGCTAAGATTAGGGCTAGCGTTATGGGTATGTGTTATGGAAAAGGTGACATTGGGGGTAAGAATTAGAGTTAGAATTAAGGAAAAACTTAGGATTAGGGCTGGAGTAAGGTTATGGGAGGCTTAGGCTGAGAGCCTAGGTTAGAGTTAAGGCTAATGATGAGGTTATGATTAGTTTTATGGTTAGGGAGAGTTTTAAGGGAGGGTAAATGTTAGGGTTAGGTTTGGAGTGAGGTGAGGGTGTGGTTTTAGGATTGGATTAGACTGAGGGTGAGGATGAGGATTAACATTGGAATTAGAATAAGAATTTTATTTTAATTTTAGTGCTTTTGTTGGTTTTAGATTTAGGGTTAGGTTAGGATTAGGTATTGCTAGGATTAGAGTCAGGGTTAGGATTTTAGGGTTAAGGCTCCTGTTGTAAAAATTGTGATAATTGCTTTTTTATAACAATACAGAATAACAAGAAATACAATGTTTTAAAATTATTTTCTGTAAACACTAAAACCCTGAAATAACATCAAATGAGCCACAATGATTTACTTAATTAAGTGATCCAGTCAACTAGTATTTAGTAAAAATAGTGGACAACTATATACATGCATGCATACATGTATCTTTTATTTATTTATTCGTTTGGTACAGAGCCTCCCTGTCCAGATCAGATTTGTAACAATCCTCCTGTCTCAGCCTCTCCAGTGCTGGGATTATAGGTATTCACCACCACGCCATGTTTCATGGCCAGCACTGTGTACCTGGGGTACCAGGGATGGAACTAGGGACTTTTTGCTTACCAGGCAGGTGCTTATGTCGCCAACATATCTCCCAAGCTCATGTATGCATATATCTTATATTTGATGTATGTTTTAAGAAAAATAGCTATGAATAAGCCAGGAAGCTTAAAATGCTTACATCTCTTACAGGTGACATTAAGACCAACAGAGTCAATGATCACAAAACCATGCCAGGACTTCTGTAAGAAAGACAACTCTTTCTTTTTTAAGTGAAAAATATAAAATGAG
>NW_004524634.1:12843768-12851689 GCF_000260255.1 Octodon degus
TGGAAATTAGTAACGCAACTTGGTCTTATTCAGGCATATATTAATTTTCATCATGCATTTAAGTGTGATTAAAAAAGACTCAAGTGTATCTTGACATTTGTTCTTATCCAAAAGGCAATCATTTTCTTTTTAATTTTGTTCTTGTCAGATTTAATTTTTACAGCACAGCAATTAATTTCATCAGTATTCACCTTACTCGTATCATTTATCATCGCATTACATTGTTAAATTTATTAAAAGATGAATTGTCATATTTCAGCATCTGTTAAATTGTTTCTTCTAACTTACATTTAAATATGAATTCAGTTTATTTTATTCTCTTAATTTCTAAGACCAAGTTTTCTACTGTGACATCACTTGGCCTTTGCATAAATAACACTTTTTATTCTTTTGATAATTTCTAAATTTATCTCTAACCAAATAATTAAATTTGACTTACATTTCTCTGCATTTATTGAGTCTAAATGTTAATTTTATTTATCTTTACTGGCATAGTTTAGGTAAACACATTGATAACATTCATCATGTTGAATTTATACCTACATATAATATTTATTGATTCCTCTTTTTTCTCCTCTTTTTTTCTCATTCTGCTCTTGTCCTTTCAACCTCTCTCAAAAATTGTGTTTCTTTTTTTTCTATTATTCCTTTTATCTCTTGTGCATTTATTCTTCCCCCGTCACTCTCTTATTCTCCTTTTCATTTGAATATTTTCCTTCCTTTTCCCGAAGCCTACTTTTTCCTTACACTTTTGACTTCTCAACCACATAGACAAGGCACTATTTAAACACATGTCTGATTATTTCACTTCTGTGTATGGTCTCCAGGTAGGTGCATCTATTTAGCTCAAAACATCTCAAGCTTACACTTTGTGGCTGAATGTACTCCACTGTGTAATAAAACCCACATCTTCTTTATCCATCCATCAGTTGATGGTCATGGGAGCTGTTTCCAAGATTTAGGGCTGTAACCTGTGCCATTATAAAGAAGGATGTGCATCTATTGTTTGGTAAGATGTTTTTAATTCTTTTGGGAAGATACCCAAGAGGGGGATAGCTGGGTCAAATAGAAATTCTACTTTTGGTTTTTTGAGGAATCTCCACATCAATTTCAACAGTGTTTATATTAGTCTATACTCCTACCAACAACGAGAAGGGGTTTGTCTTTTCTCACAGTTTGCCAGCATTTATTATTGATTTGTTGAGAATTGTCATTATTTTTAGAGTAAGATGAAGTCTGAGTGTTTTGAATCTCTTGAATGACCAGTAAGGTTCAATATTTTTTTCATATATTTATTTTCAATTCTACTTTTTTTATCTGAGAAATTTCTATTCATTTCATGTGCCTATATTTGGACTGGGTCTTTAAGCTTGGGGCAGTGTCTGGTCATTCTGAGTTCTTTATATGTTCTAGTCCTTTTGCAGAGGAACAGCTAGCAAAATTTTTCCTCACATTATGCGTTGTCACTACAATATTTTGTCATTTCTTTTGCTGTGTAAAGCTTTGGGATATTGTGAGATCCCAGTTGTTGAAGTTTTGTGATATGCAATAGGGGTTTAGTTTGTAATCTATAGCATTTTCATACACCAATATAGTCAAGAGTTCTATGTCTTCTGTGGAGAGTCAGTTGTTATGGCACTATTTAATAAAGGGGCTATGTTTATTCCAGGGCAGATGTTTGGCTACTTTATCAAATATAAGGTGGTTAGCTATGTATATATAGAGTTGTTTCTGCATCTTGTAATTTATATTTCTTATGACAGGTAACTTTATTGCTAGTATCTAGAACCCTTAGAAAATTACTACTTTTCAGACATGTGTTTTCTTTTTTCTTTTTCTTTCTTTCTTTCTTTTTTTTTCCAGAACCAGGGATTGAACTCAGGCCCATGTGCATACCAGGGAAGTGCTTATTTTACTGAGCCATCGCCCTGGCCCCTCTTTTTTCTTTTCTTTTCTTTCAGACATGTGTTTTCCAAACCATGCTTTGGACTTCTGTTGCCTGTTGTAGGACCCTGCCTCTTCTGCATAGAAGATAAGAAGGTTCTGCCTACTTGGTCTAATCCCTGGCTCTTTGGCATTGCCTTAAGGAATTGTTTATGACCCATGGTTAATCTCAGTCTTGCCATACTAGGAAGAATGACTGAATAGAACAATTATGTCATTTTGGTTAAGTAGTACAATCAGCAATAGAATCAAAGACACCCTAGAAATGAGAAACTATGATGCCTATGAATTTGCCACCTTTAGCTTTATGAGCTATATTTGTGATTATATAACTAAATCTAAGACAATCAAAAAAGTGTGTACAATAAGTTGGCCCTTAGAATGGTGATTGCAATCTCAAGGGAGAAAATTGAGACGGGGCTGGGAGGGGGAAAGGTAAGTAGTAGAAGAGGAAAAGGTCAGAAGCAAAGCTGCAGGACAATCGAAGAAATGTTAAATTTTGGAAACTAATAAAGAAAACAGGAGGAAAAGAGAGATGGAAGATTTAAAACAATAATGAAACAGAATAAAAACTACAAAAGTAGAAACAATGTGAACACATATATAAATAAAGAACAAGAGAACAACAAGAAAGAAAATTAAATCAAAACCAAAATAAAAGAAAAAATAAATGCCTATTTCAGGGAGTGTATCTCTGTTATCACTAGTACACAGAGAAGGCAGACAGAGCCCAGATCAGACCTACTTAATCCCAAATTAGCTGTATATTTATGGTGCGGTAGTAGATAATCCCAGAAATTCTGCACTTGTAGTTACATGGAAATTTAGGCTGGTTTCTAGCTGTGAAGCTGGACCCTGATTTGTTCAGCCTATGACAATCTGTGTGCCTCTGGCCAGCTGGAACCTGGCTCCTTCATGTCCTGCCAACTTGAACTCAGTTCTACCTTCCCTGACACTGGGTGCTGCAGGGTACGGGGCAGATGAATCTGAGTACCTCACCGGCTACTGCAGTTCACTGAGTCCACTGGTATGTTTCAGTGGTGTGCGTCTCTCTATGGATGCCTCAGGGGTCACTAGTAGTCACTGTGTCTGCAGGTTCAAACCACCCTTCCGATGTAGTAAGTCAGCACTTGGAGAATAAACAGCACTTAAAGTCTCCTTCTGCATTGGTCTCTCTCTTTACTCCCCTTGGGCTTCACTTCTCATTGAGGGTCTTTGTTTGGGGGTCAAGACCCACATCCTCCTTTTTCTTTCCTTGAACTCCTATGTTCCAGTGGCTGGGCACCAAACCTCAGAAAACACGTGTCTAGGTTGTTTTTCACCACTCTACCATCTTCTTGGAAGTTTCCATAATATTGATTTTAATGTTTGTGAAATAAAATTTCTTGACAAATTTCTATCTGGTTTTAATTTTTCCTCTCAGAGGTTGCAGCATACAACTCTGGACTTGGAATATAGGTCTTTCTTATAAATTCTATGTCTTTATTGGTCATGTATAATAGCTCTTGTAGCATCTTAAATATAGAGGACACAGTCATAATATGTTTAATGTCCTATTCTATTCATTTATCACTCTTTTCATCTTTGCACCTGATTAAGTTTATTTTTTTCTTTATTACGATGGATTTTATGTTCTTGATTCTTTGGATCCTTATTTTCTTTTAACTTCCTGATGGATACAGATTTTTACAAAGCTGGTTATTAGATATTTTTATATTCCCATAAATAATTTTGAGCTTTTGTTTAAGTAACACAGGTTAGATATATAGAAATCATTTGATTCTTCTTTCAGAATTTCCTTTTAAATTTGCTAGGCAGAATGAGAACTATATTTTTGTAAGTATAATATTTTTCCCTTCAAGTGAGATGTAGTGTTTCTACTATAGAAATTTCTGGGTTAAGTTGGTTTGAGTCTATATAGTGCTATTCCTAGCAATGTTGATTCCTGGCAAAGTCACCATGAATATTTTTGTGTAGATCTTTCTGTACTACTTGGGTATTTAGTAACATTCATGTACTAATCAATACTTCAATGAATTTCCTAAATGTCTCTCTGCTATTTCATGGACGTGCTTATCGGTACATATCTCTCCTTTCTACTATTTTGCCTAGTGTGTCTCTCTTCTTTCATGTTCCCAGACACTATCTTTAGCTCTTAAACCCAGAGATACTGCGAGCTCCTCATGGATTTTTCTATCATGAATTGTTCCCACAAATTTTTCCAAGCAATGAGCTACAAAGTGCAGTGACCAAATTATTTCTCCTATCTCACTGTCATTCATAGCTTAATGTCCAATGTCTTGAGAACATTATTTACTACATGTATATTTTATTCATTTTCTTCTTTTTTCTTTTGAAAATTTTCTTTGCCTTCATAGAATCTGAGTTTTATGAAAACCAAAATACATCTATTTTTATTTGGGTAATAATGTTGATATTGCGCATTTTTAGCTTTAATTTATTTTTAGTGTGAGGGATTGAATGTGCATACCAGGAAGGTATTTTACAGCTGAATTTTATTCATAACTCCTTCTTAGCATATAAATATGATGCTGCATTTTTATTGATAAATATTTTCATAAACTCATTTTTGATGTACACATCCTTTAAAATACCCAAACTATATGTATATGCCAATTCATTTTCTTTTTAATTTTTTAATGTATACCACAAAGTTTTTTTAGAACCATAATGTACAATGACAGAGTAAGAATCATGGGGCACAACAATCAAGTGTTTCTCTGCACCATGATTTTCTCTATCTCATATAAGGGCCTCTGTTCAAGGTTGTATTAAGTCATTTTATACAGAAATATGTTTGTGCCACAGATATCTTACCCATAAGTCCATATATTGCCTCAGTGTCCACTACTTCAAAGATATACCTGCACTGCCTGAGCAAGTTTAGCTGCCGCTGAGGTAAGTCAGCAAAATGAAGTTTAGTGTGAGGCTCTCTATGTCTTTATGCACATTTAAAAATTTCATTTATTTTAGATGTATATTATGAAAGAATATCAGGTGTTGTATGTGAGAGCATAGTCTCTCTAACTGTATGTTAAAAGAAATTTGACAGACCACTGTATCTTTCAGAGTTCAAAGCTGGGAAGGTATATCAGACTATTGGAATTTATATGTAAATCTAAGGTTAAGACTTATATATCTGAATACATTTTACTATTTTTATAGCCACCATGTAATGATTTAATACGACATTTCTGAGAACACAGGCACTATTCTATTCATTGATCCTGTTTTTTCTTTCCTTTGTTATTCTTTCTTTTCTTTTTTTTTTTGTTTTAGTGGATTTGGAAAGCAAAGGAAAATATGTGCGAACACCACGAATAAATGCGTAATAATTAAACATCAAGTTTCAGTAACAGAAAGTTAAATGCAGCTACAGGAAAATCAGATGCACTTAGAGAAAACACCATAAATATTTAACAATATTAACCTTGAGACAAATAAAAACTAAGGTATTCTATTTTTGCCCATGTACAATAACAACTTTTGTCTCTCTTACACAGAACTAGAACTTTGAAAAATATAAAGGAAAAACACATTTTCTTGTTCAAGAGATTGTAGTAACATGCACTGAGCAAACATTGCTTTTCTAGCCAAAAGCTTATGTTAAGGAATTGTAGACAATGAATATGCATTCCATTAATCTAAGATAGCCAACTTTATCAACTACATAAAGTGAAGTGGGACAATAATCTTTGGCTCAAATTGTAAGTCTTTTGAGTTTGAGGGAAGCATCATAAAAACACACATCAAACATAAGTGAAAGCCTCACCAAACCGGGGTATGGTCACTAGTAAAACACTTCCTTGATTGGTATATTTGTAACTCTGAAAAAAGAGAGCAGATACTTAACAGCACAGCAGATAAAGTAAAAGCTTCTCTGTACAGCTGAGCTCTCCACAGACTCACTCCACTTCACCTATCTTTTACCCCATTACTGTCAGGTTTTCTTGGGAGAGGAGAATTAACATGAGCTTTGCAGTGTCACTGTCCTGATAATGAATCATGGCAGCCTTCCACTCCAGCCAAGAGTTTGGTGCATGTCAGGTTATTATCTTCAGTGCAAGGATAATGATGGATGACTTTCTAGGTTTCTCTGAATATGCCATTTAAGGTACTTTTTTTCCCTATCAAGTCAGGGGCGTATGATGATGAAAATCTCCTTGATCCCAGGGTAAGAGAAATGACATAATGTACGTATGATCATGAGCAATAACAGAAACACGTGGGTGTTTCATGAAAAGTAGGAATCAGTTCACTGCATTACTCAGAGCTCAGAAAGACATCAGGGTTGAGAGGTGCAAGTTTCAGTCTGATTGAGAAATATGAGGTGGAAGAAGTAGGAGCCTGCATAAACACAATTAGATTGAACAGAGTATTTGTATAATATGGTAGAATGTATGGAAGATTTAGCAGGGCAATTATAGATGCCTCAGATTCGTTCTTGTACATAGACTAACAGATTTACATTTGGTAGGGCTAACTCTAATGATTAAGCCACTTGTGATTGCTGATGACTACAATGCTCTTTGGCATTAAATTTCAAATTAGAGTATATTCAGAACCTATAGATGGCTTGGAAATAGAGGAGATAAGACAGATATTATTAGCAGCACAATTCTGACAGATTGTAGATACTAAAATTCTAAGTGGTGATGCATGAAGAAAATAATTTGAAGGCAATTTGGCCTTTTATTTAACTGCTTGTAGGTTGTATTGACAACAGGTATATTAAATGTAGCTGCTGTTGGTTCACTGACCTGTTATTATTAGCTCAGGTTTCCCTTTTTGTGATTTAAGTTGCATGGATTAATCAGATTTTCATCCTGTCAGAAACTTCAATGTTGCTTCCTCCTAACTTACAACTAGATTCTGAATATTGATTATTCTCTCATCCTGCAGATTTGGGAAATTGGTTTGAATTTTATCGAGTTTATGTTGGATGGTGACCTATACTCATTAACATGACAGAATTTTCACTTTATTGTTTCTCATTTCTATGTGGTATTGATTACTTACATTGCCGCTTCTGCTGGTTTCTACTATTGCATTTTCTGAGACATTGCTAACCATGGAAATGCACTTTCATTAGGGAAGATAAGTCTGTTATTCTTAATGTATATCATTTAAATATTTTATAATGCTATCCTAAAATTGTGTTTTGGGGTTTTGTATTTGTTTTTGTCTTTCATATATATATATATATATATATATATATATATATATTATATATATTCATTCCTGTTCTTTAGTGATTTAGGTAACTAAAATATTTTATCAAGTATCAGTTGCAGTGTTATCATAATCATTTCAATTCATCAAGCTGAGACAAACTCAATGTCATACACATTTAATTTTTTTTTTTTTTTGTATATTTTAGGGAAGGGTCTACAGGGTGTTCAGGGTCTCACTACTATATTGGACTCATAGTGATCCGCCTGTTTACAGCCTCCCAAGAGCTGAGATTACAGGCACGCACCACCACACCCAGTCTCAACTGCTGTCTCAATGCACCCCAGGGGTGGGGCTTCCAAAGCAGGCC
This sequence comes from Octodon degus, assembly GCF_000260255.1. Lineage (NCBI taxonomy): Eukaryota > Metazoa > Chordata > Mammalia > Rodentia > Octodontidae > Octodon > Octodon degus. The sequence goes on from NW_004524634.1 coordinate 12,851,276, forward strand.
CTGAGGTTGCACCCCTGGCCTCTGCGCCTGCTTGCAGGTGCTTTGGTCCGCTAACGCTCTTTGGTTGGCCCTTATACACATTTCATTAATGAACAAGAAAGAACTTAGTTTATGGAAAGTATTAGATATTATGTTGTACTGGCACCTAATGATGGAAAGTTAGAACAGACTGAGAAATACTGAGAAAAAATTTTTCTCTCTGCTTATTTGAATTTAAATTTAACTTTGAAATATACATTTTTTTGGCATTGATATTTTTCTTTGTTATATTCTCAAGTATCAGAAAGATTTCCAAATTTGATAGGTAGTTTTATAAAAAGATATACATATTTCATGACCCATTGCAACTGACATATGATGCAATATTTGAGGTACCTAAATCACTAAAGAGTAGAAATATATATATATATATTT
>NW_004524634.1:12851789-12858470 GCF_000260255.1 Octodon degus
TATGTGTAGTGGCAATAACAGTATTTACATATATTGACATATATCAGACAATAACAATAGCTTATGAAACAATCTCTGGGCAGAAGAAAATATAATAGTAAAACATAAATTTGGCAGGTCAGTTATTTTATATCTACTTTATAAAGCAAATAAGTGATTTCTTCTTCACACAGATATTGTAAAATAGAATCTGAACTCAAAAGCGGGACACAGAGAATCAATGATCCCAGCCCCTAATTCACTTTTAAGTGAATTGGTACAATTTAAGCGAATTGATATACTTTTAAGTGAATTGATTCAATTTAAATATATGCAGGTGTGTAGGTCATATTTGCAAACTGATTCTAAATAATTTGAAAATGACCAATAAAAATATTGTAATAGTTAAATACATTTAGTTAGAATGTGAAAGATCTGAATATGATTCTTTGCCTTGATATTTAGCGGATCAATTACTAAGCCACTGTAAGAATCACAGATCTTAAAAATTAGCATACAATTCTTTTTAATCAAAAATCAAAAGAAGTAGTAACGATAGCATTAATTTAAGTAATTATTGTAAGTAAACAATAAATTATAGCATTTATTAAAGCTTAAACTTAATATGAGCATATTATATTATAACTTGTTCGTGGTTTGATAGACTAAGATCTGGGGTTCTCTTCATCTCCACAGAAATCCTCCTAAATTGAAGAGCTGGTTACCTTGCTCAGAAAATTTTCCAGCAGTCTGTATTTATAATCACCCTTTTGGTACTTGATGTGAACACCATGTACTTTTCATGTATTACTATTTTAATTCCTCAACTAATTTTTGCTCTGTGGGAAGCATCTAACTCTATTTTATATTCTTCCATGAATTATAATACAGGGTTCTTGCCTCCATACTCTTGTACCATTTTATGGTACAAGTGTGAGAACAACAACCTTGTCAATAATACATAAACAATTAGAATTTTAGTCTCAAACAATAAGTGCCAAGCAATATGTGTTTCCTAAATCTTATACTACAAATCTCTAGTCACCTTTCTCAGAATTGCTAAACAAATATGCAAATAACTGAATTTATCTGTAATTGATTTTTGTTGATATTATTCTTTTTCTATTAGTCAAAGGAAAACATGAGGTAGATATTCACCTAAATGACAAAAAAAGACTTTTTCCATGCCCAAGACATTTACAGTTTACAGTACACATAATTTGTGCATATAGTAAGTTACAATTGTGCTAATCTGGCTTTTCAGCTTTTGGACACATATGATTTTACTACCTGGCCTGCCAGTGATGGAATGAGCAAAAGAATCCTAAATGGAAGTGTATGGGTCTCTCTCATGACAAAACAATTACCTGATTACTCATAAAATTTTTCTCAATTCTTTTTCTCCTTCCACAGCCGTCACCGGCACTTAGTCATGGCTTTCCTATCATCGGAATCTAGGAGTTGGAATACCCCACAAGACTTCACCTATCCTGACTAAGACAAAAACAAAAATGTAGTGAAGCTAAAATGAAATTCCATTGCTGAGCAAAGTGCGGATGGTCATAGTCAGGTGCATTCTGCCTCAGAGAGATCAAAAAGACACTGCACACCTATCCTTCTAAGATACACGTGACTGACAAATTCTTCCCTGAGGAAAAGAGCAGAACAGAAGTGTTCAGCCTGAATAGAGAGGAAGAAGAGGCATAACTGAGATTTTAAGAAAAAAAAAAAGATTATTTTTTTCTTAAAAAAAATTACAAGTGGTTTCTAGGGTGGAAAAATAAGGGGATATATTGCTGGTACTTGAGGTTCTCCTTGTGAAGCAGTTGAGACTATGCTGTCACTTTATTACAATCGTGTAGCATGTACCACCATCACAAATGCTTTCACAAATCAGGACACCTTTTACTTTGATTATATTAAAAATGTTGCTCTTAATATTATGATTAAAGTTTGAGCCACAATTTCACGGCATCACTCTCTGACTCTAAATTTAACAGGCACACTTTCCATTATCACGCAAAGAATGCAGGTACACCTGGTAAGAAAGTCTCTGAGATAAAGTAATTTCTTTAAACTATGAAATGTCCTTTTGAGAGAAAATACGTTAAAAGATATTTATAGTCACTAATAAACAGTGCTTTCATCAGAAAGCAAATGAATGTACTGGAAAAGGCAGTGGTTAAATAATCTAAATCCCTGAGCCGGCCACATACTCAGCGGATTAAAGAGCCAGTTTAGGCAGAAAAAGGGGTCAGAGGTTCCTTGGCCTGCTGTGCCGGCCCCGCCCCCGGGGTGTGCTGAGATGTCCATTGACACTGGGTGTGGTGGCACAAGCCTGTAATCCCAGCGCCCCGGAAGTAAAAATAGGAGAATAACTACAAGCCCAATCTGTGTAGTGAGGCCCTGTAAACCCTGAGACCTTGCACTAAATTAAAAAAAAAAAAAAATCTGAAACTGTGTATCACTGAGTTCTACTGTAAGTCCCAAGACATATGGTATTTTCTTAATTTATTGCCCTATATTTCATTCACTGATTCTACTCCATTTATTTTCCTTATACTATTATAATGCTAGAGATAACATAAGGCACTCTATTTTAAACATGTTATTGATATTTGATAGGCTTGTTTTATGCTTAGATTAAAAACATGGAATTTTCTTTCTTTTTTGTTTTTAATATTACCAACTAAACTTATTCTGTTTTTATTGTACAACTCTTATTTTAATGCAGCATCCAGGGCTGTTTTTGAAACGTTTTGGTTGAACGATGAAAGAAGCTGAAGAAATAGAGACAAAAATCAGAAAACAGAAAGCTGAGGTCAGGTGGAGCTCTCTCTCTCTCTCTCTCTCTCTCTCTCTCTCTCTCTCTCTCTCTCTCTGGAAGGGAGAAAAGGAATTGCTCAACAACTGCTGTGAGTTTGTTTATACACTTGCCAGGTTGATGTTACATGAAAGTCCTCTGTTAGCAGCCTATTTATGCAGTTTGCCTCGGGCTGTCTGTGTTCTTGGAGCTTAAATAAGTTTGTGTCCTTGGCTCCCTTCCGGTGTCTGTATTCCTGGGCTGGCCTCTCCAGCTTCAGTCACTGCCTGCGTTTCACAGAGTGAAATGCTTGAACTCTTTGAAAACAACATACATTATTTAGAGACAATGATCTCCTATGTGCTCTTCTTTATTGATCAGTAACTTCCTGATGTTGTATATATAAATTTTATTGCAATCCTTGAGTAATAACCTATTTGTTTCTTGGAATTATCCAGTTTAGTTATTCAAGCTTTCCATATTTACAGACTTATAAAATCATCAACTTCCAATTATTTTAAAGCATGATTTATGAAAATGAATTGACTTTATAATTGAATTAAAGGTATGTCATTGAAATACGTTAAATGTTTAAATTATCAATAACCAAACCTCAATATATATATATATATATATATATATATATATATATCCCTTCAAAGTGAACATTTGCATTTAATGGGTCACAGTGTTTCTTTCAAACAGAATTTTATTATATTTGCATCTCAAATAATGGCTACTCCTGCGTTCTTTATTTTAGAGAAGGATGTCACCATGAATAAATGACTTTTGCATTTAATCTAGTCCATTCTCATTATTTTGTTGTCTGTTCTTATGTTAGTTAAAATTATTTCTACTCATTCTTTTAAACTGTACTCAGGTACACATTCTGTCTTATACTGAACAATGGATCTGATTTGTTTTACATTTGATGATCCTAAGCCAATGCATTCATGGGTATATCTATGTGGATAGACTACCAAAAGTCATGATTTGCCATTTGTTGTTGTCCTTTCTATAAATTCAAAAAGGTTTTATTGCTTTGTCAATCATGAGTCTTCCTCTTACTTGAGAAGGAAAAAAAGTTACTCAAGTATCAAAAGTCAAGCTCACCTTCTTAGTAGGTTACTTCTTTGTATTATCAGAAATTAATTGAATCAGCTTCTTAACATAATAAGTAATGTCTTTCTTCCTGGTTTGTTCTCAAAGCATGTTAATAAAGGCATTCAAAGTTGTAAATTCAATGTAATCTTGCATTCATGCTGAGTACAAAAATGAATCTATTCCTCCTCTGTTCATGATCTCCAGTTATTTCCAATTCATCTCTATCACCAGACAATTATATGGAGCATGTACAAATTGGCAGTGTAGACTAGAACATTCATGACTTACATGCACTGTGATTGCCATTCCTCCTCTATTCCAGAAGCAGTAAGTTATGGCAACATTTCATTTATTGAAACACTTTAATTTTCCTGTACGGTCATTCTCAACTTTGATGGAGACATAACTGTTTCTAAATTTGAACCTACCAGTTAAATCCATTTTTCTTCTTTTTTTTACTGATGTAGCTGGATGACTTTTCAGGGGGATGCTTGCATACCACTGCAACTTTTTATTTTCCTTTCTTATCTTTTCCATTTTATCTTAAATGATGATATTTGAATATGAAAATATGTATCTACTAACATTTGATTACTGTTAGGATCATAGGAGCATTCTAATAAGTGCACAATAGTTTATTAATCATATAAAACATGCTGAAAGTGATTTTTTTTTGGTGGAACCCGAGATTGACCTCAGGCCCTTGTGCTTGCCAGGGAAGCATTTACTCCACTGAGCCATCTACCCAGCTCAATCTTATTAAGTCATCAAAACTTTCAGTGTTCTAGTATTCAGGGTACAGTCTGCATTTTGTTTTAGTTCCTGAGTTATAGAATTCACAAGTTTTCTTTTCTCAAATTTATTATTTTTTAGTATAGATTCATCATACATATTGGTTATCATTCATCAGAGAGAATATGTGCAAGCATTTCTTGTTGATTTTCTTTATAAACCAAGATTTACTCAGTCATAATTACATCACTAAATTTCAATCCATGGCACTGAAATTTACACAGAATGTGACAATGGTTCAATTATTTAATTCGTGTATTGGTTCCTCCTTTTATCTGAAAGGTGTAAACATTGTCATCAAACTTTAATATTTGTTATAAATAATGTGATTTCTTAAACTTTCTTGGAAGCAAGAGAGAAGAAAAAGAAGGAAAAAATAAAGCAGGGTAAGAGATATTTCAAAATAGATATTCATTACAGGGCTGGCTTGTATAATTTTTAGCTCACTGTACTATGCAATTGCTTGAGTCTTATAATTTCAACATCAATCTAGTTTCCATAGATGCCTCCATGTATTATTAATAAATTGTTCAATTTACCTGCATATATTAATTTTTATTAGCAGTTTACATGCCATTTTTGCAAAAATGAGCTTCACTTTTTAACAAAAACAATGCTTAAACTTAAATATAGGTATTTTAAAATTAATTTTATTGAGAAAGAAATAGCAATGAGATAATTTCAAAACAGGTTAGTAGGACAGTTACAATAATTAATACATTGCATATTGTTGCCTTTGTAGTAGTTACTTACAGTAGAAGATGCAGACATGATATCTTCTCTAAACACTATTAGTACAAATCCTTCTTCTCATTGACCTAAGAGAAAGTAGCTGTATATCTATCATAAGTATTTTGTATATACAGAGACATATTTTTTTCCACTAGAAAACTGTCCTTCATTTATATCCCCCCTTTTTGTTTAGTCTTGTCAGAGAATGGGAACATGTACTGGAACATCCTGTAACTCAGTGGTGTCCCAAATTTTCTGATCAAGGAGATTATGGGGCCACAGAGGAAAGTGATCGATGATGTAGAGTGTGCCTAAGGAGAGTCACATGGAGAGAAAATTATCTCAGGCTTTCACAGAGAGCAAATTGGTCAAGCAATGGCCATGACTCATCCACATGGCTGACACTGACAAAACATCGACAAACTGCTGTACATGGTTTCAGGATAAATCCTGAAAGGATTTGACTGAGTTTGTCAGATACAAAAGTTAATTTTTTTTTTGTTATCTAGGTCTTACTTTAACTTGGTCTTAACCATCCAGCAGAAAAGTATAAACACAAGGTATAAAAAGTAAAACCATGGGGCCCGGGGAGATGGCTCAGTAGAATAAGTGCTTCCCTGGCAAGTGCAAGGGTCTGAGTTCAATCCCCAGTTCTGACAAACAGCAACAACAACAACAACAACAAAAGTAAATCCATGTTAATATGCTGAGCTGTAAAAGGCTCAAGTCAAGAACTTCTGACATTGCCAGTTTTGTAGATAACCCTTTACTATTATGGACTATATTGGATTATTTTGCTGAATTCACACACTTAAAATATTTGAATGGGAATGAAATGTAGGTATTTTGATTGCTAGATTAAGTAAATATAAATGTTCATTGGACTGAGTTGATGCAAACATTATGTTGATGTTAATATAGCTTCTTTGATACAATTTTTCTCTTTAACCTGGCATTTATGCAATAAGTGATTTTGTCATCATAAATAAGTTATCATATTGTGTTGAATATGATAACTTCCTGTCAGTGTGATGAAATACCTCACATACACAGTTTTTGAGTGGACTGCTTATGTTAGCTCAGGGCTTCCGAGATTTCCACCTGCTGACTCCAAGTGAGAGGCCTCATGGTGTAAGTGTGGCAGAGAAAGCTGCTCAACTCCCGGCATCCAGGAAGCAGAGAAGACCAAAGACCCAGAGAGAGAGGATGGGGTCAGGGAGCAGAAAAAAACTCTTCCAGGTTTTTCTGTATCTATTAGGTTACTCAGGTAA
>NW_004524634.1:12859810-12861860 GCF_000260255.1 Octodon degus
TTCGCTTGTATAGCCCAACATAAAAGCAAGAGAGCCAAGATTTTTGGGCTAAAAATTAAGACCTCAGCATTTACACAGAAAGTTTTTTTCTAAGCTCATCAAAATCACAATGGTATTAGGCCAAAGGATATAATTTAGAAAATTTGGTTTTGCATCTGCGTAGGAACATGAGAGAGGGAACAGAAATAAATTAATCACATTCTTTGTTATTCTCAGGTTTAGTATAACATTTGAATGTAGGAAGAAATATTTTACCCTAACACAGAGTGGACATTCAATTTGATTCTATATGCTCCATCATTTTGATGATTCAATATTTTGATAATATTAATGTATTTCTTATACAAAAATACATTTGCATGCTTGATGCTATTAAGATATTATAATCTCAAGCATAATGTCCCATCTATATTCACAAGTAAAATGTAGTTGCATTATTATGACTCAGGGCTATCTTTTTCAGAGAATTTATAAAGAGAATTTTCGCATTTGCAAAGTAACTTGTAGAGCTTCTGCAGTTTTATCTGTTTTACATCAGGAATACTGTAAATAGCATTGAGATAATCTGTTGCTTAATTCTTTTTTAAATTGTAATAGCAGGTTTCTGATAATGTAAGTGATAGGCTGTGATCTAAGCTTTAGGGAGATTCCTGAGGGAGGTAGTAAAAACATCTCCTTGTATACTCTTAAAGCTGGACCTTGGGGAGTTTGCGTTTAAAAGCAGATACTAATGATTCTAAATGCAGTGGTCTGGGCAAATAAGGCCAATGATTATACTAAACTAAACTCAGAAAGTATAAGAACAATGTTATTTATAGGTTGTCAGGAATCATTGAATATGATGTTGTACAAAAATTTCATAAAGTATTGATGAATATAAAATTGCTCGTTATAAACTTGGAGACAATCAGAACACTGATGTAGTATCCTAGGTGATTTTAAAAGAAATTTTTGGGCAATGAGAATGAAGGAGAAGGGGATGGAGTAGCTGACAAGCACAACCATTATATCTGATCTGTATTTTGTTTTACAATTGGCCTGTTGGAAAGTGTTAGATTTTGTGTGTGTGTGTGTGTGTGTGTGTGTGTGTGTGTGTGTGTGTGTGTGTGTGACTGGGGATTAAACTCAGGCCCTTGTGCTTCCCAGGGAAGCACTTATTCCACTGAGCCATCTCTCCGGCCCCCAAGTGTTAGATTTTTAATCAATCTTTCATATCAAAAAGTACATATGAACCACCCATCTATTGCCCTTAGAGCAGAACTCTAGGTGAAAAATTTTAGCTAGTCTATAGTTACAGATACTTTTTATTGAAAAAAAAAAGAATAATTTGTTATTGGGATACAGTAATATTAAATGTGAGAGATTAATATTTCACCCAGACAGGTAACAGATAACCATGTATACATTGCTAATCATTAATCCTTGATTATATGCCTATAGTGTCACAAGTCGGTACAGCACTCTCCTCAGAATCTCGTATCCCCTGGTGTACCCCCAGGGTGAGAGTCTGGGGAACACTATGTAATGAGCATGTGCCGAATCACATGATATTGGTTACATATAGTCAGAATCACTTGTCCCCAACTGGAGGACATAAAAGAGTAGATTTGGGCATGCAAACCATTATTGAAGTGACTGAATAAAAGAAGAAAATGCAATGAAAATAAGTATATTGGTATGATAAATCTTCAAGATGACGCGACATGCTGCCTCTGACAAGTAATGCTGGCTATGTCATTAACCCCTTAGTTGAGACCATTGACTGCTATTTGGTGGACTTGGAGCAGGCACCTAAGCAGTCAGCGCAGGCTCTAAGTACAACGGGTGCAAGGAACTGCATTTCAGAAGGCCCCTAAGTAGCAGACTGAGGTGAATTGAGTAAGTTGGAAATTAAGCTAAATACAACAACATCTTTTAAAAGACATTTCTCTGTGATGCTAATGTAATTACTAAAGATAGTAGCTACCTGCCTTGGCTTTGAATATTAACAATACAGTGATTACAACCTGAATTCACATTCTGTTCTGTTTGTTAAGGTCATAATTTATTT
>NW_004524634.1:12863675-12874395 GCF_000260255.1 Octodon degus
TAAAGTTCTGGATACAGGGAAGTATATTTATAGAGAGATCTGTTCATACAGGGAGATCATCCCATAGAGAGGTCCTCATCAACCTGCATTAAGTGACTGGCAAGGACCATAAGACAACAGGAAGGTGTGTGTCTTTCAGTAGGTGCATAATTAATACACAAACTCTGACCACAGAAGCATATAAATTGCTTATGTTTCAGAAATGTGCAAAGTTTTGAAGAAATTCTAAACACAATGACTTTGCTTTAGAATGCTCAGAAGAGGCTTTGTTCTAGACATGCCTTAAATATATATTAATTATATCTTAAATTATATAATTAATAATATCAACTTACATGCTATTAAAACAATGTGTATTTGGCTGAAGAAAAGTTTTTTTTAAGAAAATGTAGAACATGTAAGAATTCTTATGGAAGAAATTAAACACTTTTCACTGTTGGTAGGAATGTCAATTAATGCGGCCATTACAAGCTATTGTATGGACTCAAAAATTACTGAAAATGGGACCACAATATGAGCCAAATGTTGCACTACTGGGTGTTTACCCAAAAGATTAAAAATCAGTTTGTTGACAGGATGTTCGTAGTCTTGTGTGCTCACTGTAGTAGAAATCACAACAGGTGCATCAGAGAATCAACCTGTGTCCCTCAATGGATAACGAAAATTCAGTGTATACACACAACAGAGTGTTATACTGCCTTAGAAAAGAAAGACCTTCTATTGTGAGTGGGGACCTCCATGGAATTGGAGAACATTAAACTATGTGAAATAGGGCAGGCATAGAAAGGCAACTATCATGTGTTCTTTCTTACATGTAGAGTCTAAAACAACCAAGCTCAATAATGGAGAAAATATAACAGGATTACGGAAAGCTAAAATGCAGAGGATGAGGAGAAATGATGACCAGCAGATACTGAGCTTCAGGGAGACTTGAGTAATTTTAAGAAAGCTATTGCATAGCAAAGTGAATACAGGTGGCAATACTATGTTGGATTGTTCAAAATCACTCCAGGTAGATTTCTAATTGTTTCATCACAAAAAAATGAGAATTTGAAGTGATGGTTTATTTAATTGTTTCAACTTGTATTTATGAATCATAACACCACTTTGTATTCTAGGTGTACAGAAACATAATCTATCAATTTATAATAAAATAGAATAATCTTTAAAAGAATTAATTGTGGGCTATTATTGGCATTATAAATATAGGAGAATGAAGGTCAATATTAAAGTGTTGACATAATTGAAGCTTTAGGAAAAAATATGTTTGGAACCTACCACCCTCCTGAAAGGCTTCCAGTTAGCCAAAGTAGCACAAATAATCGAAATGCTAAGAATACATGATCTGAAATAGAAAATGTCATCACTTTTTCATTTCCTTCCTCCCCCTCCTTTTTATAAGACACTGTACACCATCAAATATATCTCTTTAAAGTAAAATTTCAGGGCTGGCCAAATCACTGAGACAGCAATTGAGACTGGGCTTGGTGGCGCATGCCTGTAATCCCAGCACTTGGGAGACTGTAAACAGATGGATCACTAGGAGGCCAATCTAGTAGTGAGACCCTGTATACCCTGTAGACCCTTCCCTAAAATACAGAAAAAAATAAAGCAAAATTTCAGGTTTTTTGTTTTTTACAGGGTCTCACTACATAGCCCAAACTCATAGTGATCCTCCTGATTTCTGCCTCCCTAGTGCTGGGATTACAGGCGTGCACCACCACCCCTGACTCCATTCGCTAGCTCAGGGTGCCTGGGGGCAGATTGGCACAACATGCGGAGCCAGGGATGGAACCTGGCGCCTGAGCTTGCCTAAGTCCACTAAGCTATATCGCCAGCCCTTGAGTGGATTTCAAGAAGTGATAATTGCATAATCATCACTAATTCCAGGAAAATTTTATTTTGCACAGAGAAACCTTGTATCTATTAGAAATCTTCTTTCCTGCTTTCTTCCTCATTCAGCCATGAAAAAGCTTCAATGCTATGAATTCACCTATTCTGAATATTGCATTGATTGATTGATTGATTTTTTTGCATTTTAGAGAAGGGTCTACAGGGTGTTCAGGATCTCACTACCAGATCGGACTCCTAGTGATCCACCTGTTTATAGCATCCCAAGAGTTGAGATTACAGGTGTGAACCACCTGGCCTAATCTCCATTGCAGTCTCAGAGTGCCCCGGGGCAGGCCTGGGGATCTAACTTCTGGCCCCTGTGCCTGCTTGCAGGTGCTATAATCAGCTGAGCTATTTGGCCAGCCCCTGTGAATATTGCATTTAAATAAAAAAAGACTGGTATCATGGATTCCTTTTACATAGTGTGTTTTCAAGGTATGTTAATGTCATAGGCTGTATAATTTCATTCTTACCATGACTGACTAATGTTACACGTACTGTTTATCCAGTTGTCAACTGATGGGCATTTCAATTGTTTACTTTGAGTCATTGTGATTAATGCATCATAAACATATATTTTGTATTAGCAGACTTTATTTTCTAAACAACTTTATTTTGGTGGAACAATTTAGTGGCAACTATAGAGGTTCCCCATGTTTTCTCTACCCCACATGTGCATAGCCTCCCTCATTATGACTATCCCCCACCAGAATGGAACAGTTTTGCAAAAGATTAATTTATATGGACACATCATAATCATCCAAGGCCCAAAGTGTAAATTAGGATTCACGCTTGGCACTGTACATGCTATGGACTGAAACAAATATATGGCATTCATCCACCATAGAAAGTGGTTTTATCATGCTAAAAATTCACTGTGTGCTGTTAATCTTCCTCCCAACTTCAACTTCTGGCCAACTCTGAGCTTTTATTATTTTGTAGTTTTGCTTTTCTCAAACTGTCATCCAGTTAGAATGTCTTACGTAGTTAGAAACACACAGTTTAGGTTGACCTTTTTCATTAGGTAATATTTCTTCTTTTTCATATGCTGGAGGTTGGGCCTTGAGACTTTTTCATCCAGTCAAGTACTCTAATACTGAACCACTACCCAAGTCTTTGTCCATGTTATTTTATGAGTCCACAGTGCTGAGTATTATCTCACTGTCTAGATACATCACAATTTACTAAATCACCTACTGAAAGGCATAGTGGTCGATTCCAAGCTTAGTAGTTATGAATAAAATTTCTATAAACATCAGTGTGCAGGATTTTGTGAAGGTGAAAGGTTTTAGATCTTTTGCAAATACCAACTAGTGATAATTTTGCATCATGTAGTATGTGAATATTTCATTTTCAAGTAACTGACAGAACATCTTCCAATGTGGCTGAGCCATTTTCCATTCCCATAAGCAATAACTAAGATTTCCTCGTGCTCCAAATCTTCAGCAGAATTTTGTCTGGTTAATGAATTGGGTTTTAAACCTCCAAATACATCTCATGATTTTAATGAACACTTGTGGATAACATTTTGTTTCAGTAAATAATTTTCTTCTATTGTTCTTTTTATCTTCTCATTCTCCTGTTGATGTTCTTGAAACACAAACAGTTAATTTTGATGGACTTCAATTTATGTAGCATCCTTTATATATTTTTGCTTTTGAAATCATATATTTCTATTGAAAATAGAAACTATTATCTATTCCAAGAATATTTTGCCTGTATTTTCTTTTAAGAGTTTTATAGCTTTAATTCTTTTGTTATATATGACTATGTATATGGCTGTCTCTATCTCTCTCTGTGTTGTGTTGCAATTTGAGGTTTTTTTTAATTTCAAGTACATATTTTTATTTTTTAACATACCTTTTTTTTAACATTTATTTATTGTGTGTGTGTGTGTGTGTGTGTGTGTGTGTGGCCAGCTCAGCCCACCAGGGGGCGCGGCTGGCTGGCATGTGGTGCTGGGGGATCGAACCGCGGTCCCTGGGCTTTTCCAAGCTTGTTCCAAATAGGTGCTTTAGACCACTGAGCCATCTCTCCAGCCCCCAGCAATTTGAGTTTTTGCATATGATATTAGATCATTAGCCAACTTTGCTTTTTCATGCAACTGTCTGGCTATTCTAGCAACATAATTTAAAAGCATACAATATACAATAATATAAAACCTCACACATTCACACAAAATACACACACACACACTCACACTGATGTTGGTCCCAAGACTCAACCCACAACCCACTCTTTCAGCTGTGAGTCACTACCAGGGTGCAGGAAAACACCGCAGGAAACTATCACCTCCACCCCTGGCATTTCCTTTTGAAATGCTTGCTCCAGTGTGTCAACTTGAGAACGGGGATGTTTAAATGCTTACCTAAGTGATTCAGCAGGGGCCAAGAGCCGCACTTTGTAAACATCCTGAGTTTGTGGAAGAAGATGGCACAGGTACAGGGTGGGCACGTAGCTGGTAAGCAGAATGAGGGAGGGAAGGAGGCTTGCTCTGCTCCCCCTTTGCTCTTGATGCCTTGATCTTTTCCACTGCCCCTGTGCAATGTGGTGCCTGACTTGGAGCCAGCCATGCATGGACTGAAAATGCCACACACTGGGAGGTGAGTAAGTCTTTCCTTCTTTAGCTTTAGATGTTGTGAATTTTGTCTCAGTAATCAGAGAAAAGAAACTAAGCAATCCCAGTGCTCTGGAGGCTGAGGCAAGAGGATCACTGTGCATAGGAGGCCAGCCTGGGCACAGGCCAGCCTGAGCTAAATAGTGAGACCCTTTCTCAAAAAAAAAAAAAAAAAAAAAAAAAAAGAAAAAAAAAGAAAAAAGAAAGAAATAAAAGAAACAAAATAAGGAAGGAAGGAAATGAAAGAAAGGAAAGAAGGCAGGCATGCAGGCAGGCAGGCAGGCAGGCAGGCAGGCAGGCAGGCAGGAAGGAAGGAAGGAAGGAAGGAAGGAAGGAAGGAAGGAAGTGACTAAAACAACTTTGCGGGTGCCCTTTGCCAGAGCAGAGGCTTCTTTTTACCCCCAGGCCCTGCCCAGTAATCAGCCCTAGCTGAGGTGCTGCGGAGATGTGTTCTTAGACTGTAAGTTAACTTGCTTCATCAGAAAGTTTAAGTTTATTTATTTAATATATTTATGTATTTATTGGCTGACTGGAGCCAGATGCCTACAGAAAGAGTTGAGTGGGAACCTTGCGGGAGTGCTGGCTACCACGAGAATGTGAGTTGGGTAAAAGGGGTAGCTGGCTGCTTGCTGCTGCCAGGTTCCCACATCTTCTTTCCTCACTTGAGGTGCACCGTAGAGGTGCGATGGTGTCAGCATTCCATTCTTGTGCTGCCGCAGAAAAACAAGAGAGAAGCTGAGCTTTGCAGTCTTGAGCATCCCGGGGACGGCTGAGTATGGCGGAACTCTCTCTCCACCAGCAGGTGGCGGAAGCGAGCAGCAGCGCTCACTGCACCTGCGCAGGGGAGCAGCGTTGAGGGCCGGCACTGGGGAATGCTGATCTGTCATGGGGACATCAGGGGCCATACCAGCCTCAGAGAACACCCTCTCCTCTCGCCAGTGAAGCACAGAGGTGGCAAGCTCGGGTAAGTCTTTTAAAAGGGACAGTCTGACATCCCCTGGCCTTTGCCTCTGGTGTTCACCAGGAGCCAGCAGCCACCCCACTCTCCTAGCGCCTATATCCTAAGGGGTTTCTTTGCCAAGCCCTGGATGCCTCGCAAATAACTTACAGGGCACCAGGCTGCAGGACTCCATGCCAGGGTCTCCCACCTCCAACGCAGGCCTCAAAGACCTTCTACTTCCAACTTTTCTAGCAGCCACCAGGAGGAGGAGCAACATTGCTAAGCGTTCCCCAAATTGCCAAGCTCCCTACAGTGTCATAGGCCTTATGGGAAACCCCAACAAAAAGAATCAAGCAAAGTAAAGAAACAAATATTTCACCCAGACTCCACTACACAAGAGCTTCTTGTTTTCCTAATATCATTTACACATGGTTTAGTGCTATTTCTAGAAATGCAATTCTTTTTAATCTTGATGTAGTTTCCTAAGACCTTGCTGAAAATCAATTTTAGCTCTAAGAGTTTTTTATGGATTCCTTGGGATTGTCTACATGCAAGACCATGTCATTTCTGAATAGACAATTTTAATTCTCAATTTGCAAAAACTAATTTCATTTTTTAAAATTCTTAATTGATTTCACTAGGTATGATACCCAATATAATAACGTTCAATAGATGCGGCAAGAGGAAACATCTTAGTTGTTTTGCTCACAATGAGGGGCTAGCTCACCTTTTCACTTCATAATGTGATTTTAGCTGTGAAAGTTTTGTAGATGTTGTGTTAGCATTCCATTGGGGCAGATTACCTAATACTATTCATTTATTTATTTTAGGGATGCATGTGTGTGTCCACACTTGTGTTTGTCCACGCGTGCATGTGCAGGATCTCACTGTGTATCTTGGATCTGTAACGATCCTCCTGTTTTCAGCCTCCCTTGTGCTGGGATTACAGGCATGCGCCACCACACCCAGGATCCATAAGTGGCTCAGTGCAATCAGGGAGTGGGGCCAGCATGGGATGTGTCATTGAACCCTGACCGCTTCGCTTGCCTAAGCAAGTGCTTAGTTCACTGAGCTATCTCACCAGTCCTTACCTAATACAATTTAAAGGAAGTTTTTGTTGTTGTTGTTGTTGTTGTTGTTGTTGTTGTTGTTTTTGGTTTCAGAGGGTTTAGTCTATGCAGTCCAGCTCCAAGACAAAAGCCTCTTGGTAGAAGAATATGGCATAACAAAGCTGCTTGATTTGTTGTATCCAGGAATTGGAGCAGGGGAAAAGTGTCTCAGAGGATGGAGTTGGGGACCCTATAAAGTGCCATCCCAAGAGCGAGCCTCCATGTCCCCTGAGACAGATCCGCAAGTGTGCTTTAATCAAATTGACAAGTTTAGCTATGACGGGTACCATTTATTACCATTTATCCCTGTTATAACTTTTTTTTATTTTCAAAGTATTGGATGTTGTCAAACATGTTTTGTGCAGAAATCAGTCCATTGGTCTGCTTCATTTTATAAATAGAGTGCGCTATGATAAATGGCTTTAGTGCCTTCAAATGCCTTACCTTGCATTCAAATGATACATCTCAACTGGTTGTGGCATACACAGCAATTCCTTTATGTGCTGGATTTGGTTGGCTAGTATGCAAAAATTGGCATAATGATCATAAAGACTACTATTTTCTAGTGTTATTTTTATTTCTATGTCTTTTATATGAGGTTAGCATGTGAAATTGTTCCCCTCCTTTCCAATTATGAAATGGCTTATACAATACTAGTGTTGATTTTTCTTTAAACGCTTGACAGAGTTCATAAGAAAAGCCATCTGTTTATGGATTTTTCAATTATTTTTTTTTATTCCTCTTTAACTTGCTATACTTGTAACTCTGTTCAGGTTTATATTTCTTCTAGACTTACTTTCAGTGGTTTAAGTCTTTTCAGATTTTTCTAATTTTATTCAAATTTTCTATCTTATCTGGTTTTTTTGGGTGAAAAGTTATTCATGTTATTTATTTATACTGAATTTTATTCTGTAATTTTAATATTTATTTGTCACTTTTAACTTCTTTTTCTTAGAGACATCTCTGCTTTTTATGAATCTAACTAAAGTCTTATGTTTTCATTTTTTCCCAGAACCAACATTTACTTGCATATAATTTTTCTGTGATCGCTTTCTATTTTACTGATTCCTCCCCTAAACTGTACCATTCTTTCCTCTGCTTATTTTGAACTTATTTGATTCTTTCTACAGTGCAATTAGAAAGCTTATGTAGGTTGAATGCTAGGTTATTTGTTTGGGAGTTTTATTTTAACAATGATATTTGAGGCTTTAAAACTTCTTTTGTGCTTTGTTTTACTTAAATTTCATTTACATTTTTTAAGGTATGTATTGATTTCCTCGGTCTCAAAATGTGTTCTAATATCCTTTGTGCTTCAATGACTGGTTACCTTTCAGGAATGTGTTATTTAATGTCCACATATTTGTATCTATCCCAGATTTTTTTGGTGGTATTTTTTTACTAACTTCATTCCAAAACTATCAATTAATATATTTTATATGTTTCTGTTCTCTAACATTCTTCAAAACTTATTAACAGTTGCATTATGGACTAATATGTACACTGTCAAATTTGGAGATTATTGTATTGGTACTTATGAACATGTGTGTGTTGTGGTTCTATTGGGTAGAGTTCTGAATATACATCTATTTGTTCCAGTAGGTTTATAATGTTGATAAAGTCTTCTATTTTCTGTGCAGATCAGACTCCGTGATCCTCCTGTTTTCAGCCTCCTCAGAGCTGGGATTACAGGTGTGCCCGGGCTCTGGCTGGCTCAGCCCACCCTGACGGTGGGGCTGGCAAGGCATGTGGTGTCAGGGATCGAATCACAGTCCCTGCATTTGCCTAAGCAGGTGCTTTGTTCTGCTGAGCTATCTCACCTGCCCAAGTCGTCTATTTTCTTACTGAACTGATTTCAATTTTTTTCCTGTGCATTAATAAAATATTTATTATTGTTGAATTGTCTTTCCTTTCCATTTTGACAATTTTTGCTACATATGTTCTGTTTATCTGTTATAAAGTCTATATATATATATTTATAGTTATTAACTATATATAAAATATTTGTGTACTCATTTTTGTTTAAAAATTCTTCTGTTTGTGTTCATATAGTCACACCATCTCTCTTTAGTTACCAGTTTCTTTCTTTTTTTTTTTCTCTCCAGAAACAGGGATTGAACTCAGGCCCTTGTGCTTGCACAGAAGGCGCTTATTCCACTGAGTCATCTCCCCAGCCCTTCCAGTTTCATTTTATATATTTTCATCTATTTTCCCATTCTCTCATATTTAAAACTAATATGTGCCTCTCATTGGATAATTTTTACATCTTTTCTACTTTTTTGCATTTTAAAAAATATTTAATAAGTTATAGTTAATATAACTTACATCAGATTTACTTCTGCTACTGTTCATTTTCTATATGCATTATAACAGCTATTGAATGTGCATAGTTGGCAGCATTCCACTGTAATTCTTTTGTTTCTTTTATTAGAACTTATAGTTAGCTATTAGTGATTATCCTGAGAGTTACAATTAATAACTTAATGTCATTCAGATGAACTCCAACTTTGTGTCAGTTTTGTGCAAAAGCTGCTCTTCTGTGTGGCTTTGTGCTTTCCCTTCAGTTTGATGTTCTTATTGATAGGAAAGTTATGCCCATATCCATTGTTTACTAAGCAATAACTCAAAACATTTTATGATAGTACAATAGCATATAAATAGGAGAAATAAAATGGAAGAATCAAGAACTATGAAGAATTTAGAAACCCTTAAATCATCTTTTATAGTTATGCAATTTTCTTTTCTTATCATATGCTCTAGTGTATCCACTACAATCTGATGGAATCTCATGTTGCGTTTTGTATAGTTTGGTTGGATCAATTTTTTCTATTAATTTTATTGAGAAAGTAATAGTAATGAGACAGTTTCAAAACAGGTTAGTAGGACAGTTACCATAATTAGTACATTGCATATTGTTGTCTTTGTAGTAGTTATTCAGAGTACAAAATGCAGACATGATACCTTGTATAAACACTATTAGTTCAAAACTTTCTTCTCATTGAACTAAGAGAAAGTAGCTGTGTATCTACTCTATTTTGTATATACAGATACATATATTTTTCACTACAAAATGGTCTTTCATTTATATCCCTTTTTTGTTTACTTTTTTCAGAGATGGCTATTCCACTGCCATTCAAATATCGTAGGTGCATGAATTCAGCAAGTATTCCAATGGTTTTATTTTTCCTTTCCATATTTGAAACCTATAAATCTAGAATTGCTCACAGATTTGCTTTGTGTTCCATTAGTGGTTAAAACCATTATCCCAAATCAGCTTTGCCATGTTAAAGGATCCAATTCATTCTTCTTTCTGAGAAAAGACTACTCCAAATAGATTCAGATATTTATTTCCCTTTCCTTGATATCTGTCCCAGGTCCAGCTTCTGTCTGCTAATAGCTGCCTTTCCAACTTGAGCCAGACAAGTAGACAATAGCTATTTTGGGCAATAGCTGCTTTGGTAAGAGAAATTCATTAGCTAAACTTCAATTCTAAAAGTGTTCTTATTTTGGCCAAGAATCGCTGGTCATTACATCATTAATTACATGTTTTCTTTCCTTTCTCAATTACTTCATAAAGAATTAAATTAATATGGGCTCCTTGCCTTTGGAGTACCTGTCCCACCTGAGCCAAGAGGGAACTGGAGATGAGGGGCAGAAATGGAATCTGGCCTTCGTGTTATAGTTGTAGTTAATCTTTATGTTCATCATACGTATTTCTGTTAAACTAATTCCAGAATCTAATTCTGTAAACAGAGTAAAAATGCCATTTCTCAAAATACTGTTCTACCTGAAGAAGCTGGAGTCTGATCTCCACAGATCACTACCATAGCAAAAGATGCCCCAGAGGAAACCGATTGGAATTGTTCAACTACTGGACCTAATTGTGTATGCATCTTCCAAGTGCAATGATTCCTCTGAATCTGTGGATCCTGCATCCAGTGATTCAATCAACTTCAGGTAGAACAGTATTTTGAGAAATGGCATTTTTACTCTGTTTACAGAATTTTTTTTATTTACTAGTTAATATACAAGTAGTACTCATGTGGGATATTGGTTAGGTTCCCACAGGTTCAGAAGCAACAGAAAAATAAACATGATGATGCCACAGTGACTTATTAGTCAGGCTTCTAGGAGCAGAGGTGGGAAAGCCTACCTTGGCCATTT
>NW_004524634.1:12876008-12877309 GCF_000260255.1 Octodon degus
GTGCTGGGGGATTGAACCGCGGTCCCTGTGCTTTGCTAAGCTTGTTCTAAGTAGGTGCTTTAGACCACTGAGCCATCTCACCAGCCCAAGTACAATTTTAGAAAAATAGTTCCACTCTAATTTTGAAGAATAGTATCATTATGGGAATAGGTACACCTATTTAGTTAGTTCTATTTACTATGTTCTTTCTGTTATTTGTTAATATCATTTTTAATGTACCTAACAAAGTACATCTTGTCTAACTGTGTAGAATGCCCTCGCATTGATATTGCTGTAATTTGAATTCAAGGTTGATAAATGATTCTCAAGTGTCTGCTGATACATCATACTACTAAAAGTTACCTGACAATTGGAATCA
Source organism: Octodon degus (assembly GCF_000260255.1). Lineage (NCBI taxonomy): Eukaryota > Metazoa > Chordata > Mammalia > Rodentia > Octodontidae > Octodon > Octodon degus. The sequence goes on from NW_004524634.1 coordinate 12,876,367, forward strand.
ATCCAGTGTAGTCTTTCTGATGAGCATGGCAGTCCAAGAATATGAAGTATGTGATGGACAATTTCTCTGAATATCTGTGCTGGCTTCACGAAATAGGCAGCTGGGAATGTGCTGAGCCTGTGAAATAGGTAACCAAAGCCAGACATGGATAAGATTTCTAACCTAAATTAGCCATTTTGTGAAATGAACAAAAGCAACTTCCATTTCCTGAATAAGGAATGATTTCTTCCCTTCTGTGAATTGAACAGCAATCGATCTGAGAAGAAGAAAAAAGAAACTAATGGTAACCCTGTGCTTATGGAAAGGAACGTTGCAAAGATTGGTGTAAGATATTCTGGCTATCAAGCTGGGAAGAGAAATAAGTTGATCTTTCTCAATGTATTAAAAACTCTACCTCCACACACTTAAACTTGTGTTTCCTTATTCCGAGGATATAATTAAAACAGGTGAGGTGAGGTCTATACTGTGTACTCCAAACAGAAAAAGGTGAAAATGGTAGAATGGGGAGGGATGGTCATTTTTTATTCTGTATTAGGACAGGGTTCACAGGGTGTACATGTTGTACTAAGTAGATCAGACTCATACTAATTCTCCTGTTTTCAGCCTCCCAAGTATTGAGAGTACAAGCATGTGCCACCATGCCCAGTCTTTTTTTTTTTAATTAGTGCGTACTATTTAATTAGATTTATTTTTACAAGATGACATTCAAGTTTATTTCACTTGATATATTTTAGGCTTTTAGCTACAGGCGGGATTGGCAGGGAACGCCTGGGATCGAACCCTGGCTGCTGTGCTCTGCTTAAGCAGGTACTTTTAGGCCACTGAGCTCTCTGGCTAGCCCAGAGTGGGCGATTTTATTTCCAGTCTCCTATTGGTTATTATGCAATCTGTGCATTATCTTTATAAGTATATATATACACACATGCAAATGGCTGCACTCATA
>NW_004524634.1:12879289-12886489 GCF_000260255.1 Octodon degus
GGCAGCATTCCCACAGGTGTTTGATGGGTCAGCCACTTCTCCTCACCCTAAAAACCACCAGGGAGTCCTGAGTACCATAGCAACATGCAGGAGCCTTGCAGATCACTACCATGTGCCAATCCGTCATCTAGGGAGCCTTGAACGTCTTCAGCCTGCACTTATCACCATTGGATCCTTCCTCAGCTGCAGCTTGCCCATCTCCTTAATTAGGTAGAAAACACATTAAACCCCACTGAGCAGGTGCTTTGGCAAGCCTACACTGCCTTCCCACACTCTGGAGAGCCTTGCTAATCTTAATCCTGTCCACCTACCAACACTGCAAAAAAAGACAAAAGGAAGGAACAAAAGGCGATTTCAGATGCCTAGCCCATCTGAAACAAGTCCATTAGGTAAGGTCATAGAAGAAATTGGAAGTCACACATAACAAGTGTCTGAGATGATAGCAAGTGAGACAAAGAAACAACTCCATCAGGCGATGGAGGAAATCAGATCATAAATAATCTCTCAGGGAAAAAGAATGACAGAATTGCTAGATACACCTAAGGAAAACACAGATTAAAAAAATAGAAGGGAATAGGAAAATAAAGGGAACATTGAATGAACAATACATGAAAGAACTAGAATGAATTAAACAGATTCAAATTGATATACAGGACATTAAGAATTCAATTAAGCTGGAAAAACCACAAAATGAAATAGAATATAGAATTTCAGACCTTGAAGATAGCATTGCAGCTAGTGAACACAAAAGGAAATATCTCTTAAAAATAAGGAGAAACAAGGAAATAACATAACAGCTGCAAGATGATGCAAAGAAAAATAATATAAGACTAAGAGGCATCAGCAAAGCAGCTGGAGGTAATACAAAAGACACAAAAGGAGTTCTTTCAGAAATAGAAGCAGAAAATTTCTCAAACATGAGAAAGAATCTGATATACATTTAACCAAAGCATGCAGAACTTCAGCTAGCCATAATTAAAAGAAATCATCACCCAGACAGACAATAATCAAGATCCCAGAAGTTAAACAAAAGAAGAGAATATTAAAAATTGTTAGAATGAAGAAACAGATCACCTATAATGAAAAGCCCTTCAGAATCACAGCAGATTTCTCAACACAAATCATCAAATAAAGAACTTAGAGAGAGATATTTCAGGTTTTGAAAGAAAACAACTTTCAATGCAGATTAATGTATCCTGCAAAACTATCTATCAGATTGATCAGAGACATTGGATACTTCCATGACAATGAACAACTTAAGAAATTTCTAAACATACTGACACATATTTTAGAAAGAGACGAAGATGTCTGCAACTTCAAAAACAACAAAAGAAGACTACCAAGTAGAGCAAGCACTTAAGCAAAGGTAAAAAGTAAGGATCCTATAGTAGGAAAACAGCATGACAAAGATAAGTCAATCCATATCAGTTGTCACTATCAATGTACATATGGAAAGAAATTTTTCAATGGAAAGGAAAAATTGGATTGATGAAAGGGACAAATAAAAGAAGGGAAAATACATTTAGGTACATATGCAGAATAGTTTGGTAATTGTATTGTTGATTTCTGTTGGTCCTTTGAAACGAGCAGTTAATGCTTAACTTTATTCCTCTGACTTTTTTTCCTCTTTTAAATTTCTTATAACTTCTTTGTTATAGCTTTGTTTTGTTTTTGAACAAATCTTACATGTTTATATCTGGTAATCTGAACAACTAATTTGAAGATAGTGTCATGTAATAAAACAATCATTGTTGAATTTCTATTATTTTGTTTAGTGAAACATTGTATCATTTCTAATGTTTTTTTATCACAATTTTGTATTCTTTAAAAAACTAAATTCCTTTATACATTCATAGCACAAGCTTTTCTATTAAAATAAACAAAACAGAGAGGAGCTTAATCTTCTAAAGTTTTGTTGTACTAGGAGACAAGTTACACAAAGCAAGAAAATAGCAAATGGTAAATATTAATAATAAAATCCACAGTGGTGTTTTCTGCACTATAGAAGGCAATGTGAAGGCCGTGAGGTAGAAAACAACTTGGGATATCGTTTGAAGACAGAAAAGCAATGGGCCACACAGGAGAGTGGTCCTTGGTAGGATCCAAGAGGAAGGCGGGTGTCAGATCACGTGAAGCTACAGAGGCCAAACAAAGAGGCTGAATGTTGCTTAAGATTCAATGAATAGCCATCCGTGTTTCCAAGTAGGAGAGGGACAGGTCAGATTTGTATGTTAGAGAAGATTATTGAGGCTGCTGTGTGAAAAATGCACTGAGATAGACGAGGAGGGAGAAGGAGCAAATCCTTAGGAAGCTCCTGCATATTCTTATCTAAGACATATCAAAGTGTAGAAGAATCTAAGTTAGGGTAAGACACGGAGACATATTCACCATGTGTATCATTAAATCACTAAGTTAGAAAGTGAGCAGAGGGTTGAGTGTGAGGAGCTCTGCTGAGAATACACAGGTGTGTCACATGGCGCACTTTTTATTCTCAGCATTGTTGCCCAGGCAAGCACTAGGAAACTCTGGCTCATCATGAAGCAGGTTCACACAGCCATAGAGACAGATGACCTGGATATTGGACATTATTTAAATGTCACCCATTGTTCTCATCTGTGAAATAGAGGATAATTCTACTATGTGACCCGCGTCAGCTGTGACAGGATTAATACAGGTAAAGTGATGAGAATAGCGCCTAGCAGTAGTGCTACAGAAAATAGTTTTTTGAATGTCCAGTACAAATTCAGTATAAGTTACTAGAACAGAAGATGATTTTTAGAATTCAGTATATGTGAATATCAATTCCTGTTCCATAGTTGTTCATTTCTTCTTAGCCTTGAACAATCATTGAACTTACAGGATCTTCAGTGTCTTCCATGTAGAATAAAGAGTTTCAACCACACATCACAGTGGTAAGGTTATGACGGACTGAGATTTTTGCAAATTACCCACCAGTGTAATTTCCACTTGTATTTGACTTCAATATTAGTTACTGGGAAGATTGAAGAACTATTGCTGATTCCTTAATCAATGAGAATTTTGAGTTGAAATAGTTAGCTACAATTGGAATACTCATTTAGAATAAATAATTATAGAAACTCTCTATTCCTTAAAACTATATTTTATGATGATAAATCCTCACCAACATCCTTGTATTTAAGACTTCAGCTTGAAAGTCCTTTTAAATTTTCAAATACATATTAAATTTACAAAACTGTATATTTTCAAGGTGCTCAATATAAATTAATATAACAAAATTGTATATTTTCGAGATGGTTAATATGCTGACACTGAAAATAATCTACAAACTGCGGTAAACCGTTTCAGGGTAAATCCTGAGGGGATTTGACTGACCGTGTCACATGCAAAAGTTACATTTCTTCTTATATAGGTCTTGTTTTATCTTGGTCTTAACCATCTAGCAGAAAGGTATAAAAATGAGATATGAAAAGTAAAGCCATATTAATATGCTGAGCTATAAAAGGCTCAAATCAACAACTTCTGACATTGACAGACCTACGTATAACCCACTTACTTTTACAGACAACTGGACTATATTAGAATATTTTGCTGAATTCATGCACCTACAATATTTAAATGGCAATGGAATACCCATCTCTGACAAAACTAAACAAAAAATGGGGACACAAATGAAGGACCATTTTGTATCTGTATATACAAAATAGGATAGATATACAGCTACTTTCTTTTAACTCAATGAGATGAAAGATTTGTAGTGATAGTGTTTGGACAGGACATCATGTCTGCATTAAGAAGAAAATAACCACTAAGAAGACAATAATATTCAGTATATTATTTATTGAAAATGTCCTACTAATCGTATTTGAAACTGTCTCATTGCTATTTGTTTCTCAATAAAATTATTAAAAAATGAATTAATATATACTACATTGTGCAATGATTACCATAAATTAACAATCATCACACCTAAGTAACTGCAGAGTTACCATTTTGGGTGAAGTGATATAAATTTTAAATAAAGAGTAATGGTATTGTTTAGTCATCACGTTATAATTAGATTCTCACGAATTATTCACTCTATAACTAAAAGTGAAGAAATAGCCCACCTTATCCAATATCCCATCATAACAGCATGTTGAGTTTTGTCAAATTCTCTTTCTGTATGTTCCACGATAACCTGTGACAGGTAGTTTTTATTCTTCTAATGTGATGAACTGCACTGATTTGGACCAAATTTGCTTATCAGGAATAAATCTTACTTCGTCATGGATGATTTTTATAATGCAATGTCAAATGCATTTTATTAGTATTTAATTGAGCATTTTTGTTTCACATATATATTTATGAGGTATATTTATGAGGTATAATCTCTAATTTTATTTTCTTGTAGGCTTCTTGTCTGAGAACAAGTAAGTCTGGCCATGTAAAATTAGTTTGAAAGTATTTGTTTTTCTAGTCAATTTTTTTTTCCAAAGAGTAAGAAGGATTAATACTCATCCTTCTATAAATATTTAGAATAGACTTATGAAACTATCTTTCACTGAGAGGTTTATTATTACTGATCCAATCTCCTTTTTTACTATTAGTTCAAATCTTTCTGTTGGATATTGATCAAATGTGTGTAGGTGGGACTGGGTCTCAGTGCCTAAAGCAAACAAGCTACATCAGTCCTGGGATAAACATCCTGTCTGGTTAAGGTCAGCTCTTAGTCGCTAAGCAACCTTATGTCACATGTTATTAATTTTGCAAAAGTTTAAATAAAGGACTGGTTTGCTGTGAAAAAAAGAAATATGTAGATAGATAGATAGCTAGATAGCTAGATAGCTAGATAGCTAGATAGCTAGATAGCTAGATAGATAGATAGATAGATAGATAGATAGATAGATAATGTTTACACAAGATAGTTACGATAGATATACAGCTAGTTTCTTCTCTTAGTTGATTGAGTAGAAAGTTTTGTATTAATATTGTTTCAACACTATATTATATCTGCATCTTGTCCTCTGAATACTACTAAGAGAACAATATGCAATGTTTTAATTATTGTAACTGTCCTACAAACCTGCTTTGAAACTGTTTCACTGCTATTTTACTTTTTCTCATTAAAATTTAAAATAAATTCTGTTGATTTATGATTTTTTTTTGGTACTGGGGATTCAACTCAGGACCCTGCACTTGCCAGGCAAGTGCTTATTGTACTGAGCAGTCTGCCCAGACACCATCATTTGCTTTAATGCATTGTATTTCTCTAGGCCTTTATTTTTTATTTTAGATTTTCCTGTTTATTCTCTTGTGATTGTTTATGTGAGCTTTGAGATACAGTAGTACTTTGATATCATTATTATTTGATATCAGTTGTAATATCCTTTTTGTTATTTATGATTTTGAGGATATTTTCTTTTTGTTAGTTAATCTGATTAAAGGTTTTTCTGTTTTCTCTGGTTTGTCAGTTTTATTGTTTTTTTTTTTTTAACTGAACTCAGTTTCATGAAACTTTTCTATTGTCCTATTCTTTATTTCTCTTTTTTTTAAATTTTATTTATTTATTTATGTGTGTGCGTGTATGTGCGTGTGTGTGTGTGTGTGTGTGTGTGTGTGTGTGTGGCCAGCTCAGCCCACCAGGGGGGCGGAGCTGGCTGGCATGTGGTGCTGGGGGATTGAACCGCGGTCTCTGTGTTTTGGTAAGCTTGTTCTAAGTAGGTGCTTTAGACCACTGAGCCATCTCACCAGCCCTATTCTTTATTTCATTATTTGTTCTAAAATATCTATTATTTTCTTCTCTCCTAATTTTTGGCTCAATTTTTCCCTTGTTCCTTGTGATATGAGGGCATATCATAGTGTTGATTACTCATGATCTTAGATTATTCTTAATGAATGTTTTCAATGTTGTAAACTCTTTCAGATCCTGCTTTGCTGCATCTCGTGGGTCTTATGATGTGTTTAGATTGTCATTTTAAAGACAAGATAAATTTTTAATTTAACATTTACTATCTTATTTGATCTATCTTGTTTCACAAATATCATTCAATTGCTACATATTTGTGAATTTCCCCAAATTGCTGCTCACATTGTTGATTTTTAACTTCACATTTAAAAAAAATTAATTGATTTTAATGAGAAAAAAATAGCAATGAATCTGTTCCAAAAGAGGTTAGTGGGGGGCCTGCCCCTTAGCTCAGTTGTTTAAGTGGCTACTTCAACAAAGCAGTCAGCCTCAGGTTGCTGTTGTTCGATTCCCACAACTGTAGCCAGGAAACCTGTCCTGAAGGCATTCTGAGATAGCTAAAAAAATAAAAAAATAAAAAATAAAGAGGTTAGTGGGACAGTTACAACAATTAATGCATTTCGTATGATTGTCTTCATAGTAGTTATTCAAAGGACAAGATGCAAACATGGTATCTTGTCTAGACAATATTTCTACAGACCTTACTTTTCATTGAACTAATAGAAGGTAGCTGTATATCTATCTATCTATCTATCTATCTATCTATCTATCTATCTATCATCTATCTATCTATCTATCTTTCACTGCAAAATAATCCATCATTTAATCATTTTATAGCCCCCTTTTTTGTTTTGTTTTGTCAGAGATACATGTTCTGTTGTTAGAGAAGCTGTATTTGGAGAACTCTTTAAAGGTACTTTCATACTTGATGCCAGTTCAAATATTGTAGGAACTTGAATCCAGCAAAATAGCCCAGTACAGTCCAATAGTCTATAATAGTAGTGGGTTGTCAGTACAACTGGCAAATGTCTGGAGTTGTTGACTTGAGCCTTTTACAGCTCAGGCTTATATAGCTGAGGCTTATGCAGCTCAGCATATTAATACGGTGTTACTTTTGGTACCTCCTGGATATACTTTTCTGCTGGATGGTGAAGACCAAATTAAAGGAAGACCTGTATAACTAAAAATGTAGCTTTTGTATCTGACAAGGTCAGTCAAATCCCCTCAGGATTTCCTCTGTGATCATGTACAGCACCTCATCAATCTTCTGTCAGTGTCAGACATCTGGATGAATCACAGTCATTGCTTGACCAATTTGCTCTCTGGGAAAGCCTGAGAAGATTTTTTTCTCTCTAGGTGACTCTCCTTAGGCACACTCTACATCACTGATCACTTTCCTCTGTGGCGCCATAATCTCCTTGATCAGAAAATTTGGGACACCACTGAGTTACATGATGTCACAGCACAGGTTCTTTTATATCTCAAGTCCCCTC
>NW_004524634.1:12887639-12888679 GCF_000260255.1 Octodon degus
TTTTTTTTTTGAACCGGGGATTGAACTGAGGCCCTTGCACTTGCCAGGGAAGCACTTATTCTACTGAGCCATCTCCCTGGCCCCTATGCTGCCTCTTGTATTATGAATAACCACTATTGAAGACAATAATTTGCAATGTATTAATTATTGAAACAGTCCTATTAATCTGTTTTGAAACTGTCTCATTGCTAATTCTTTCTCAATAAAATTAATGCAAAAAAAGACCAAAATGACCAGCATTTAAGGCTCGATTTTAGTATCATGCACCACTATTCCCACTTCAGTCACTCGCTTCACAGACATCAGCACACACAGTCAGTCAGGGTGAGGCCCTACCCATCAACCGCTATCTTCAAAATCCTGATGGAGAGTCTTAGGACCATTGCCTTAACCATCTTGTTCACATAAATGTATGGTTTTGTCCCTGCCATGTTTTCTAGCTCTTCTCCTTTGACTCTCCATTGTTTAATCCTTATAACTTCATATTATTGTAGTCAGAAAAGATACTAGCCATTTAGTCTTCTTGAATTTTTAGTACTGTTTTGTGGCCAAACCCATCATGAAGAATATCTTCCATGTGCTTGAAAAGAATATACATTATGCTGTTCTGTATATGTTAAGGCCATTTTCTATATAGTGTTTGTTCACATAATTATTATTTACTTTCCATGTGACATATACTGGAGGATTTATTGACCTTAAGCTATGAAAACACAATCAGAACAGCAGCACTGGGCACCACCATCTGATTGGATTTGTGTCAATGTACTGTCTTTTCCCCAGCATTAAGCCTGTTTGGGTAGAACTTACACTACTTATATAGAAATAGTATGAGAGATGACATGGGGCCTGCGGGATCCTGAATAGACCCAGAACCCAAGCCCGGTGTGTGAGTGAGACTGCCCAGGGCCCGGGGATCCTCATTCGACCCAGAGTGCTGGCCCAGTGTGGAATCCTCCAGCAGAACTCCCTGCAAAGGGGCTACAGGCAAGACCCATCCAGCTGATTTGGGAGCAGAACACCTTGCCAGAGAGACACAA
>NW_004524634.1:12892994-12906313 GCF_000260255.1 Octodon degus
TACTAAATTCAGAAATTTTAAATCTTTAAATATTTATTGCCTACTCCTTTCTACTTTGAGAATTCTAATTATATGAATATAAGTTTCTTGGTTTTTGACACTGTGAACTATTATGACTGATCTGTAAATTCTTTCTTCATTTTTATTTTGGACAATTTTTATTGTTATATTCATTTATGTTTGTAAATCATTTATTTTCAATTTGCAATCTATTAAAAAATAAAAAAGAAATAGAAATAATTGTACAAATATGTTCAGGTACATTAAATAAAATTTTTTGTATCTTCTCATATTGATAACATACAAATAGAAAGATAAATGAAATATACTTCAGTATCTATATCCTTATTTGTAATATGTAACAGTACAAAGTCATTTCCAGAGGGGTTAGCAAGAGGAAAATCTAAGCATGTAACCTAACATTTGGCCTTCTGTTTGACCTTTCATTGGTAGTTACTTTTACTTTCTTCTCATATATAATTGCTTTTTAATCTTTACTGATGAAACATTGACTTCCTGGAAGAGGTGAAAAAATTCAGCTGTAGGACAGGACAGGCAGATGGAAATATTTGATATCTGGTACTATTCCTCATTTATAAAGATAACTAAGCCATCAAGGGATGAAATTCTATAAATTTTTAAAAATCAGTGTGGGTTTATTAAGAATAATATTTGCTATATTTCTCAAAATTTATATTCTCTACAGTAATAATTGGTCCCAAATTGATTAGCAATTAATTAGCAATAGTTTAAGTGAATATTCTGAAGCTTCGTTAATTATGTTATCAGAATGGCGTGTGCCAAATTTCCATATATAAGTTTGTGTTTATAGTCAGCATTGCATTCATTACTTCATCATTCACTTATAATCACAGTGAACTTATTTATGTTCTATTCAATGAAATTCATATTAAGAGAAATAAGTAGGTTAGATTAGGTCATGTCCCCATGTAAAATCTGTAGTTCATTATATATGAGAATATAGCACTTCCAGCTGGCTTTCTCACCTTAAGCAAAACATTTTCTTACAATAGCAGCTACCTCTAGGCCTTGTTTTCAAGCCATTTACAAAAAAACTGAACTGGAAAGAAAGCATCCACTTTAAAAGCAGTCAGCCTTCCGGGACACCTAAGTTAATACCCTGCAAAATAAGAAAAATGCTTACATTTTTAAAATATTGTTTCTCTCTTCTTAATTTAGTATAACTTTAATTTTCTTTTTTCAATTTTGCATGTGTTTATCTGGCAACCTACACAACTAATTTAAAGACAACACTACGCAATACAACAAATACTGTCAAATTCATATGATTTTGTTTAGTGAAATCTTGTATCATTTCTAATTTCTATTATATTGTATTTTTGTTAAAAAATTAAAAAATAAAAACTAAAAAAAAAATAGTACAGAAAGTACCGACTTTGTAAACTTCTATTTTTTAACTCTGATATTAGCTCCACATTTCCTGAGAGTATACTATTTTTTTTAGCTTTGTGGGAAAGAAGTAAAGCAAAATTTATAATAACAATAGTTAATATATTATGTATTATCTTTAAAGCAGCTGCTCAGAGTATAAGACTTGAGAGCAAAAATTTTCTAAATGATATTAGAACTCAATGAACTAAAAGAAAATAATAGCATTATCTTGTTTTTATTCCTTTTCCCTTCCTTCCTTTCCACTTTTCTCCATGCTACTTCCATTTTTCCTTTTGAACAATTTCTTCCCATTTCACAATATCTATTATATATTTGGGGCCTTATTTACTGTTTAAGTTTCTCACACCAGGAAGACAACATAATTTTTATATATTTTTAAATTAATTTTATTGAGAAACAAATGGCAATGAGACAGTTTCAAAACCGATGAGTAGGAGAGTTTCAATAATTAATAAATATTGTTGCCTTTATAGTGGTTATCCATAGTACAAGAAGCAGACATGATATCCTGTCCAAACACTATTAGTACAAGTCTTTCTTCTCATTGAATTAAGAGAAAGTAGCTGTATATCTATCTTAACTATTTTGTATATACACATGAGTCTTGACTTATTTCAGTTATGAATATGGTCTCAGGTTGCACCCTCAAAATATGCGAAAAAATATTCAACATCATTGACCACTCAAGAGGTGCAAAATAAAAGGACACTGAGATTCCATTTCACTCCAGAAAGAATGGCTATCATTAACAAATCAACTAATAAGAAATGCTAGAGTGGTTGTGGCAACAAAGTAACTCTGTCCACTGTTGGTGGGAGTGTACACAAGTGCAACTACTGTGGAAATAAGTGTGGAGCTTCCTTAAAACTAGGATTAGAGGTTACATTCAACCTAGCTATTTCCTGTACTAGGATACCTTCCTGAAAAATTTAAGGTATTAAACCACAGCAATTTATGTGCACTTATGTTTACAGCAGCACAGTTTGTATTAACTAAATCTTGGAAACAACCCATATGCCCATTGACCAAGAAATGGATGAAAAAGATGTGGTCTTTTTTTTACAGGGAAGTACTTCTCAGCCATATAGTGTTACTTAAGCACAGTGCTTTTATTGAGTTTTTGTTTGAATGATTTATCCATTGTTGAAAGTGGAGTCTTGAAATCTACTATTACAGTGTAGAGAAACATACTGTCTATGGTTCTCTTCATTTTGTTACATTTGCTTTATATATTTACGCATACGTGATGCCAGGTGCATATATGATGATTATATCTCTGGATGAATTGATATGTTGCCATTATAAAATGAGGATCTTTGTGTCTTGAGGAAGATTTTAGCTGGAAGTCTTTTGTTTCATGGAGTATAGTCATTCTTTCTTTTTTTCTTTTCTCTTTTTTTGGTTATTGTTAGCATGGAACATCCTTTCCTGGATTTTTACTCTCAGCCTGTGCATTTCCTTAAGTCAAATTGAGGCTATTGTATTTAGCACACTGTTCAGTCCTGCTTTTACTTATCTAGTCTCTCATTTTTTGTCCTTTGTTTGGAAATTTTAACCCATTTATAATTTAAATTTTGATAGTTATTGGGGGACTTTATGTTTACTTTTGGTACTGGGCATCGAATGTAGGACGTTGAGTTTTTTAGGCAGGTGCTTATACTGCTGAGCTACATGCCTGGTCAGGTTGTGGACCATTAATTTCTTTTGACTGTATTATAATTCCTATCTTACCTAACTCTCTTATCATCTTCCTTTGTGATTTATAAAATTTGTTTTGTCTTTTTTTTTTATTTGTGTAACTAGTTTAATTTCTTGTGGTTGTTAGGCTTACATAAAAATACTCTGTAGATATACCATTCTAGTTTAGGATGATAATTTACTTTCTTTTCTTGTTCTTTTTTTTTTCTTTTCTTTTCTTTGCATTTTAGGGAAAGGTCTACAGGTTGCAGGATCTCACTACTCGATTGGACTCGTAGTGATCTGCCTATTTATAGCCTCTCAAGAGCTGGGATTATAGGCACGTGCCACCATGCCCAGGCTCAATTTCCCTCTACATGCACCTCTAGAGCAGGACCAGAACAGCAGGCCTAGGGATTGAACCCCTGGCCTCTGCACCAATAATTTACTTTCTATCACATAAAAAAGTTTTTAAAATTTTATTTGTACTTTTACCTGACTTTCATGATATAACTATCCAATTTTTTGTCATTTTATGCCATCTGTTCTTTTCCAAATTATTGCAGGTATTTATTTTAAAATGTCTCCTTTAACTTTTATACTAAAGTGAAGAGATTTAGATGTCAGCATCAGTGTTGTCTATTCTGACTAGACCTATAGTGTTCACCTTCATCAAGGAGTTTTATGCTTTTGTGCTTACATAATGTTACTTAGCATCCTTTCATGCTGACTATGAATTCTCCTTTGTATTTGTTGTAAGGCAAGTCTCTCGGTGATTTAAAAAAAAAAACCCACAAAACTTGAACTGCTGTTTGTCTGGTGATGTCTTTATGTCACCTTCCTTTCTAAAATATAGCCTTTCTGGAAATAATATTCTTTGATAGAAGGTTTTATTTTGACTCTTTAAATCTATTTTTTCACTTGCTCCTGGCTGACAGGGTTTCTGTGGAGACGTCCACTGAGTCTTGTGGGAGTTCACTGAGATGTGATGTTTCTTTTCTCTGCTGATTTTATCATTCATCGTCTTTGACATAGGACAATTTGCTTATAATTAGGGTATTCTTCCTTGACTTATTATTTTATTTCCACTGACGCCCTTATATGTTGCAGTACACTGTGTGGGAATTTCTCAAGTATTGTTCCACTTTAAAACATGCTTTCTACTCATTTTATTTCCTGTTCTCATTTTAGGCTTTGCACATTCTTATATTCGTACATTTCATGTTTTATCCCCTAAGTCCTTCACTCTCTGCTTTGAACTCTCCATCTCTCATTGGTAATTGGCAGGATTTGCGCGATTGCCTGTGGAGACCTGAACAGGCATATCTCATGTTCCTCTGAAGGCGCTGTCACCCTTGGATGGCTGAGGACTGTATTCTGCATTTGGTGATATGAACAAGGCTTCTACTATTTTTCTGATACTTTATTGGTTTTTAGGTCTTCATTCACTCCTATTTTCTAAAAGTTAACACATACATGCCTCATCATTTAATTTTTATATTCTTTCTGAAGTTGTCAGCTTTTGTCTCCCTAGTCTACTGATGTGGATATAAACCATGTGACTTTCTTGGCTGAGTATGTATTTCCAGTGTGGCTCAAGTGCGTTCTTTGGATGGTCAAGTCTTAGCTTATTCTCATGCATTCCTAATCCATAGTAAAAAAAAAAAAAAAAAAAAAAAAAAAAAAAAAAAAAAAAAAAAGGACCAAGGAGCTGCTGGCACAAGGAAACCTGTAGAAAAGATTGGAAGCTAAGGCTGAAATCTAGGGTCAGGCTGAATGGAGTCACCTCAATCCCACAGATGCACAAGCAAACAAGTTTTAAAGCTTTAAGATACTGGGATTTTCTTATTCATTAATGTTATAAAAGAGGTTGATGAATTCCTTTTTCTTTTATTTTAATTTTAGTTTTTTAAAATTTTAATGTCATATAAGTAGATATTAATAAAGAAACCATAAAACCATCTTCTATGAAAAATAAAACAAAATGCAATAACAAAATAATTGGAGAATAACAGTTGTTGATGTACTGTGTCTCAAGATCTTAAAAAGAATGGCTGAAATATAACTTAGGGTACAAGTTATAGACAAAAACTCATTTTGTCTCCCAAAGAAGAAATAAATTCCAAAAAGCAGACAAAATGTTTTTTTCAGTGAATAAAAAGAAGCCAGTAGTATAAATGAAACAAATTAACATTTACTTAACATATGTTTGAAATAGCAGAATAGGCAATTTAGAGAGATATTGAAATCCTCACTATTTTCTTTCTAGCTTCTGTTTCAAGGTAGATAGGTATAGTTACAGATACCGACATGACATAGTTATAGAGAGTGAGTTTATTATGTAAGAGAAACCATAAGTTATTTAAACTTGTGTGTCTGACTTCTCCCATTTAAAGCTACATTCTCAAGTTTGTGTCCATTTTCTTCAAATGCCTCAAGTCTGTCTTCCTTACTGGCAGAGTAGTATTCCATTGTGTTTAAGTACCATTCACGTTTAAATGGTTCCAAATGGCCTAAAATTTTTTCAAGTAATTTAAAGAGATGGAAATACTGATCGTTCTCTTTTGATCATTACTTATTGTATGCAAGTATCAGTTTATCACACTCTACCCCACATACAGAGACATAAAATTACCTATCAGTTAGTAATTTTTTAAAAACTAGAAGTTTTCTGCACTATACCTCAATAGGACTTTTAACTTAAGTTCGTCACTAAACAGCTAATAATCTATTTCTAGTCATAACTACGTGGTTACTCTTCAAAAATAATAATGAAAAGACAAAATAAAAGCAGCTGGAGTTCGATAAACTTGGGACTTATCTCTGAGAATATCCAACACAATTTTCTCAAGGTCCTATTTCCACGTATGCTGGAGAAGGTGGGGACAAGAGAGCCTGAAGTAGGCTGAAAAAGCTTGCAAGTGCTTCAGGCGTTGAGCTGGACTTGAACGGCAGGAGTTCAACAACTGCTTGCACTCTGAAGCGCTTCTCCCCTTCTAGTACAGGCCAGGAAAACAAAACAGTCAGTTTTCACTGTCTGACTCTTTCTTTTTCCTACTCCCAAACAAGATACAATGCTCTTTCCCAGCCCCAGCGACGGTGCCGCCCGAGCTAACTGCACACTTATCTTCCTGCCTAATGGATCTGCCTCCTCCAAGACCCCTGGTAAGACAACCTTCAGAATTTAGTCTGATTTATCTTCTGTGCATTCTTTTGTCTTTCCTGATTCCAAATGACACTTTACATTGAAAGTTAAAAGCAGAAGAGAAAAGAGATGTGCACCGCTTTACTGTTTTATTACATTTCTGGTTGAAACCAGAGGTGAACGTTTCCTTATATGTAAAATTACCCTCTTTCCTTTCTATAGTTCTCAGAGCTGAAGTTGGTGACTTATTCATCTGTTTTATGTGAGGCTCTGTAATTTCCAAGGCAGCCCATCCAGGAGAAAGCATGATCCAGTTGCTTGAGTAAGACAACTGGATTAAGGAGCCGGCAAGATAGCTCAGGGGACTAAAGCGCAGGTACTGCAGGTTTATCCCTGGCAGCACATGCAATGCTGAAGCCCTAGGAGTGCTGAGATGGCCAGAGTCCAGGCACAGTGGTGCACTCCTGTAATCTCAGCACTGAGGAGGCTGAAAACATGAGGCTCACTCTGAGTCCAAGCTGGATAGTGAGACCCTGCAGCAACTAAATATATTAAAAACAAAACAAGACATCCAATTAGGGCTTTCATGGTATTTTCTTTCCAAAGTTTTAAGTATTCAACAGTGGAAGAGGGAAGAACAAAGGAGGAAGAAGAAGGAAGAAGGAAGGTAAAGAACAGAACTATTATCTCTTGAACAATTCAGGTATGCCAAGCACATAGCTTCATGATTATGAGGTCCATAAATACATATCAGCATCGGATCTTTATACTATACCTGAATCTGCTACTTGGTATTTCCACCTTTGAAAAGAATGATTCAAATAAGTATTCAAATAAATTATGTCTATAATGAGAAACTATTTACATGTACATATAATAAGTAATATAATGGCTTTAAAAATCTTATGTAAACATTCTAACAATTATTTTAAGATATTTTATAATCATCTAGTTTTAGAGAAAGCAGGGTCATGAAGGTTTAACAACAGGTACATCGTTATGTAACTTGCTGATGATAAAATCTGGCTCACACTTGGAAGTGTCTAATTATGAACCGTCAGCTCTTTTGCTTTTAATTTATGATGCATGCTCTTTAATGATACAGAAACAAAACTCACCCGTTTTGAAACATGTTTTGGAAGAAAAGTTCAATTGATGATTATGATAGACTTTAGAGGGTATGATCCCTAAGCTGGTTGGTAAAACTTGCCTAATTTGAATAATTTCCTTAGTTTTTACAATGTGAAACTTCGTTCCCTCCCATCAAATAACCACTAATTGCATTTCTCCTATTTAGCAGGCATTCACTTCTGTCAACTGACTCAGCTGCCATCTACTACTAAAGAAACAATGTTTCAGTGGCAATTTTGAAATAATTGTTGTGACTTCTTTAGCTACCTAACTCTGGCTTCCAACAGAGCAGTGCATCCCTTAGCCATTAAAGACAAGAATGTTGAAAGGAAAATGTACCATTTGAAAACCAAACACCATTAAATTTTGAAGCCAGTAATCCTTATTAAGTTCCAAAATACAGGATGTATAAAATCATAGAAAAATGGGATATAAGGCAATTTTTCTCAGACAGGTGTCATTCATTGGGGGATTTAGGTGAGGAGGGTAAGACAATTCTATTTTATGTACTGAGAGTTATGTCCAAAGGATCATTACAGTTTTACTTAAAACTCCAGAATGGAGTCTCCCAGCAGTAATAGTCACTTTGAACTGAGTGTTTCTTCTTGAAAGAAAATTCCCCTGAAATGATAGTAGTAATTAATTGTGTATAGACATATGAATTTGCACCAAGGGGTGAGGTCTGGCTGTATAGGTGGTAGAGCTAAGGGGAAATATTTTGTAAGTAGTTTATCAAATTAGAATCATAGAGTTTGTGTAGCTTAAAGACAACTTTGTAGATATGACTTAATGAACTGAGATGATTTTATTGGTTAAATTCTAGGTTTTTTCTCTCTCTCTTTGAGCGGTTTTCAGCTAAATTCTGATCTGGGTTAGAGTGGTAGATAACTCTATCTAGTTGCTTTGGAATTTTTCTAAATTGATTTCTGTATAATTGTAGAGTACCAGAAAACAACGTATGCATGTAATGAGAATATCATGATACCCCATTACTAAGTACAATTTTTATACTTTTATATATTAAATATATTCAACTTAAATTTCAAAGATCATGTAAAACTTCAAATTGGATCATGGATCAGTTTAACCTTAAAATTATGCAGCCTATCTAGTAGTCACGATGAAAGGAAGATTATTATGGGCATTTAGGGTCATGGTCAAAGGGCACTTAGAATTTTGTTGGTGGGCATAATAGTGAGCAGAGCACAGCCCCAGAAGAATCTTATGAAGAGTCAAATTGAAGGGATCTTCAATTTTAGCTTGTACACAGATACTGAAGAAGTGGGATTTTGTGCTTTGTGTTATGAATTTTGAGTAATAAAACGTTCCCTTTCTTTCCACACCATCCTTCTTTCAGTAGTAATGAAATTTAAATTTTAGTTTTTAAATCTTTTTATGCATTTATTTATTTGATACATGGTCTTCCTATGCATCTCAGACACACAGTGATCATCCTGTCTCATCCTCCCCAGTGCTGTGATTACAGGCATTCACCACACCATTTGGTAGTATGTGGTACAGACCTGTGTCCTTGTACTTGCCAGGCAGGTGCTTAGACTGCTGAGCTATCGCCCTACCCCCTGAATTTTAGAAATATCAGCATAATTCCCTGTTGGGATGAGGTTAGTAATCCCCTCAAACCTTGGTAGTAAACATCCAGGCTTTCTATTTAAGGATCTGGCTTTGCCATTCATTCATCACCTTTCCTATCAATGGATTTGTGTCATAACTCTGATCACATGAGCTTCATTATCTGTTTTTGTAAACACTGATTTTATCATTTATTTTTATAGAAATCTTGTCAATACTCTATGCTAATCCCCAGACACTGTACTTGGAGTGCCTAGACCTATACCAGCTTTCCTTTACATTACCAAGGCTCTACAGCAGAAGACAGGTGATGCTGAAGGCAGCTTCCAACCAAGAGGAGGCAGGAAGACTATGCAAGGGGGAGCTTGGGGAACAGTCTGTCTTGACAATGTTGGGCCATCCTACTGGATCACTCTCCAGTAGTGAAATCTGCTTCCTAATTTTGCTTGCAACTTGCTACAAAGGCCTGTTGGTCTTTAAAAGGAGCACAGAGTGAGAGTAGGGAATAGAATCAAAGTGAATTTTTCATTGAGGTGTGTTTCATTTTTCCTTTGCAGTTACATGAAAAACAAGTTCTTACCAATGGGTCCCCAAGTGCCTTCTCAGAGAACATAGCACCACCGAAAGTGGGCACAGATATTACGTGTGCAGGTGAAGAATCAACTTCCCAAGTCAGTCTCTCTTGCCCTAATTAAGAGAAAAATGTTAGAACAGGGCAGCAAAATATATCCTTTCACTGCTAGAGCAGACTGCAGTGAACAAAGGCTTTCTCCTGGGGGAAATTGTAATCATTTTAAAGCCAATGCCTGTTGGATGGTAAAATTTAAGCATAGTGACTTTTTAGGCAGAAGTACTTGTATGGGGTAAACAGAATCTTATACTAAGATGAAAAGGAAAAGAGGTTGCATGGTGCAAGAGGGGTATGGCATTTCATAATAAACAACCCAAAGTGATATCTGAGATGTCAAGCTACTGTAGATTCCTTTCATTATTATCGGGAACCACAAGGAGACAGGCTCATGGCTCTAACATATCTGGTCAATATCTAGTGTATCAGTATCTAAATATTTTATAGTCTTTCCAAACTTTCCTCATAGGATGGTTTCCAAGTATCAAAAATTTGTTTTCAAAGTCATCCAATTTGTATGAAAGTCCTGGTTACTAGTAATCTTTCTAGATAGCACTTAAGCAAGGTTTATCACTTCTTTTGGAAAACATTCCAAAATTCTGTGCTGCCCACACTCTGCATATCCTACAGTTCCTATCCAGTTTCCTCCTTGTTGTAGTCCGTGGGTGACGGGTTGTATCACATCCTCCTTACCGTCCAGCTCTAATTAGCTTGGGATGATGGGAGCCACTGGTGACATAGTGTGAGGCAGGATGAAGGAGAGTTTGGATTTATTTCCCTCTCTCGTTTTTCCTGCCTTGACACTGGGACCTACTGGATGCTGATTTACATTTTGCATTGATGGCCCTTCCCTGGCTTCACTCTCACCAGGAAACAAGGCAAAAGGTATTGGATATCCCATATCATTATCCGCATCCTTGTCATAAAACTCTTGTTTCAACAATTTGGGACATAAATACACTATTGCTGTGATAGGGAATGGTTCTCTTTGTACATGGTGAATTATAAGAACTGGTGGTTGCAGGAGACCATGGACACAGAGGTACAGGAAGCGGTTAGTGTCCACCTCGATGGATTCGACATCAAGTCTCATGTGTACATTTCCTTCCTCCTTCTAGTTTTCCACCCTGACCTCACCAATGATACTTTGTTTTCTGATTTGCGCAAAGGACCCTCTTGAACTGTAACCAAGATGCATGCAGTGCATGAAGTGAAAATCATATCTTAAATCATATAGATTAAACTGATTTAACAAAATGCCTTCCATAATTATGAGAGAGGAATGATTCACTTGGACGCTTATTCAGCTACGTTGATTTTTATAAATTTATTCCCTCAGTTTTAAGAGTGTCCTACCTGGTAAGAAGAATGAAGTACATCCTGTCAGGATGCTGAAGAGGATATAATGAAAGCTGCTGTCACCACTAGGCCTGAAGTTGTGAAAGAAAATAAACGCTAGCCCAGGGCAATGTGGCTTATGGATTCAGTCTATTAGAAAGGGGCAGACTGGTTGTGCATGCCAGTAACTCCAGCACTTGAGAGGCTGAAAACAAGAGGATCACTATGAGTCCCATCTGTGTAATGAGACCCCGTATACCCTGTGGTAAATACATTTTTAAAAAAGAAAGGGGCTGTAGGCAGTAAATATAGCTTTTCTCTCAAAAATTATTGATTATTGCCCCACCAGATATAGAGATGGATTGTTTCTACATTTCTGTTTGCTCTTCCTGAGGTTTAAAGAGTATACCTCCTTTTGATGAATTCAACATAAAACTGCAGTACAAGGAAATCTGGATGGTGTACTTCATATAGTTCAGGACTTCGAAGGATTAATCTGGATGTAGAAGAATAGTTCTAGGTGTATGACAAAAAATTAACTCATATAGCCTCGAAATGATCTAGGATCCTAAATCATTTTGAGGCTATATGAGTTAATTTTTTATCGTACACATAGAACTATATATTGTAAAGATGCTAGCACTTTTTCTCCATGCTGTTGTCTAAATGTAAGTTATAGGTTCTAACAATAAGGTCCATAGTGATATCTTATAGTGGTGACTACATTAGCCAAAAGTGTCCCCTTGGGAGAATATGTCTGTTCTGTTTTTAAGCAGACATTGGTACCAAGCTAGTTTCTTTCATACTTAGTTTGTGTAGATAAGGAATCAATCCTGAGTGCTTAAACTAGGTCTTCTGAGTTACAGCAAAAGATGGCAGGTGTATCTCTTATCAGAAATAGGATTTTTGTTCCTTTCTTGAGAATATTTCACAAGGAATACAGAAATTGGAGTTCCTCAGGCATATGCTGTATGGGTGATCACACCGAGGAAAGGATTTGTGGAGAATGTCTTACATTAGACGTCTTCAAGATGTTCCCAAGGCCCAATCATCTACCAGAAAAAAATCAGAGGACTGAAGTGACATTGTTTATTGCTGTGGCCATAGTAGTGAAAGTAATCAGGGGAAAAATAACAGCAGTAAAAAAAAAAAAAAAAACATATGGTAAAGTCTTGAAAAAAATCTTAAGAAGCTTTCAAGTACCCACTCCCAGTGGAGTCACATACAGTGTTTCTAATTTCCCCAACAAAGGAATGCAACAACCGATTGGGAGCATCGCCAGTAAAAGGCACTGGTTTCGAAACTAGTTTTGATAGTGGTATTGAAAGTCAGTCAGGTAGTCATAGAGCTACTATAGGACTGACTTTAAGTACTCAAACTTTCATCTATCCTTCAGAGGAAAAGCAGGAGGCCAGAATAGGCCACATTGATAGCATAAATCATAGTGACCAACTAGCACAGGATAGTCCAAAACTATTCTTAATAGGAATGTTTGTGAGGTCAGTTCCAAAGAGTCAGTTAAGGGACAGTCAAATACATGGACTCTTCTTGGGAATGATTTGGGGTTACATATCTAAGGCCCGTTGAGCTATTTATACACATATAAATCTGCTATGCTTTGGCTGGCAAGGTAGCTCAATGGACTAAAAGGCGTGCTTAGGCAAACTTAGGCAAGTGTAAGGACAATGGTTTAAGCCCCTGCATCACCTAGCCAGCCCCACTCCCAGGGCCAGCTGAGCCAGCTAGAGTTCAGGCATGGTGGCGTGCCTCTATTCCAGCGCCGGGGAGCCTAAAAGCAGGAGAATAACTATGAGTCTGAGCTGCATAGTGAGACGCTGTAAAAACCAAATACATTTTTTAAAAATGTGCTATGCTTGCTTAGTTGAGAATTGAACAGCTGGTATGGGAAGTACTCTATAGCTCAGGTCTATATTTTCTTTGATTTGGAAATAATCACCAGCAGATTCTAGAGATGAATCATGTTAAAGTTCTATGTTCAGCTTCTTCTTTGTGCAATTTTTCCGGCCTTTAGGGTTCCCTGCATTTCTCATTGCAAGTTTTTGTTGTCCTTGCGTTTTCTCCTTTGTAATCTAACTTCGCTTTTAGAAAGGCTCAGAGATAGGAAATTTAGAGCTTTGGGCGAGCCAGTTTCTCCTTTATTTCTCTCATGAGGACTTCATCTATTGCTGTCAAGATGCTCCTGTTAGAAGAACAAGCTTGTTCTGTGATAAGCGGTGAAGTAAGCCAGGTGACATCATCGTAGTGACCATCACTAAGCCCAACTTTTTACGGCAAATGTATTTGTAACTTGTACCCCAAGAAAACTTTAAGAAAATAATTTCAGAATGGATTTTCTGGCCTATTTATTGGGTTCAG
>NW_004524634.1:12910918-12917848 GCF_000260255.1 Octodon degus
ATGTTCATTTTGTATTTGTGTATTCCAAGTCGTTAGGATAGATATATAGTTGCATTCTCTTAATGAATAGAATGATTTGTTCTAATGGTATTTGTAAATAGGATCACAAATCCACTTCTTGTACAGCAATTAACCACTAAGAAGAATATATGCAGTGTATTATTTGTTGAAACTGTACTTCTGATTGGATTTGAAACTGTCTCATTGCTATCTGTTTATCAATAAAACTTTGAAATAAAAAAGAATTTCACATAAAAGAGACCTCCAATTGACAGGATCTGAAGCAGAATGGAAATACCTTATAAAATTGCCATGATAATTTAATGTTATATTGTGCTTTTCTCTCTATATAGTTCTTGAAAAAATACCATGTCATTTATTATTTGGAGATAAGCAGCTGTATTAGGGACAATATAATTATTAATAGTACACTTTCTGCTCTAGGCAAAGCTGTTCCATATGAGTATTTGGGCAAGTGCAAGGTTGTTGGGATGGATATTGCATTATTTGGATCTGAGTATTTGTATGAGGCCATTTCACACATAGTGTTTGTATCAGTATCAATAGTCTCATATTCCTAAAAACAATATACATAAAACATTCAAGGATGAAAAATGTAAATCTATTGAAGCAAAAATTTATTCTATAACCTAGAAGGGCTGCCATAGTGTAGCCTGTCATGGGGCATATATTTTTCTTTGATGACTTGAGAAGGAAAAAGTGGATCCCTTAAGACATTTCTAGCCCTGAGTGCCTTAGATATATAGAAAGAAACACAACAGAAAGTGCTAGGTTTGCTAACTCCGCCCAGGTGTTTAGCTCATTGCAATGACAGCCCAGGATATTTTTTTGTTTTTCCTCCTCTTTCCTATGGAATATCAACAGCATATCAGAAAGTTGTGCATTAATCTCTGCTTCTGGCTGGAATATGCTGGCATATATTTTAGATAAATAATTAACAGCAGAGGTGCTCATGGTATAATTTTATTGCAGCAAAATCAATTTTGCAGCTATTTATATTAAAAAAAAGTTTGAAAAAATGTTCCTTGAATTTGGGGTATTCTGGTGTTAATTTTTTAGAAGATCAAGGCAAACTACTCATCTTCCTAATTTTCAAATATTGTTTCACAGCCTTTCCTCAGGATTGGCCCCAGGAGTTCATTCTCTGTGCAGAAGCCAGAATGACCTACTATATAACAAATTGCATCCTGACATTCCTACTTAAGCCTTTTAAGTGACTTCCCATTGTGCTTACATCCAAGATGAGAATTTGCAAGCCTGCAAACACCCAGTGATTCACCCTGAGGCTTATTCCTGAACCTGCCATCAGTCCTTTTCTCAGCTAGTTTCTAGCTACCAGGTCCTCCTTCCCCTTGCTCGCTGCTCACCAGCTGCTGCCTGCCGCAGGGTTGCACTTAACCATGGCTCCTTTTGCCTTCAGTGTTCTTGGCCTCTCCTGGCATAGTTGGTGACTTTTCTTCTTTGCTACTGAATAAAAGACTTTCCACATTTTGGTTCAGCACATGGATTCCATACCTTACAGTATGACTTATAACTTCAGACAGCTTTTAATTACATACATGAAACACACACACATACACACATCTTCATTCATGTCTTCCCTGGAACTTTTTGTCTTCTACTTCTACTGCACTGCACGGATGATCAAATCTCTACTTTTCATTCGTCACTGTCATATTTCAGTCCCAGGATATTGCAATCATTGTCTTTTGGACACAGTGATGTAAAGCCCCGTCCTTGGGCCAGGGAGATAGGTCAGCAACCTAAGCTCCTGCCTGGCAAGTGCACAGGCCTGAGTGTGATCCCCAGTACCAAAAATAGAAAGAAAGGAGAGAGAGAGAGAGAGAGAGAGAGAGAGAGAGAGAGAGAGAGAGAGAGAGAGAGAAGAAACCAACATACTGTCCTTGCCCTTTTATATTCATTGGATTTTGGTTCTGGGTTTTTTTATATTAATCTATTTATTATAGTCACTGACTCTAATTTTTTTTAAACATTGTACTAGGTCTTTGGAATACTTTTTTAATTTTTTTAAGCAAAACAATGTCCTGCTTTTATGGAGGATTAATTATGAAACAAAAGAACAGAAAAACTTAAACCTGGTGATTAATAAACTGCATCTTTAAAAACACTTTGAAAATCTCTGTTAAACCCATTCAAATCCTGAGTGTTCTCTGAGAAGGTTATTATTAAGTAAAAAGGAAAAAAATATTTGAAAATAAATTCTATGAAATAATTCTCCATATCTCTCTCTCTCTCAGAAGCAAGGGATGTTTAGTATAGTTAGGGTGATGGAGAAAGTAGCCTAAAGGACATGAAGAAGAACCATGCAAAGCAGGCTGAACAGAAAGGAGAGGAGAGATCTTAAACCCCAGAAGGAGCTGCTGTAAAGAATTATGTTACATGATAAAAGCTAGAGTGGAATACGATAAAAGTGATTGAGTGTATTTGTGTTCCTAAAAGATCACTTAAGTCTTTCCTCTGCCTGCACCCCACATTCCTTCTTTCTTTATCCCCTCCATTACTTCATCTTTATATTTTGGATTAGAAGCAATGAGGTGAGAATGAATGTATCTTAAGTACTAGCGTCTCCTCAGTGCCTGCTACATCACAGGTACTCAAAATATATTTTATAAGTGATTATAAATTAAAATTGGCAGTTACGCATCTCCAAAGACTAAAATTCTCTTGAATCTCAAGATCTGAAAAATAAGAATAAACCAAAAGGAACAAGAAATAACAAAGATTAGAATAGATATATAGACTAAAACTTGATAGAAAGTATCAGTGAAGTGAAAAATTGTTTTTCAAAAAGGTGGACAAAAATGACACTTTTAGTTGGACTCTCACAAAGAAATGAAGATGTAAATTTAAAAAATCAGAGATAAAAATGGAACATTATATCAAATAATACAGAAATGCAAATGATCGCCAGAGACTATTAGGAACAACAATATGTCAGAAAAATTGGCAACCTAGAAGAAATAAATAAATTTCTTGTACAATAAATTTTCTAGCAAAGTTGTGTATATGTCAGTATTCACAGTTATTCCCCCCATAAAATATCTAGCGCATGGTAGCTTCACTCCTAATTTTAGACCAAGTGTTTAAATAACTGATATCTACTCTTCTTTAAACTATCTAAAAGTATTGAAAGGTAGGAAATCTTTCCAACTTCATTTTTCATGGTTAGTATTCTCCTTATACCAATACCACCAGATCTCTCTCTCTCTCTCTCTCTCTCTCTCTCTCTCTCTCTCTCTCACTCACACACACACATAATACACACATATTCCTTCATGAGCTTGGGATTGAAAAATTCTTAAAATGCAAACAAGTCAAAACCCAATGGCACATGGAAAAAAATGTCATTTACAAATCCATTTGATTTATCACAGAGGCTCAACATATGTAAATTTGCAAATGTAGTATGTCACAACAGAAGAATATAAATGGTATGATCATATGATTTCACTAGATCTATAACAGCATTTGATATTTCTCATTGTCTTTAGGACAAAAACTCTGAACAACTTACTTAATAGATGAGTTATACCTCAATATAATTAATCAAGGCTGTATTGTACAAATGCAGTCAATATGATATGGAATATGAGAAAAAAAGCTTCTCATCTAAGATCTGGAACATGACAATATTGTTCACTTTTACCACTCTTATTTAACATGCTATGTTAAATAACTTGCCTAATTGCTTTATCCAGAGCAATTAGGCAAGACAGAAGAAGTAGAAAAGTGAAGAAATTTTATTAATTCTATGTGGAGATTATATGATTCTATACTTAAAATAGTCAACCAAAGACAATTAGAACTTGTAAATTTAGTAAATTTTAAGGATACAAATCAGTACCAAATTAATACTATATTAAAATCAGTAATGTTTTGTACATCAATGTTACTGATAAAAAAACCCACAGATAAAATCATACTCACAATAACTATTAAAAAAATACTTCGCTGGGGAAATAGCTTGGTAGTATAAATGCCTGTCTGGCAAGAGTAAGGTCCCGAGTCTGATCCTGGGTAAGCATGCCTTGCTGGCCCAGGAACCCCAGGCATGCTGTGCAGGCCCTGGAACCAGAATGAAATGTGATGGCTTATGCCTGTAATCTCAGCACTACTAGGCTGAGACAGGAGGATCACTACGAGTGTGAATTGCATAGAAGACCCAGCATGAAAAAAAAATAGGAATAAATTTAACCTAAAAAGCTAGAGAAACACTGAAAATTACAAAGCAGTAATGAAAGGAACTGAAGAAGACATGCATGAAAGAAAGCCTTTCTGTATTCATGAAATGGAAGAATAAATATTGTGGAATTGTCTGTATTACCCACCATGATTTAGCGATTCAGAGCCAACCCTATCAAAATATCAATGATAGTTTTCAAAGAACAAGAAATAATACTAAAGTTCATATGGGAACATAAAAGACAGCACACTGATGGTGCAATCTTGAGTGAAAAGAACAAACCTAGAGATATCAAGATATCTTGCTTAAAGACACAAAGCCCTGCACAGATGCCAGAGCAATGGAACACAGGCCCTAGAAATAAACCCAAGCATCTATGTCCAACTGATTTTCAACAAAGATGACAAAAACACAGTATACCTTAGAGAAAGGATAATTTGTATTATAAAAGGTGTGAGAAAATTTGATATCCAGAGAGAAGAGACTGAAATGACTCTAGTCTCTCACTCTATATAGAAAATCAACTCAAATGGGTCAGATGCCTAAATGTAAGATCACAAAATCGTAGAAGTCATTGTGAAATCATAAGGAAAAGACACTATTATATTGATATACACAATAATTTTTTTTGGGATATGACCCTTAAGGCACAGAAAACAAAAGCAAAATTAGACAAATTATGTTACGTAATTCAAAGGAGCTGCTGCATAGCCAAGGGAACAATGAAATGAAGATGGGACTAAGTTTGTAAATATGTATCCGAGACATGGTTAATGTCTAGAATACATAAAAAACAGAAATACATAAAACAAGTAAAATTTAAGAAATGACGAATGATCGAATATACACTATTAAAAGAAATAACAGAAATGGTTCACAAACAGTTGAAAAATTCCTTTATATCAGTAGCCATCAGGGAAGTACAAATCAAAACTTCAGTAAGTTACCTCACCTCAATTTGCATGGCTGTTATAGAGAAATAACAAAGAAATTCTGGCAAGAATGGGACAAAAGGACCTTTTAACACTGTGTTGGTGGGAGCTTTATTTAGTACAGTCATTGTGGGAAACAATATGGAGTTCTTTAAACAAAGTAAATCTGTCTGATCCAGTTATCTCATTATTAAGCATACATTGACAGAATGAGAACAACACAGCAAAGTGTGCCCTTGAATATTATACACTATTCACAACAATTAAAATTTGGATTCAGCCTGTACGCCCACCAGCAGATGATTAGATGCAGAAAATGTAGTATTACGTATGTCTCCAAAGGAGTACTATTTACCAATAAAGAGAAATGAACATATCATTTGAGGCAAAATGTATGGAATGGGAGGACATTATGTTCAGTGAAATAAACCAGACACAAAAAGACGAATAGCACCTGGTCTTTCTCTTATGTGGAAGTGAAGATGAAGCTAGCTTGAGTGTAGAATACAGACTTTTAAAAGTTGGGAAGGACAACAGGAGAAGACAGATAAAAGAAAGTTGGTAACAGGAGCAAAAACATATACAAATGGAAGGAACATAGCCTGGTATTCTGAATCACCTTGAGATATCCTTTCTTCGAAGTAACTTGTTATATATTTTATGAAGACATACAAGACATTAACCTAAAAAAAGAGAGAGATAACCTTGAGAGATCCAAATTAATAATGAGGATAAGAAATGCTGACTTGGGCCAGAAAGATGGCTCAGTAGAATAAGTGCTTTACTGGCAATCACAAGGGCCTGAGTTCAATCCCCTGTCCTGCAAATAATAATAATAATAATAATAATAATAATAATAATAATAATAAATAAAAATATAAATAAATACATATGCTGATTAAACTGACTTTGTTTAGTATTTTAAGTATTTTGAAATTTCACATTAAGCCCCATGGATATGTATAATATGTACAAAAACAAAATAAAAAAAATGATTCCTGAGAAATGTGGTTTTGGTGTGTTTAATTGTATGACTTTTTGTGTGCTAACAAAATATATGGGACCTATTAGGTGTTCATTTTGTATTTTAAAATTGTTTTGACTTTTACTCTGCCTCCATCTCCCCTCTCACCATGTTATCCCCACACACACCACAAACCTATCTTCCACAGTTTGTCTGCAGCTCCGGTAATTTAGAAATTAACTTGTGAGAGGATTTTCTAAAAAGAGGACATGATGGTTTACTTCTCCCAGCCCTATAGATGCTTTTGTGTGCACATTTCTTTTATAAAGCAGACTTCTTTGGAAAGTAAGAAAGGAAGAATAAGGACACATCTGCTATCAAATTTGTCCTATGGATTTTTTTTTTTAGTTTTATTTTTGTGGTTCCTGCATTTGTTTGATAAAATTATAGGAATTTGCATCTTATGTGTGAATACCATGGCATGTACAAAGTGCATGGCATTTGATACTATGGTTACATGCACTTTAATTCAGATTTCTGTCCATCTGATTAGAATATGTCCTACGATTTTTAAGATATACTTAATGGTTTTACAATTTTGCTATGAAATCAAAATATATTTTGAAGGGCCAGCCAAAAAGCTCAGCAAATTAAAACATATGCTTGGACAGATGCAGGGACCAGAGTTTGATCCCTTGAGTGTCATGCAGGCCCTGCCCCAGGGGCACCCTGAGACAGTGATTGAGAAGGTGTGGTGGGGCATGCCTGCAATCCCAGTGCTTGGGAGGCTGAAAACAGGAGGATCACTA
>NW_004524634.1:12918023-12934974 GCF_000260255.1 Octodon degus
GAGACAGAGAGACAGAGACAGAGAGAGACAGAGAGAGACAGAGAGAGAGAAAATATATTTATTGAAACTAAAGTTTATTAGTGAAAATAATTTGCAAAATTATTATGGAATATCTTCCCAAAGTCTGCGATGAGATTCATGTAATGATTGATTCTAACCATTCTAGTCTTAAAATTCATGATGACTTTGTTTCATCTTGTAAAATATTCTTTAGAGGCACTGATAAAATGAATAATGAAATAATTTTGACTTCTTCGTTTATTTTCTCGTGCCTTCTGTTTTACCTTTTTCTCCATGTGCTCTTTTCCTCACACTTCGTTTTTCAGCTTGTCACTCTTTAGAGCAACAGTATGTAGTTTTCATTGAATGATACGTCATCCACTAATACTGCAGTGTTTCCTTCATCTGGTTTAGTGGTGATTGTGCAGTCATCGTGTTGATAACTATCTAGGAAGCTCTTTTAGCAGGAGACATTCCACCTGGCAAACTTCAATCATAACTTTTCATTTTATTAGATGACTTTGGGTTGACACAAAATCTTCCCTATCTCTTAATGTTGATCTCTATGTGGTCACCAATTATCCTGGCTTTTACTCTTTATCATTCCTTATATTAGACCAGCTTTCTTCTAATAAAGGGCTGTGAATAATTTACTCTCTCCATATTTGTGAATTTGATGATTCTTGCATCTACCAGGGCTGATAGGGCATAGCTTCTTGCCTCGATATGTTAAACATAGTGACTTATTAATGGGAAGTCTTTATTTTATTGCTTCAAGTACAATTATGTTTTACATGAGAATAATTGTCATCTCCTCTCTAACTTGGGGTCATAAAGTATATACTGACTATTATTATTCTTTGGCAAGAATCAACTCATACCTAACACAAAAGCATATTGTTTTCTCTGTTGCTTCCTTTGAGTACTGCTTCCAGCCACCTTCTGGTGTACAAGAAGTCCATGTTTTGATGACACATCAGTAAGATACACAATTCTATGCTACATTAATGGTAAAATTCTCATTGTCTTTTGACTAAACTAAGTGACAAAAAAAGTAAGTTAGGCTGATCTTATCCACAATTCCAAAACAAAATTCTTATTAGACAATTTGCTTTCTTATTTTCTTTTTAAATACCTGAACCACTAGTTCAAAAACTCATAAGTGAACCCTGTAGAAAAGCAATTTAGGATTATGTTAAAGAATTTAATTCATTTTGCAGTTCAGTGTGTAGTAAAAATAAACTACACAAAAGACTAAACCAAGACAGGAGATAATCTATACTTGAAGTGCAATTGTTCATTTATATAAATGGAATACATTCGCTAGATTTTCTGAACACTTTGTTCTCTGTTTTGAAAGGAGATAAAGAAACCAAAGTGTATGTGCCTATGTCTATAAATTTGTACTTGATTTTTGTCCAGATAGTCACTTCCATCCAGATCTTTTTCTGCCAGTCTCACAAATCAGAGCTTGTTATTATAGCTAGCAAGGCCAAATGCACTGGAGGCCTCAAAGACAGCTTTGAAAAACCTGCTGATTAGACACATTAAATAAGACAATATAAGTAAGTAGAAGTATATACAGTAAAACACTTTTGTTCCAATTTATGTACTCCTTTACATCTACTGTCTCTTCCCACAAAGTAATAATGCAAGACATAAACTAGAGGGGAAAAGGGAAAAAATAAACAAAGTAAGAGGAATATATCTTGGTTCCATTTGTGTCAAAACAGCAATAAACTAGAAAAATATATTCTACTGAAGCATTACTTGGAAACTATTTATAAAGGCTGCAGCCTCTGGCCTAATGTTCATTAGCTTCATCCTTGTTGCCTAGTAACAGATTTATAATTTTTGTCTCTCTCTGTATTGATGGCTCTAATGGAGAGAGCAGCGAGTGAGGCCCTCACAAAAACACTTTCAATCTCTATTCTGCAATGTTGTTAACATTTTGTGAGTGTGACTGGTGTTGGTGATTACAATGATTAGGGAAAACAATAGTCTTTGAAGAAAATTAGTGGAAGCCACTCTTGAAGGTGGTCTGAAATGGTCTATATTTTTTCTGTTATCTTAGTTCATTGCTAAAATATGTATTTTATGAGCAGGATGTATATACAAAACGAGTTATTGAACTAGTTAATAATTCTCCCCCCAAAGCTACCAGAGGTGTGATGCTTGTGTTCTTTCAGGGATTCTTACTCATTGCTAATCTTTTGCAGAAGAGGTAGATCGGATGTCGGATAGTGTATCATGGTATGCTAGCATTCCACATCAAAATTCAGTACTTACAGGGCTGAGGGCTGAGGCAGGGGAAAGCTGGTATTGGTGGGAGGGGCTGCTGGCACCACCTCTCTTCAATAATTTTCCTTTTATGTGTTTGGCTGCAATTCATATTTAAAATTACAGTTTTAAAGAAACTTTAAGGACAAGTTGACCAAAAAGAGTGCTTGGTAAAAGTTATGCCAAGAACCACCCGCTGAACAGAAGTACAATTACAAATGTTATCTTTTTTTTTTTTTTTTTTTTTTTAGAGATAGAGAGAGAGAGAGAGAGAGAGAGACACAGAGGTGTGTGTGTGTGTGTGTGTGTGTGTGTGTGTGGCCAGCTCAGCCCACCAGGGGGCGGGGCTGGCTGGCATGTGGTGCTGGGGGATTGAACCGCAGTCCCTGATGCCTTGCCAAGCTTGTTCCAAGTAGGTGCCTTAGACCACTGAGCCATCTCTCCAGCCCACAAATGTTATCTTGAAGTGAGTTATTTAAATTTAAGATTATGGTCCTATAATTGATTACTGATGCTGGTAAAAAAAAAAGATGAGAGAAATTATCATGTATTAAAAAGGCCTAATTTCATAGACTTAAAGTTTTGCTGGTGTTCTTACTAGAAATATACAGAAATATTTACAAACTCTCAATGGTATTGCACAGTTATATTTCTATACCTTGATGAATTTTATTTCTGGTTTAGGCTAAGCAATGGGATGAAAGTTTAGAGATAATCTGTGCATAGAGAGTTCTCAAAACACAACCACCAGACCAGCAGAGTCAACATCTAGAGAGCTGATAAGCTGCAGGTTCTTTCACTGTATTCTGAGTCTGCTACATCAAAAGCTCTACTAGGTGCATCCCTATTGTCTGTTTCGTTGTTTTTTTTTTTTTTTTTTTTAAAGAAATGAACCAAGTGATGTTGAATTTTAGGCTCTAACAACTAGTCCGTGAAAGAAGTTTCCTCTTTTCAGCAAAATTGATCTTTTAATTTAGATAACTTTGTTAGGTAAGATTTTAGTGTTCTGTTGTCCATACTGGCATTGCAGGAGTAGATGTCCATATCAGAGAAATTGCCCCAGCTTGTAGCTTTCATGTTTTTTGGGGGGGTTACTGGGGATCAAACTCAGGACCTTATGCTTGCCAGGCAGGCTTTAATGTTACTGAGTTATAACCCCAGCCTGGTAGATTTCATCTTGAATGAATAGGAAAATTCCCTGGGAAAATTGTAAAAACATTGATGTTGAGGCTTTTCTTCTGAGCCTTTGATTATGGGGATCTGGCATGAAAAACAGTGATTCTCAAATTTTGTTGCTCTTTAGAATCCGTAGAATTATGTGGTCAGGCTCTTGTCCTTATTCATGATCAATCAATGTGAGGTCCTTCTTCCAGGAGATTTTCATGTGCAATAAGTTTGGGTACCATTTCATTTGCTTGCATTAGAAGCTCTTCAAATGTTTCCAATGTGTAATAAACAGTGGGCTGATGTTGGGCAAGGGTAGATCATGCTGGTCTTTTGTTCTATGAGCAGAACATATTTATTTAGGGAAAGAAAGCTCCTGGAGAGAGAGAAAGGGACAGGAGGGGGGCCCAAGTGGGTTGTCCCCTGTGCTGGTAGAGAATTCTGACTGCATAGAGATCATGATAAATCAGTGATGTGCAGATGCCTATGTAACCTTATTAGTGAGTTGGAATTCATAAGCTGAATTTGGTGGCAGACCTAAATGAGGTAATAGAATAGAATAGATTGGAAATAAGAAATACAGGTGTCACCATCCTCCTTCAGCCCCAGAATATATTACCTAGTTGTAAGAAAAAAAAGCTGTAGGCCCTCATTGATTTTTTTAAATTGTATTTAGTACAGAGTCTAAAAGGTCTCACTATGTAGATTGGACTTGTAGTGATTCTCCTGTTTGCAGCCTCCCAAGCACTGGGATTATAGGTGTGAGCCACCATGCCCAGTCTCAATCGCTGTCTCAGCATGCCCTGGGGATGGGGTCAGCGCAGCATGCTGGGGATTGAACCCTGGCTGTTGTGCTCTGCCTAAGCAGGTCCTTTAATCACCTGAGCTATCTGGCCAGCCCTCCTCATTAATTCTTTTTTTTAAAATGTATTTTTCAGTAAATGTCTACAGGGTCTCATTAGGTACGTGGATCAGACTGGTAGTAATTCATCTGTGTTCAGTTTCCCAAAGATCTGGGATTACACACCCAGTTTTAATTGCAGTCTCAGTGCACTCCGTGGGTGTGGCACGGCATGCCAGGGATGGAAACTTGGCCTCTGCGTCTGCCTAAGCAGGTACTTTAATCCACTTGAGCTATTTGGCTGGCCCTCACTGATTCTTCATACTGGTGAGTTGTACAATTATTTCACATTTGAATATATCTTTCAATCTATTAATAATATAAAAAGTATATAATAAATGTAATGTGCTTTAATCATCTTTAAACTATCCCTCTCACCTTAATGCATGGAAAAATTGCTTTCCATGAAACTGGTCTCTGATGCCCAAGAAGATATGAGCTGCTTTCCTTAAGTATGTTGAACAATCAGTTTTACCATTGATGTAGGACTGGATAATTGGATAGTTCTCTAGTTCTTGGAGTTGCACCCTGCATGACTGTATTAGAATACTTAAAAAATTCCCTTGGAAATTCTGTGTGCAGTACACTTTGGGGAGCACAGTGTGTAAGCCCTGAATTGACACTGTACTGGAATTTTAGCACCATGAGCTTTTCATAATTTGTAAAACCTTTCCTTGAGATCACACATTCTTTGAGAGCAACGACCAGGCCTTTGAGTTCTTTATGTACTTCATAATTTATAAAATAATATTAAATGCTCCCTTCAGCAGATACTTTATAATTGATAGATTAACTCAATTAGGTAATTGGGACAATTCAGCCTCCTTCAATTATCTCATTTGCTTTTACAAAACTGAGGATGTCCAAGACTGATAAATTTTTCGTAGACAAGGAAACAGGAAGTCGATTTATCTACCCCTGTTTTCACTTATGTTTCTTCACTTTCGTATACATGTTAGGTTTATGTATGTGCATATGCACATAGAGATAGATGCATATGTGGTTCTGGAGGTGTACATATGTATGTATACACAGAAGGCATACTGTGCTATCAATTATGGGAGTTGTAAAAAGAAATAATAAAATATTCTTCTTTAAGTAAATTCATAGTCTATAACATCTTGATGAAAATAATCTTTTGTCAACAGAAATTTTCTATCATTTTGTTATATTTTCCCAATCAATTCATGCAAGGTATTCATCGTTTATCTAAATTTTTCAAACATCACTACTTAAAACATTTTTAGGCTTCATACCATTAAGAAAATAGTTGATATAATTCTATGAACCCTTGGAAGATTATTTTTGAGTGGAATATCTGCTTCACTCCTGTGCTGCATATTATTTTTAAGCAATTCTTCCAAAATACAAGCTGTATCAGTGATTGTTTTAATGTTTTAGTGTTTATTACATACAGGTTTTCTCCAATTGGACATTTAAGAAAGTTCTCCACTGTCCCGTCTGCTGCTGCCATGGCTTTGAGGCTTATGAAACAATGGTTCTGCTATTCTGCTTACAGGGAGTGTTGAGAGCTCTAGTCTTAAGAACAAAGCACAGGAAAACTGATTCTGAAACCTTTCTTTGACGCTACATCAACTTTTTTCTACAAATATTTCTAGTAATAACCACAACTCATTCTTTGGTCAGAATGTTTACTTCAAGTGTTATCTTTTAAATTGGTTTTTTAAAGAAAGCTTCAGGTCTTTGCCAGAGTGACACATTTGTGCAATTACTTGCTCCTTGTAGTCATTAATCAAGTGGAGACTGAAAGATTATACAACACAAAGCATAAACGGGGGTGCGGGAGCTTGCAGTGATGTAATTATGAAACGGAATTCACCCTTCCTCTCTTGGGGTGAGTTTTATGGCCTAAGCATTCTGCTTCATGGCCACTGTGCAAATTGTGGGTATTGCTGCTTCCTGTCTCATTTCTTTGGGCTTGGTTGAACAGCCGGATTCCAAAGTTTCCTTCTCTGCCAATTCTATTCCAAGTCTCTATCTGATCTTTTGTCAAGTTTCCCAGTTGTGAAATACATGGTTTGAACTCAACTCAGTAGTCTTTTATTGCTGTTTGTTTTAAATAAATCCAATCCCCTTCTCAGCATAATTTCACTAAAAGTTTTAAGCTATAAAAAATCTCCAAGCAGTGTTGCTTTGACTGAGCAGAATAGATTTCCCACAGCTTCCTCTGCCCTGAGCTGCTTTTCAGAATTCCTGGTCTCAGGAGAACAATTGGAAAAGCATCAAACGAGATTTTCCTCTAGCCACCTTTAACTCTACCATTATTAATTTTTTTTGCTTGATAAGAATGGCTGCAAACTTGCAAAGGAGTCGCTTATAGAGAATTTATGTCTATAGAATTGTGCCATTACATCTAGGGTGCATGTACAGAGAAACATCCATCACACATCGAGCTTGTAATTCAGATCTCATGTACAGATATGAAATTTTCTATATCTGCCAGAAACATAACAAACTCCTCTGTGCACTGAAGGAAATTATGCCCTTTCAAATATTAAATGTCATCCATGGAAATGCCAGGCACCATTAAATATTGAGAGAGAAAAATTGGAAAAGATTGCAGAGTTTTATTATTCTTGTTTTTGCAAGTTACTTGTACACACTTTAAAAGAAAACCCTACACCTCTATACAAGGGTTATTTCCTCTGCAGCTGTCCTGACGATAGGACAGGTTGGAAAAGAGTGCTGACTGAAAAGTAGGATTTTGGTGTTGTGCGATTTGTTTGAGCTTTGGACCTAGTGGCTTATACAAGGATATACTATTTCTTTCGCTGCTTTCCAGTGAGCATCAGCACAATGTTTCTTTAAAACTCTATTTGGTGAGAAATAAATAGCATGCTAGGACCTCCATTAGGACCTGATGCAAAAACGTTTTGTGATGAGGCTCCCATTCTCAGTCTTTCTGTGCATACATACAACCAAGCAGATGAAGTTGTGAGACTCGGCTTGCAGACTGAGCTAACTGCCTTTGCTGGAGGAGGAAGAATAGGTAGGGATAGGCTTTTTTGTGTTCTGCTGATCCAAAGGATTAATAATGGATATTCTGAGCACCTATTATTTATCAGACCTGATCTGGGACATCAGAAGCCTTTTGAGAACACCAACACCATCTTTTATTTAGATTCTAGAGACCAACAACTGGAAAACAAAAAGAAACAAAGTAAGTTAACTAGATACTAAGTTCAAAATACATACTTCCAAAAGCTCTCTTTTTTGGGATAAAGTTTTTCCAGCAAATAGTATGAATAATGTTATTTCAGGCCATAGCTGGACAAGACAAATTTGTCCATTGGTTTAGGAAGGAGAACACTTTAGATTGATTTGTGACTAAATGCATGATATTTTATTTCATCACAAGAAATTGTAAATTTGAAAATTCATTGTAACCTAACATTTTGATCTCCTCTAAGTCAAACACCAATAAGTAATTTACCATCAAATAGTAAAAAAAAAATTCTTGCTACTAAATATGGTGCTTCTTTTGCTCTCTAATATAGGATATATTTTGGCACGAGAAAGTAGAGACAAAATTAATGTACTTCTCATTTGTTCTGCTTTTTACCCACCTAAATATGTAAACATTAGTCTTTATTCTGGGCTGTCCTTAAATTGCATTTCTGTCCTTTTTTTTTTTTCTTTTTCTTTTCTTTTTATCTTTTTTCTGTATTTTAGGGAAGGGTGTACACGGTGTTCAGGGTACCACTACTAGATTGGACTTGGAGTGAGTCTCCGTTTTATAGCTTCCTACGAGCCGGAATTAGAGGCACAGGCCACCACACCCAGTCTCAATCACCATCTCAGCGCATCCCAGGGGCGGGACCAGCACAGCAGGGCCTAGGTTCAAACCCCTGTACCTGCAGCAGGCCCCAGGATCAAACTCCCAGGCCCTCCACCTGTTTGCAGGTGCTTTAATCCACTGAGCTATTTGGCCAGCCATCATTTATGTCCTTTCAAGCCATCACTAGATTGAGTCCACTTAAGGTCTGTACCTCTTATTTTATTGGTTATCTCTGGTGCCTTCAGTCATATAGCTTTCTACACAATAAATTTAATTTGGAAAAGTGAAGAGAGAGAGAAAAGTTAACAGTTTAACCAAAAACAATTATTGCACATGAGTAAATGTAAAGTATTAGTTATATTAAATATTTCAGCAGTCAGTCACAAGTTTCATGTGTTCAGAGGTGGGGCCTTTGGAAGGGAATTCAATTACGAGTATTCATTCATTGATAGATTCATAGCTGAATGTGTTTTTGAAAGGTAGTGCCCATTCTCAGAAGGTGAGTTAGTGGGGGTACCTTCACAGGCTCTATCCCTCACTCAGAGTCTTCTGCCATCTCTGCTTCTGGCCACAAAGAGATAAGCAGCATCCCTAGGCCATTCTCCTCTGCCATGAGTTTTTCTGCCATGCAGCCAACTAGCCATGAACTGGATGCTCAGAAACCATGATCTCCAGCGAGCCTCTCCCATTGTAAGTTGTATGTCAGGAGTTTTATGCCATCAGAGAGAAAGCTAGCTAATATATTATTCATACAAAAATAAAACTGAACCTTTAATGAAATATGTTTTGAAGGAAAATTCTAATTTTTATGTATCATAAAATTTCAGTTTTTAAAAGGCTCTTGGTGAATTAAATTATCTACAGTATCTTTCAGGCCATTGGGTATGTTTTGGAGATTCATATTTTAGACTTTTGTGTTTAGCGTATTTATGTATATTGCTTATATGATTCAGCAAAATAAATATGTCAGAGTTTTGAACTCCTGAACTTTCGGGACTCTGATATTTTTATATAATATATTCAAGCTTAGAAAATAGGCCTCAATTCCAAGGTCTTCCAAATGGTAGGTAATGCAATCAAAACTCAGTTCTGTTGATTTCTAGGGCTCTCATTACCATTAAAATTTATTTGTCTCACCTTTTATGGTTAAAAACAGATGGTTAGCACACCTACGTACTGAAGAGGTAATGGAGTAGAAGATGCAGCCAATGAGGTAAATAATTACAAAATAACAAACATCAAAATATTTCAAGTTTTCTTTTCTTACAAGTTTCCCTGTACTTTCTTGGCATTCCCTAAACAGAATCTAGTGATTTTCAAAATGTGAAACTCTAATGGCTGGCCAAAATATTAATAAATATGGCATTTTCTTTCTCACATCAAACACTCACTGATGACTAATTTATAGTAGACATTGTTTCCTAAGCACAAAAGGTAGTATCCTATATTAGTTTTCCTTGAAATTATGAATCTTTCTGTTGGGAATTTTAGTGGAAATGCCTACCAAAAAGGCTCATTGCATGGAAGACATAGTTATTACTTGAGAGGGTTTTAGGCAGTGACTGAGTCGTGAGAACTATAACTTCATCCTGTGGGTCAATATTTTGAAAGATTGTAACTTCATGATGTTACTGGCAAGTTCCAGAAACATGAAACAGTGGAAACTAGTTGCAGAATGTGGACATTATACTCATACTGGGGACTGTATTTCATTCCTGGTCTCTCTTCTCAAGCCCTTTCCTCTGAAAATGAGATTGTCAAAGCTACAATCATCATATTCCACTTTGTAGGTTGTTCCTATGTGTGGGTGATAGAACTAGCAAGATACACATTGCAGTCTATAGAGATTGAATGGTAGAAATAAAATTATGAAGAAAAAGCAATGTATTCAAATTGTACTCTATTCTAATGGACTTCAGATGTAGTCCTAGAATTTGGAGAAGGAAATAATCATGGTTGAACCTAAAAAGAATGTTATAATAGAGCTGCATTAAAAATTGTACATATGTGTGTCTTACCATGCAATGCTTTGATACCTGTCTACCTTACATGATATTCAAATGAAATCAGAGTTAGTTAGCTGTGTCCTATAACATTTATCATTTCTTTGTGATAGAAACATTCAAAATTCAGGGCCAGGAAGAGAGCTCAGCAGACTAAGCGCCTGCTTAGGCAAGCGCAGGGGCCTTGGTTTGATCCCCAGCACCACATGCAGCACCAGCTTCACCCCCAGGTGTGCTGAGCCAGCCAATGAGCCAGGGCAAGATGGCACAGGACTGTAATCCCAGTACTGGGGAGGCTGAAAACAGGAGGATCACTATGAGTCCGAGCTGCGTAGTGTGACCCTGTACCAAATACATTGAAAGATTCAAAATTCTTTCCTGTGACTATAGAAAAGAGTAAATAATACATTGTCATTATTTATAGTCATCCTACTGTATAATAGAAGACCAGAAAAACAGGGCATATTAAGTTTCACTTACAGATTTTTGTTCTAGCACATGATGGCTGATTTTATCTGAGGTGCAGATGGATTCCTACAAAGATCTGAGACTGATACAAATAATTTCCCTGGCACCATTTCATTTTCAGGGGTGAACAGTTGCCCAGGTAACAATATGAAGTGTTTGAGAGAAGTGTCCTTACCTTCTGGATCTCACCCAGAGAATGTCCCTTATAGAACAGTCACTATCCAACAAAGTAGGTGTTTATACAGAGAGAAAATGCTGCACTAACATATGGAGACATGTGATAAAAATTCCAACTAGGACTATCAAATTATAAATATACATATCAATACCAATATGATATCTATTCTGGTACAATGATTTCTTAACATTTCTTAACATACCATTGTTTTATATCAGTCATCGAAGTTTTCTATCTTTTGAATCATTAATACACTGAATTTTATTACTATAGGTCTTCATTGTTGAATAAAAGTAAAAAGACAAAAAAATTATGAAAAAAATTAAGGTCCTTTTTTAGTTTAACTATAATGGTAGTGCTGTAAGCTGAAGGCAGAGATAAATTATGTTTCTGAAAATGGGCTTCAGGACATACATTGATTCAATTTTTCATTTTCTAGTACTATGCAGTGAATTTTATTTATAAAAAAGTTCTTGAAATTCAGAAATTTCAGACAGAATTTTGCTACTTACAAGGAAAATTGCTTTACTTAAAATAATTATTTAGGGCTGGGAAGATAGCTTGGTGGTCTAAGTGCCTCAGCACACTCCCATGTGCTACATGCTGTGTCAGCCCCATGCTGAGCCGGCTACTACTGAAACCAAGGGTGGTGGTGCATGCCTATAATCCCAGCACTGGGGAGGCTGAGACAGCAGATCACTATGAGTCTGAGATGTGTAGCGAGACACTGCACCAGATAAATAAATAATTCAATAAATAAAATTATTTAATAATATTTATACACAGCGTGTTATTGTGTATAACCCTAAATTCTGGTGTTTGGGTGCTATGGTGTATTCCTAAGAAGCAAAGAGGATTTCTTCCCAAACAATATTCCTGCCATCGAAAACTTATATTCAAGTTGTAATTTTAACACTAAAATGTGTTATACAATTAGAGAATGAATAACGTGAAGCAAGTA
The DNA here is from genome assembly GCF_000260255.1 of Octodon degus. NCBI lineage: Eukaryota > Metazoa > Chordata > Mammalia > Rodentia > Octodontidae > Octodon > Octodon degus. Next base: position 12,929,778 of record NW_004524634.1, read on the forward strand.
AGTACATGACCTCCAGGACATTTATTTTCCCCTTTGCATGTATTTGTTTTATGTTCCTTTATTCTGCAACATTTTTAATGGAGGTATTCAGCGGCCTTCATCCTGTCATTCTACATATGGTCCATCCTTTATAGCTAAAACATATTCCTTTGTTTTCCTCATATCACTTTTACTTATATGCATATTTATTATCCTTAAATCTAAAATACTGAAGTTCCCTAGTGTGTTAGTAGATACACTGTGTCAATTTGGCTGAATCAGCTCAGGCATTTCCGGGCATGGGAGCCAGCCCTGCATGGCTTACGGCTTCTGGCTTCCGTGCAGAAGTCCCAGTCTTTGGAGGAGTTTGATTGTCACAGCCATGACACTTTGGAGGAGCTGAGATCATCTTCGCAGTTGAGTGCCGGTCCTGGCAGTCAGTGCAGAAAGAAGAGAGAGCCTTGTTGGACGCCGGAGCTGCTGCTCCTTCTCTGCTCTTTATTGTTTTCTGCCCCAGGAAATGCTGTCCTTTGCCCTGGAGCCAGCGAAATATGGACCGAACCCTCCAGTAACTGTGAGCTAAATAAACCTTTCCTTCCTTCATTTTGAGTGTCGGGTATTTGTTCCAGCAAAGTGTAAAAAGGTAACTAAGACAACTAGCGTAAATGCTTTTCATTTTCTAGATTTCATTTTTATCCCCAGAGATAATATGTCTGACATTGAGTGATGGCTCAATACAGTTCGTTTTTAACAGGAACATACCTAGCATGGGTGGTTAGCAAATTATCGTGGTGATCGGTGAGAAAGTTAGAAGTGGGGTTCATTGCAATGTCCAACTCAAAGAGCGCTGTGACAAATAAGGTGGATCGTGTCAACATTATTAGTGTGGCAGCCACTTCGGGGATTGGTGGAACGATAGTCTGTGGGTGTGCCTGGGTGGGTGGTCAGGTTCTCTTGGCTACTGCAGCTGTCCCTCGCTCCTTTCCCTTTGTTACTGCTTCCTCTGTTGCTTTCAGGCCTCCACGAACTAAAGAACTTTGCTGCATCACTCCCTTCTGCCCTGATCTTCCCGCCCAGAAACCGGTCAACTATGGAAGGAAAACTGACAGCCGCAGTAATCCTCTCCTTTCAGTTTCAGGTGTCAGATATTCGTTCCCTGGAGTGGGACAACTGGCCAATACGCTGTGATAATTATTAATAAGCCTGTAGCTTCTCGGCTGTAGTTCTTCCCATCCAGAGCGTATAGTATTAGCTTTCCTATTTCTAGGACCATACACTTCACATGATTGACAGAAAGAGGGATTTATTTTGGCTGATAATTTCAGAGGTTTCAGGCCATGACTGACTGGGCGCATGGCGGAAATTTCAAGGAGGAAAGTCATAGTGGATGAAGAACCAAGAACCAAGCATCCAGGTGGACTCTAAGTGTGATGTCCCCTACACTTCTTCCTTTGCCTAGGGCCCTGCCTCCTAACAGCCCACTCAGCTGTACAGTCATTGGTGGATTAATGGACCCAGTCCCCTCCCCAGGATACTCTTAATACAGTCAAGTTCATATGTAAGCTTATCCAGCACAGACCTTCCCTTTGTTAGTTTGGTACCAAATAGCATCTCTCTAAACCATATGCCTCTTCAATAACACGATATTACAATAACAAGACCATAGTTCTTTCCTAGCATGTTAGATCTATTCTGTGTACAGCTGAAAACACACCAATCTTTTCCTGAAACCCTCAAAGCTTCCAACATTAGTCAGAAGTCAAACTACAGGACTCCTGCAGGACTCAAGAAGCAAACTCCTTTTTTTTTTTCTGCATTGATTTTTTTTTATTTTTAAAGGATACACCATAGTGATAAAAATATAACAGCATTAGAAATGATACAAGATTTCACTAAACAAGGTAATAGGAATTCAACAATGGTTGCTGAATTACATGATTCTATCTTCAAATTAGTTGTTCAGATTACCAGATATGAATTGATTATTATTATCTTACACACAAAGAAACAGGATTAGGGAGGTTGAGTGTTATATTCATAATCAACTAACTTCTAACTATTGGACTGAAAATTTGATCAAATACCTCTCAGTTAATATTATTCTTTAAATAAACTTAGTTTACATTAAAAATAATTTCAAAAAAAATTTTGCATCACTACTAATAGAAGGAAGCAAACTCTTAATTATGAATGCCAATAAAATTCAAACAATAATTTTTGTATTCCAAGATAAAATGGCACTGGTGAAACATTTTGATTTCAATTGGGAAAAATAGAGGAAAAGAGACTTTTTTAAAAAAAAAAAAAGTAAGCAAGCAAATGCTCCATCAAAAAACAAGACTGAAAACCACCAGCCAAATATTAAATTTTGTGGCTCTAGGTCCAGCATCCCATGTTGGTGTAGCATATGTGGTCCAAAGGCTTGGGCAGCTTTGTTCCAGGTCACATTCACAAAGCCTCTTTTCCAGACTGGCTTTGCTCACAGTCTGCAACTTCCTTCAGCAGATGGTACCTGTTCCTGGCATTTCCAACAACTTGAGATCTCCATGACAGCTTGAGCCTCAGTCCTGCGGCATCACAAACCATTTTCTCAGAGGGTGTTGACAGGGATTCCAACTCTGTCACATAACTTTCATTTGGCCTCCGAAGCCTTCCTTCAAAGTATGGGCGGAGCCTCTGTGACTTCATGATGCTCACCTTACATGCCTGCAAACCAATGGTGCCAAAGTCTGTTACCAGCTGGGCTGATAGCCAGAACCACTTGGACCATGAATGTAGTGACAGCTGAGAGCCTGGATGGTTTAGCACAGCGAAATGAATCCACAAGAGGCAACTTTCCAGGCGTTCCTTCTCAAAATGTGACAAGTGTCTTTTCAAATGAAAGTGTTGCAGTTCTACACAACTGAGATATCCATGGGAAAGTGTCTTCATTTCTGAGGTACCCTGTGGCATATTCCTTTTTGCCTCAGTTTAAAGCACTTGGTTTCTTTTTAATAGCAATGATTTTTTTTTTTCTGCCACGATGCTTGGGCTTCTTTGATGATAATTTTGCCTGTGCTTCTTCTGACGTCAAGGTGAATGATTTCAAATTCTTTTGCCCTGCTCTATGCTCTATTTCTCATTGAAAAGCAGACTGAAATTTGCCAGCAGTACTGATGCCTCAGCCTGAATGTTGAGCTACCTCGAAAGTTCCCTTGTTGGACCAACTAGCTCTCATATAAAGCTGGAGGGCATAGATAAAACATAAACATTATTGCCAGCTTGTAATGTAATGCGCTCTAATACAGTTCCCAACTGGTTTCTTGTTTTGATCTGAAAGCTCTTAAGTTCTGTTCTTCCAAACTTGCATTAGAATCATCCTGCGATCTCTGCTGTGACTTTCTGTGGTCTCTCCAGCCTATATTGCTGCCCTTCCTAAACTACTCCTGCAAACAAGGTGCAAGGTATTGGAAACCATAGTGGGAGGTAAGTCTCAGTGATGTCCCTACTCTTAATGAAAAAAATAAGAAATTGCACATGGCTCAGCTTCTCTTTCACCAGAACAAAATACCTAATCTTAAAACTTTAGAAGAACACAGCTTGATTTTGGTTTAGAGTTCAGGGGGTTCATTTTATGCTGTTTCTAAGGCAGAAATAACATGGTGGAAAGCATGGCAGTAGGAAGTGGCTCAACTCCTGGCATTGAAGAAGCAGAACAGAGGGAAGGAAGCAGAGAAGGGCCCAAGACATGATATGGCCCCCAAAGTCCTGTCCTTCTGACCCACCAATGAAGTTATCAGTGAACTAACTCTCTACTGCCCTTACAACCGAATCATCTCTAAAGAAAATCTTTTTAAAATTTAATTTCTTATATAAATCTTACTTATTTATTCATCGGCCACTCAGTCTTACTACACAACTTGTACTCTATTAATCCTCCTGTCTCAGCATTCCCAGCCCAGCACTGGGATGAAAAGCGTGTGCCCCCATACCCTATTTTGTTGGAGGCCAGTACGACAGGTGGTCCAGAGGATCACACCTGAGTCCTCGCATCTGCAAGGCAGTTACTTAGACCACAAACTATCTCCCCAGCCCTCAAGAGAGTCTTGGGGCTGGCCAGATAGCTCAGCAGATTAAACCATCTGCTCAAGCAGATGCAGGGAATGGGTTTCCATCCCAGGTATGCAATTCCAGCCCTGCCCCTGGGTGTAGCTGAGGCAACTGAGACTGTGCATGGTAGTGTGCACCTGCAATCCCAGCACTTAGGAGGCTGAAAATAGGAGAATCATTATAAGTCCAATCTGTGTAGTGAGACCCTGTAAACCCTGCACTAAGTACAGTTTTCAAAAAAAAAAAAAACAGTCTGAAGTACTCAATTTGATAGTCCAGACTGAAGGCCCAGTTTTCACTGCCTTCTTCTATGTTACACTGGGACCAGATCTTCAGCTCCTTCCCCTTCTGTAAATTGTTTTACTGGAGGCTTAAAAACAATTGCATGTTAGACCAAAGAATTGTAGATGAATTTGTAGGTGCCATGCTAGAGTAATTCAATGACAAAAAATACTATTGATGGAATAGATTCCTTCTAGAATATCCCAGACCCCTACCTAATTTCAGTGAAGGTGATGGGAGATATGACATAAAGTGGGGCTAGTGAGTGCACTATGTGCCTACTCAGGCTACTGATCTGGCCCCAGGGCAATTACCAGAGACTGAATCCATATGAAGAACTGTACCACACTCACAAGTTACAGATAAAGACTTCTACATATTGTTAGATATTTCTGTGTTCATCTCAGCCCCTTACTTTCCTAAATGTTACATTCTCTTAATGAATAGAGGGATTTGTTCTAATAGTGTTTGTAAATAGGATATCATGTCCGCATCCTGTACAGCAATTAGCCACTAGTAAGAATGTATGCAATGTGTTAATTATTGAAACTGTCCTACCAATTTGGTTTGAAACTGTCTCATTGCTATTTGTTTCTCAATAAAATTATGGGAAAAATAAATAAATAAAAAATAAATAATCAAATAACATACAAAAAACCCTAAATGTTATTATGAATTACAATAAACAGAAAAGAAAACAGAGAGTAGTGCAATAGCCACAAAAATAAATCTCTAAAGCATCTCAGTGAGTGAATATAGTAATATATAGTCACATATGGATATTTGAAAAAGGTACAGAACATTGTGGTATAATTTTATTTTATTTTATTTTATTTTATTTTATTTT
>NW_004524634.1:12935679-12937935 GCF_000260255.1 Octodon degus
AAAAAAAATGCTATTGTGGATGCTTCAGCTTTCTGAATTAATGTAAAATATCTAACTTTCATGGTCATTTAGGAAAGAGCTAGAAATGACCAAGTGTAAGATGTGAGGGGTGAGGTGGACGAGGATAAGCCATAGTGCTTCTCCTTTGAATGGCTTCGGACAGCATCACTGACAGCACTTTATTTAAAATTACACTTAAAAAGAGTCAAGAGAGGCAACTTCCAGATCTGCTTCAGAACATGACCAAGAACAACGAGACAAACGTGTTCAAAGTAAGAGTATTTCAAGGAAGGCAAATACAAATGCAAATGTATCATTATTTTATCTATTTATATTCTGACCTTTGGACAGCCACTAAGATTATTTTCCATAATATTTTTAAATTAGAAACACAATTCCAGTGGCTATACTTAGCCTTACGTCTTGGATATATTTGCATTGACTCTAGACATTAGTCATAAGAAAGAGTTGATGCTATCAGATACTGCACCTTTGGTATTGGCATCAAAAGTCAGCAGTCTTACTTTCAGATCAGGACAAAAGATTGCTGCATGAGGCTTCAGTATCCTCAGTTGCCCTTCACATCTGGTAAAGCAAGTGTTGTACCCTCTCCCCACTTCCTAAGTGGTATTAATTTTCATGAATTCAAGAATGTTCTGTGTACTGACATAATCCTATTCAGTACCTCAGATTCACAATCCCGAGCTGGCCCTAAACAGCTGCTTTATTCATTGCTCATTCATTCATTCGCACAGAAAGTATTTTTAATCTCCTACTAAAAACATCAAAATCAACATGATTGAAATTACATTAATCCAGGCTTCTGTCAGATTTCTTCCAAGTTGATTATTGTAAAAGTGTTTTTCCTTTTTTCTTTGCCTGCACTTCTGGTTCTGATTTGTCCAAACTTTTCTTTTTTGTAGCCAAGATAGAATTGTCATTTCAATTTGAAGATCTGATGACGGTGTATTACCCTGCTTTAATTGATAATTTTACTCATTCAGGAGCTCTGCATTACTTTCATGATCCCAAGGGTGTGTGTTTTTCTTTACTCACCGCTGTCTGTAGCACCAACTTCAGGAGAAACCATGTTGCAACTTGCAATTTACTGGGTGCTCTTTCACTACTTGTATACTTGTTCTCTGGCATTCCCTTTCCCCTTACTCCTCTGCTGTTTTAATTTGCACTTTTTCCTGATGACATATGATAAGGATTCTTTCACCAGTTATGCTCTCGGTGCAATGTTTGAAAACATCACCAAACTCAAGATTCTCCAGTTGTATTTCTTTATTTTACTTATGTATTCTGTTTTAAAGGGTGAAAAATGGTTGGTTCTATTTCCCAGCATCTGCAGGTTTGCACATCTGGGAGAGAGGAGCCCCACTCCTGCGCTGGGCACCAAGGAAGATCTGCATGGAGGTCGTGGCCTTGTCTCTATCGCCTCGTGCGTGCCATGGTCCTTTGTGTTAGGTCCCTTCTAGGGAGGCTGTGCCATAGGCAAGGCCCCCAAGGCCTCACGGAGGTTTGAGATGGCAGCAACATCAGTGTCCTCAGAGCGCATCAGCATCTGCCTTCTTGGCGTCTCCACCTGCTGTGCATGGGATATAGAGAGACAGCTTGTAGCACTGTGTGTGGGCAACCTCCGGAGCCACCCATCTCGCTTCTGTGAGTGCCACGCAGCCGGCCCTGGGCCGCCTGGATTTGCAGTGGCCAACTCTGTGACAGAAAGTTGGAGACAGGGTTCATCTCACAGCCCTGACAGCCGGCTTGTGGATTTATTGAAGTCCTTCTTTCTTTCAAAAAATAGAAATAACTAGATAGATAGATAGATAGATAGATAGATAGATAGATAGATAGATGTAAAAAAAAAAAAAACATAAAACAAGTTTCAAAATAAGCCATTAGGGAAATGACAATAATTAACATGCTATTTATTGTCATCTTCATGGTAGTCATTCAGAGTACAAGATGTAGGGTAAATATTGACCAAACAGTATTAGCACAAACCTTCCTTTTCAAGAAGCTAAGAGAAACCAGCTGTACAACTGTCGTAACTATCTTGCGTATGGGTGTAGATATACTTCCTTTCCTTTCCTTCCTTTCTCATTTTATACTTTCTTATTTTAAAGTGCTGTTATGCATTTACACTGTTGTTGATTTTTATGCTTTTATGTGGCTTATCCATTATAGTTTAAAATTTAGAAAGCTTGGGGCTGGTGAGATGGCTCAGTGGTCTAAAGCACCTACTTAGAACAA
>NW_004524634.1:12938206-12961204 GCF_000260255.1 Octodon degus
AATGAAGTTCAAATATAGGAAGCTATAGCTAAATGTGTGCCCATCTCCTGGCTCTACAGGAATAAATATTGAAATTCTTTTAAGCTCAGGTTATTCTTATATCCTTGATTTATATGGATAAAATTAAAAACCATTTCTACAAGGTGGGTAAAAGAAAAGCAGTTCTTGGTGACCGAAAGCTAACTTGGTGCCATTGGTTGTGTTGTGGTTTTTTTCTGTTGAAAATTAAAAAATATAGTCTTTTGCAAAATCTCTACACTGATTTCCAGTGTTTGCCCCAGCTACACTCCAGACAGCAGTGGAGAAGGGTTTCTTTTTCCCTACAGTCCTGTCAACATTTGCTATTAGTTGTTTATTTTATGCCAGCTGTATTTTCTGGAATGAGGTGGAATCTTAGAGTTATTTTAATTTTCACCTCCCAAATGACCAACGATGTGGAATATTTTTTCAAGTGTTTATTGGATATAATGTGAGACCATACTCTTAAACTGAAATAAATTAAGACTCACATGTGTAAAGGTCATATACTATTTTCCCGGTGTGAGAAACTGAAACAGTAAATAAGGTCTAACATGTGCAGTAGATATTATGAAAAAGGAAGAAATTGTTCAGAAGGAAAAAGAACGAGGATTGTGGAAAGGGAATAGCAAGAAAGGGAAAAGGCAAAATAATACAGTTAATTGAAAAAAAAAGTTTTGGGCTAATACAGTTTAGAGAATTTTTATGTTCATATCCTGTACTCTGAGTAGCGACTTTACAGATAACAATACACAACATATTAACCTTGATATTCTATTATTTTGTTATAAAGTTTTGTTTTACTTCATTCCCATAAATATTAAAATTTTAAAAATATTTCTTAAAAAAATATCATAACCTCAGGAAAGGTAGGGATAATATCATGGTTTAAAAAGTGAAATCCTATACTATTTCTACGTTAGTAGCCTTGGTGCACCCAAATAGACTTAATGCTGGGAAAAAGATTATAGATTGACACACATCCATCAAAGGTAGTGCTCATTGCTGCTCTTCTGATCATGTTTTCATAGCTGAAGGGTAATAAATTCTTAGGCACATGCCACGTGAAAAATAAATGAATAAAAAATAAAACAGGGCAAATGGGCCTAACACACACAGAACTGTGTGATATATGTTCTTTTCAAGCACACATAAAATATTTCTCAGGAGGGGTTATACTTGGCCACAAAAATGTACTTTAAATTTCAAGAAGAATAGCTATCCACTGTCTTTTCTAACCACAACAATATGAAGTTAAAAAATCAATGATATGAGGGATTTTGGGAAATTCACAAATATATAGCAATTAAACATCATTCATGAACAGTTGAGGGGTCAAAGAAGATATTAAATGTTAATTTGAAAATATATCTTGTTATTAAAATGACAACCCAAACATGATATAGTGGGACCTATGAGATACAACAAAGCAAGTTCTTAGACTTAAGTTCAGAATATTAAACACCTACATTAAGGTCAAAGAAAGATCTCAAGTAATCCACCTTGTTATATGCCTTCATCTCACAGGGAACAAGGAAAAAATTAAGTCAAAGATTAGCAGAGGGATGAAAGTAATAAATATTAGAACATGATTAATGAAATTTAAAAAAAGAAAGTTCAATGAAGACAAATTCAGTTTTCTGATAAAGTCAGTGAAACTAATAATCTGGACAAAACAAAAACCTTTAACCAGATTAACCAAAAAATAAAAATATACTAAAAATCATATAGAGCAGAAAAGTTATTACAACTGATGCCAGATAATAAAGATTACTATATTTAGATTCAACCATAATCACAAGCCAATAAACTGAATAATCTAGAATAAAAAAGAATGCCTAGAGAAATATAAGCTATTAATAACAAATCATGTTTTCAGTTCCAATTTCAGAAAACTGAAACTGATGATAAAAAAGGAGGTTGGATCAATAATAAACCTCCCAGTAAAAGATTACTTCATAAGGAAATTCTTTTGAATATATATATATATATATATATATATTACAATGAAAATCAATCCTTATTCGTCTTTTTTGTTAGTTGTTATTTGAGGATAGCCATTTTTCCTGAGCAAGATAGACTCTCAGTGTTGTTCTAATCTGCATTTCCCAAATGACTGGTGATATTACACATTTTTTCATAATTATTTTCCTTCTGTACTTCTGAGAAACAACTGTTTAGCTCAGTTGCCCAGTTTTGGGTGGAGGTTTTGAATTTGATTTTTTCAGTTCTTTGTATATTCTAGATATTAGTCCTTAGTCTGAAGAAGAGCTTGAATAAAATCTGTCCCACTATTGGGTTGCCGTGACTCTTAGTGATTTTTTTTGATACTCAAAAGCTTTTTAATGAGATAATATAACAGCTGTTGATTCTTTGTGATAGTTCTTGTGCAATCCAAAATTTGTTCATAAAGTCTTTGCTTACACCAATGTCTTCCAGAGATCTACCTCCTCTATGTTTCAGCAGATTTAATGTTGTTGTTTTGTTATTCAGAATTTTGATCTAATTTTAGTATAGTTCAGTATGTAGTGCTAGACATGAGTCTGGTTTTAGTCCTCAGCATATGGAGGTTATCCTTTTTAGTGATTCCATTTCATCCAGCTATTCCTCTTCTGGTCATCTTCCCAGAAGAATTAAAAGCATAATACCATAATGATATATATGCTCCCATGTTTCTAGCAGCACAGTTTGTAATAGCTAAATCTTGGAAGCAACCGAAAGGCCTATCAACCAATGAATGGAATATACTCAGCTGTCAAGAAAACAAAATGGAGACATTTAAAGCAAAATGTACAGACCTTTAGAACGTAATCATAGGTGAAATAAATCACACAGGCGTATGCATATCGCATTTCTCTGGTGTGAGAAATCAAAAATGTAAAAAAGACTGTAAATGTACAATAAATATTATGAAATAGGAGGAAATTGCACAAAAGGAAAAGGGAAAGAGAGACTATGATGGGGCAAAAGAAGAAAGGGAAAGAAAAAATGAGAAAAGAAAGAATAAATGAAAATGAAGCTATGAACAGGGAGAAGGGGGTTTGAAAAGGAGACTAGAATTGATGAAAGAAAAAAGAAGAATCATTATATATCACATATAGATACAAATTCCCTATCATGAGCTTTGTCATTATGTATACCTACATTGTACTAATAAAGATAAATAACAAAAAATGTAAAAAGGTCATATAAATAAACAATAAGGGGTTGGCCAGAGAGCACAACAGAGTAAAGCACCTGCTTAGGCAGATGTAGGGACCAGGGTTTGATGCCCAGTGTGCTGCACTGGCCCTGCCTCAAGTGCACACCGAGACAGAGATTGAGGCTGGGCATGGTGGCGCACACCTGTAATCCCAGTTCTTGGGAGGCTAAAAGCAGAAGAATCACTATGAAACCAATCTATGTAGTGAGACCCTGTAGACGCCATAGACCCTGTACTAAATACATTAAAAACAACAACAACAACAACAACAACAACAACAACAACAACAACAACGACACCAGCAAAGGTACTACTCTGTGAATGTTGGCTCAAGCCAAAACCAGACTGTAGTGTTACTGTGTCTCAAAGCACACACTAGCAATAAATATTTCTCAGACCACCAAAAGATCAAATACTCTCTTATCTTTAAATGAGAGTTTTTTTCTTTATCATATATAAGTTGCCTCCATGCTAGTCTTTTTCTAGATAAGAATTTTAACAGAAGTAATCATAATTTACCACTTCCACAACAGCATTTAAAACAGAAGAAAACTCCCTCCTAAATTTCCCATCCAATGAAGAAAACCTTCAGTCCTATGAGTGTTTCTAACACTGCCTCACTGAAAAGGCCCGTGGCTCTCCATCACCATAGCATGTGCTTTTCTTCATTGTTACAAAGCACCCAACTTATTAAGTATAAACTCCTGCTGCTCATCTTTAGGTTACGGGTACTAGCAGGTGACATGTACATGCTTCCTGATAATTTTCAATTAATTAATAAGCTTTTTATTCTATTTAACACTCAAGAAGACTGTAACATGCCAGATTTTCAGGTATAAATGAAAAAAACTGAAAGGATGGCAGGATTGCTATTTGCCTGATTTTCTTCATTCTTTTCACATCTTAATAATTTCCTTCTGTGGGCTTAAAACAGGTGCGCTATTCTAAAATCTGTGATATTGAGTTTTAATATCACAAGAAAATCTTGTCAATTTGATAATAATTACAAACGAAATGAAATTTTATTGCTTAATGATCTACATTTTGTTTGTTTTTGTTGAGGGCAGGTGGGAAATTCACAGAAGTTCAATTTTCTCACAGTAAATGTGATTCCCTTTGTAGTTCCATAGAGGCTAGCTCTCCCTTTTCTCTCTCACATCTTTCAGCTCTGAAAATCTCCTGGAAATGAATCTGTGAAACCTTGTTTACTGACTCATGCTGTGTTGGTAAGACATTCTACCGGTGCGGTGGAGCATTAGATCTTTAAGAAAAGAGGAGTAGTGAGGACTAATGAGAGGGGATAAATGTATGTCAAAGAATGATGAAAGAGGACCTTGGAGACTCAAAGGGGTGGTGGCCTCAGTTAATGGTTTCTTATGCTTTGAACTCCACATTTTTCTGTAACTAAACAGTTCTGAAGCTACAGCCAGGAAAGTGGCAAGACACTTTTGAGAAACCTATACAAATAGATAAATAGAAATGTATATGTGATATATATATATATATATATATATATATTCCTAATTAGTGTAAGGAAATATATCAGTGTAAAGAAATAAATATAGAATTAACTCCAGAAGGCTTTATAGAAAAGAAAATAGGAAAAATAAAGGTCTGATTTGCTGATATTTTCAAGTTATAACCTAGGTAAGCTTGATATGGGAATTTTAGATAGCATGGTATATGATATCCCTCCTGTGTAGACGTGGATTCAGTGCTCCTTCTCCTTAAACTCGGGCATAGCTTTGTTATTATTTCTATGAGTGGATTGCAGTGTAAGTGACGTTTTCTCACTTCCTTTGTTACCTTAGAAAACTCCATTTATCTTCTACTGACTGATCAGGCAAAACTCACATTGGGATCCTTCAGTAGCTGTGGAAGAGCTGTGACTATCCCAAGAGAGCCATTTGGGAAAGTCCTCGTGGAAAGATAATGGAAAGAGAGAGAGATGCCTATCTCTATTAATCAGGCTTATATTGCTAAAATGAAATAACTGAGATTGCATACTTACAAAGAAAATGTCTGTTTATTATTTTTTCTTATTGATCTTATTTACTTTACCCATTAGCAGCATGGGCACACATAACACCCACATGAACCCATATGTCCATACACATGTCCCTATGTTTAATAAATTGAATCTGTTACTAAAATAGAACAATCACTGAGGCATGGCTTTCACTCCTTTTTTTTTTTTTTTTTTTTTGAACCGGGGATTGAACTCAGACCCTTGTGCTTATTCTACTGAGCCATCTCCCCGTCCCCCAGGCTTTCACTCTTTTGATGTTTAAAGTCATCATTCTTCTTATCCTTCTAGGGGACATTCACATGTGAGGTGAGAATGAGCTAGTATGGAGTTTTCCTTTGAAGGAAATTATCTTTTTTCCTGCGGGGTACTGTGGAGCCCAGACTGCCATGTAAAATCTTTCAACACTGTGAAGGAGCCTTATTACCAACGGGTAGTGATGAAAGCTCCACACGGGACTTTGTAAGTTGCTGTGAGTACTTAGAGTAGAACTACGATCACACCTTGGCGCTTGACTGCTTGATACTCCTTGAATTTGATACTCCTGCATTACTTCATAATGTTATCCCTGTACTCATTGCTTTTTGGTAATCTAAGTATAGGAGAGAAGTCGTTGCTTTCCACTGCCTTGTGGCTGTACTGTTTTAGGTACTCATAGATCCTCCCAGATTGTTTGTATAGTTTTCATGTTATTTTTGTTGTTCTGAGCATCAGATCTAGGGCCTCATCACATGTGCTACCACAGAGCTCCTACTGAGCTATCTACCCACAAGAAAATAGATTTATTTAAATTATAGATTTAGAGGTTAAAAGCTTAAAACAGCATGGTCCTGTTTTAGTGAGAATTCAACTTGACTTTACCTCATTTTGATCGATGGCATCATGATCAGAAAGCAGATGAGAGGAAAAGATCACTTAGGAAACCAGAAATCTCAAGCCAGAAACCCCAGTCAGGGTCAGTCTTGCTGTTTTATAACTACTTCCTCATGGAACTAAATAGGCTGCCTCTGAACTACATCAGCTCCTTTGGATGGCATCTCTTCTATTGACCTAATTTCTTCCCATGAGGGAAAACGCTTACAGGTCCCACATGCCCAATACTTCTATCCTGAAGACCAAAGTTCCAAACATATAAACCCTTTGGAGACAAAATGAAACCCTGCTCAATGGGTAGCATAATCCCAGCAGTCACAGACCTCTCATCCTAGGTTCCCGGACATGAGCATTCAGACTTTGATCTCAGGCTTGATCTGATGCCAACACCAACTTCTTCCTGAGCATAGTTAATTTCTGTTTGTGAAACTAACAGGTGCTCCTGCTTGTACTGCTGATACATAGTGGCCTGATGCCAGTTATAGACAAATGAGACATAAAGTGAGATAAGTCCACCCCCCCATTCTTAGATGAAATAGCAGCCCGAATCATTTATGTAGCACATTTTACATAGTCCCATAGCAAACAGCTGTGGGTCTCTTGGTCATGTCTTTACTACTTCGAGGCATGGAGAACAACTCCACAGAGTTTCATTGCCTTGTATACAATGTCACAAAAAGCTATCAAGTTGTCAAATAAACACATAACACAGGCTATTGTTCACATGTGCCCTGTGAATTTATGGGCTATTAATTTATTCTGACTCATTCCCATGTAGTAGAAGGCCTAGGCTAGCATAAACCAGAGCTCGGCTATCCTGGGTACCCTACACACACACTCTTAAAAACACTTTCACTAATATGGTAGTCAGCCTCTACAGTGACATCTTATGACTTCCTACTTGGGCTGCTCCACGCCCTTGTGTAATTCTCATGTATTAAAAAAAGGAATGACTTTCTGGATTGAATTCTAAAGAGTAGCACCTGATAAAAATGATTACACGTGTCACGATTAGATTATGAGATACTGTGATTTCAATCTTTCTCCTAGATTCTCTCCTTTGGCCTTTGTTGAGACAATTCACTGTTTCTGAGAGTTTTACATTACAAGTAACTAAGGCTGGCCAATAGGTAATAACTTGGAAGGCACTGAGCCCTTACTTCATCAAGGCATGAAGAAATGCAAACATTGACAACCATGTAAATGATTTTGGAAGCAGATTCTTATCTAATTAAAGTTTTTTGCCATCTTATGAAAGATTCCAAAGACTAAGACCAAATTAATCCATGATAAATTTCTGTCCAGCAGCAATAATACATAATAATATATATTCTTTTAAGATATTGCATTTTATAGTAATGCTCTTGCAGTGCTGAGAATTTTGAACCTAATTTCTTGTACATGTTAGGCAAGTACTCTGTCACTGAGCTATACCCCTATCCTGTCAGGTAATTTGTGTGTGTGTGTGTGTGTGTGTGTGTGTGTGCATGTGCAGTAAAATATAATCCAGTTGATTTGAAAGAAATCAAACACAAATACCTGATCTATGGACTCATTGGAAAAGTAATTTATCATTGGAAAGTAATTTTATTAATCCATATTTTACTGTTGTTCTGCCATTCTAAGAGACTAAAGATAATGTAATGTATCAAGAACTTCTGGTAAAAAAAATACTGAGCCCTCATAGGTAATTGTTTTCTGATTTAGGGAACTGAATAAAGAATTAAAAATTAAAGGTAGGAATTTAAATCAATTAATAGTACAAAAGAACTAAAATTTATTATATTCTTATTTTATGATAAGCTTTAGGCTTTGATGTTATACATGTTTGGTTTGTGAAATACAATGTTTTATGTTACCTGAATTTTCCTGTCTTACTCACTTCGGGGACTATTTTGGAAGTCATAATCCTTTGATTATACGATTCCTAGAAATCGTTGTAAAGCCTGAACTTTTGCCTAAAAGTTAAAGTGTGCAATGTCTGACAAAATCCATATACTAAGGCTCATATTTTAATTTTGTAGTTTTCAGAGACAAGAATTAGTGTTTGCTTTGTCCATAAAATCTTGCCCTGTAAAGGGCATCAAGAACATGATAGTACTCCTTCTTGAATCTGGAGCAAGCTCCTTCCCAGGCTTGGCATGACAGATATTCTGCAGCTCCTGATTCCTATGTCTACCTCCCACTGTATGACTCTTCCCTGGTATAGCAGTTTATTACTTCACAAAGCCCAGCTTTAATTCAAATTACTCATCAAATGAATGACTGGAGCAGAATCTTCTCCTTTATTTATTCCAGTGATGCTTTTTTTTTTTTTTTCTTTTCTCTTGGAAGGCCACATGTGTGGTTATTACTAATGGATTTCCTTTTTGCATGTGGTGCTGTAATTGTGGAATACAGGTCAATTGCGCCTTGGAATTGAGCCGGTGACTGTTGTTATAGTTACTTTCATCTTTCACATTTCAAGCTTACTGTTTGCAAGAATCATTTCGGTTGATGTTGCTAGAACTGTATGGTAAAAAAAAAAAATCTTCAGGTGTCTCAAACTTATAAGAAAAGTAACTGAAGTTCTCTTTTCTATTTATTACTCTGACATTACCATGTAGCCTTGAATAAATGAGCATCTTCATTTGGTTAGAATTAAAGCTGACAAATTACTGTCCACAAGGAGTAATATTGCATACTTATCCTTAGAGAGCTGAGAAAACATGATTTCTCCAGCCAGAAAATTAATTCAAGCAACTATGATAAGATGCATTTTTCCTGCATCTTCCTGATAAAAAATTGAGGACTGGAAGAGATCTTAAAGTGGTAATTCACTTCCACCTGTTGAAAAGGAAGCAATTTAAAGAAAGAGATAGGCCCTAAGTAGGTTAGTTATGCTTTGAATTTTGCTTCAACAACACACTATCTGTATGAACTCTCTCAATTTCAGATATCTTCTGTGAAATATAAAAATCAAATTTGTATAAACTTTCTTTTGTATCATTTTGGAGTTTAAGCATTACAATAACCTAAAATGCTTGGCACATTTGTGTGTACAAATTGATTAATGAATTGCAAAAATTTCCCTGATATTCCACAATAAGTCTTCTCTGCAAAGTTCTGCCCCCTGTACATTGGAGATACCAGTGAAATATCTGGTTAATTATCATAAGTTAATATTGCCTGGGAAATAAATTATGAAATAAATAAGGGATGAGTGTTATGTTTCCTAGAACAAAGATGAGGCAGTAGAATAGAGAGATGAACTCATGTTCTTTCTCTTCCATCTAAATCCCTGGCTCTGCATGCACAAAAAGATACTATGGTCCCATAAAGGTATAAGAATCAAATATGCATCATCTTTCTCATTAGCTGCCCTACATGTTAAACGTTATCTTATTATGGCCTTTTTGAGTTATGAGGGAAGATTAACTTCAATTTAGGATTCAAAAAGTCAAATATGAATTTCATAGTTGAACAATAAGAGGATTTTTTTTCCCCTTCGATTGGCTGGGGCTGCCTTAAGGGCGGGTCTGTAAGGCATGTGGAGCTGGGGATTGAACCAGGTCCACTGCGCCTGGCTGTATTTGCATGAGTAAGCGCTCAAACAGCTGAGATAGTCTGCAGCGCCCCACCCCCACCCCATAGTTCAATAATAAGAATTCGGACTATGGACCTTTTTCCAATCTTCCCTAGTAAATTACATCAGATGATGATAGAATTAGAAGGATGGAAAAAAATGGGAAGTGCTTAAAATTGTGATGAAAGTTTGTTTCTTTTAGAAATTACAAAATCTTTAAGGGTGTTGTGAGAATATGAAATTGTTAGTAGCTGTTGTATTACTTCTACAGTATACCAGATGAAGGGAATAATCATTGAAACCTTTCCTTATAAACCTTTGAATGAGAGGGTTGGCCAAATAGCTCAAGGATTAAAGCACCTGAAAGCAGGTGCAGGGGCCAGGGGTTCGATCCCTGGGCCAGCTATGCCAGCCATGCCCCCCCAGGTGCCCATGCCAGCCATGCCCCCCCAGGTGCCCTGAGATGGCGATTGAGACTGGGTGTAGTGGTGTGCACCTGCAATCCCAGCTCTTGGGAGACTGTAAACATGCAGATCACTATGAGTCTGATCTAGTAGTAAGACCCTGAACCCCTGTAGACAACTTCCCTAAAACTCAAAAAATAAAATAAACCTTTGAACGAGCTTGACAAGTACAGATGTCATTACACTTGGAAGAGTCTTGGAAATTCCTTTCTGTGACTGCTTTCTAGCAGGACATATCTGATTTGATGAAATTGTGTACTGTGAG
Organism: Octodon degus; assembly: GCF_000260255.1. NCBI lineage: Eukaryota > Metazoa > Chordata > Mammalia > Rodentia > Octodontidae > Octodon > Octodon degus. The sequence continues at coordinate 12,948,620 of NW_004524634.1, forward strand.
CATATCTAAAATTATGCGCTTATGGAGCATGACTAACTGATGGGGTATATAAGGGAAGAACATGGAAATGAAAATGTCCTCTTTGTGTATATTTTTCCTGCCTCTGTTTTGCAAGTTTTCTTTTACCTTGCAACAAAATTGGATCCTAATATAGGGAAATATTAATATTATTTGAAGCAGACATTCAACAGTTTAAGGTTCATGATGGAAAACAGTGCTTTGAGGACACACATAAATTATTTCTTTCATTACTACACTTTGGATTGAATAAGAAGCGTGATTTGTATGACTTTTTTTTTCAAATCAAACTTTTTGAAATCAAACTTTTGTATTAATGGAGTATTAAATACAAATGATACAAGTAAAAAGACCACTTCAAATTGAGTAAAAACAATGGTTAAGAAATCTGGTGAATTAATAATGCAGTAGTTAACCTCATAGCAAATCATATATGTAGTCATAACAAAGCAAGTTCTTTTCATATTTAATCCTTACCATCAACATGAACTAAAAGCACAGAACTTGGTTGTATTATGTAATAGAATACAAATGCTATCAGCCTTAGCAATAAAAATAGAAATAAAAGGAATTCAGAGATGAGATGGGAATAGAGTAGAAATAAATGCTTGGTGGTTTTCTAAGATTGCAAAATGAAAAGACCCTATAGCTTGGTTGTCACACAAAATAAAATCTAAAGGAGTAATAGCATGGTAAGTTTATAGAACTAGTAGACTGAAAAATATAAAATACTGGTTACTCTTTTGAGAAGAAAATGTGATTGTACTTTTAATAGAATACTCAGTGTATGTCACATCAGCAGGTAAAGAGAAACACTAAAAGTGAAAACAAAAAACATGAAAATATAAACACATATACACAGAGCTAACCAACTGAAGAAAATGTGTCTTATAAGCCTCTCTATACTTCATAAGTGTTTAAGTGTGCACATATATTTCCTTACCAGTGTACACATGTATGTATACAAGAGATAGAGGAAGAAAGAGTCAAACCAGAAATATCATTTTCTCTGAAAAGAACCAGAAGGTAAAGTGTGATGGCAATAAAATTATTAAAATTCTTAAGATTTTAACCGTATCTGCTAAGGAGACAGAGACCTTGCTACTGAAAAGCAGTATTTTATAACAAAACTGGCACAGATTTTTTTCATTGTTATTCATAGTAATATTTGCTAAATCCTCTTAATAATTTATTTGTTAAATCCTAGCATGTATGCTTTATATTCAGAAAGGAATCTGATTATATTGAATATCCATATAGATCAGAAGACAAACACAATGGATGGTACATAAAAATCTTCATGAAATTAAGGCAGTAGAATTTAGGTATCGTATAATAGTTGGAAGTTGTACAGTAGTGAAAAATAAGTACTTGTCCATTACAGAATTGAGAGCCCTAAATCAAGACACTGATAGCATACAGAGTCAATATAAATTGGGAGTAGATCTTGTCATGGAGGAAAATAGTTATAATTATAGGAAAGTGTGAAAATCTCACAAACACCTCATGTGAGGGGAAAAGCAAAAGGTAGAGGAATTTTGTCCTAGATAGTGAACATTAGGAGTAAAATAAGACACAGTATTAGAGTACATGATCCAATGATAAAAATAACCATTTACAATTTGTTTATCTTTGTATGTTAAACTATATTTAAAACACTATTTTTTTTAAATCGACCTCTAAAACAAGACAGTCCACATGTATGTGTCTAGAAACGTGTTTATTCAGGGTTTGTCAAGAAATAGTTGGACATTAGGTGGAGGAAAGAGGACTGAGCCTACGTTTGTCACAGTCATGTAAATTGTGGCTCGCAGTGGTGATTTAAGTTGATTTGTTTTAAATCAAATGCACCTGAGGTCCAGCTGTCTATGCCTGCAACCTTGTCTAAAGCTTCTTATGTATCAGGTAGAAATATCAAGCATTAGCACATGTAACCAGGAAACAGTGTAGTAAATCAATCCCCCCTAGACAACTAGAGCATATTTTCCCAGTGACTGTGAAAATTGATGTGTTACTTGCAAATACAATAAAATGATTGAATGATTGCAATTCCTAAATGATGCTTTCAAACTAACCTAAGAAAACACTTTACCCTGCATCTTTTCATACATCACAGCATGACTTGCTCTCAGAAATGAGAGCCTGCATAGTGCTTACTATAATTTTTTTAAAAATTACTTAAAATTTGCTTGAAGACCTAGTTTACAATGTTACTATGGATACACATAAGAGTAAATTAAGGGTCTGTCCTCAACAGGAGACACGGGCACTGATAATTACTATCACAATGATATCACTGTGTCTGGAGTTAATACCGTGTCCGGAGCTGATAATTGAATTGAGTCTTTAAGGAAACAGAATTGAAGCAGAGAACCAGGGGAGTGTTTTCTTGGCAGTGAGAAGGGATTGAGTGAAGCACAAAAATCAGAATGAGTTTCATGTGTAAGGGGTAAACTTCACAATTAGGGTAACACCATTGAATAAAAATCAAAGCCTTGCAGGGAACTGGCCTTAAGCCACAACCACGTGTTCTTTTTGCCAATTTGTTTCCAAAATGTTTGGTTCTGCATCTTCGAGAAAATGATAGCGAAAAAAAGTGTCTTAGGAATATGCCATTGTAATAAACATTTTTCGTAGGTGATAGCTCAGTGTTATTGGAATAATATATGGAACATGTTATACAACACTCATACAAATGTGTTCCAAAAGAATAACATAGATCACACATGGAAATCTCACATTTTTCTCTCTGTGTATCAATCTTTTACACAGACAGGGATAGGAGGGACCCTAGGAGAGATAGAGGTCACTCAGAGTGCAAGTCAGTGCCGAGCGTACCGGGAGTAAGGAAATTGCTTTTAGCAGAGAAGGGAGTTGTTCAAAAGAAGCCTCGGGGTGAGAGACAAGAGAGCCAAGCTCAGAGAGCAGAAGGTTAGGCAAGAAAGGATATTCAGAGTTACAGCGCTGAGATGAAGAAAGACTGAGAGGCAGAAACTCCATTGGACATATAGATGGTTTTATGTCCTATGACACATCTCGTGTTCCTCACTTCGTATCAGGAAGAGGGCCAAGCTGAAGACTTGTGTCCTATTTTTCCTGCTACAGTACTTATTCTCCATTAAAAACTTGTCACAGAATTGCCACCAACGGGGACGGGGAAATATCTCAATAGAATAAGTGCTTGCCTCGCAAGCTCAAGGTCCTGAGTTCAATTCCTGGCACCACAAAAAATAAATAAATAAATAAATAAATTGCCACCAACAAAATAGTTTCAGTTTCTTGAGTGTGATTAATAATTTACAAAAATAAATGTCGATTTCAGACCTTCTCTTTAGTTCTTTAGGTCGCTGAAGTAAAAATAAGTGCTTACTTGAGACGAGAAGATGTAATGGAAAAGGATTGAAAGTTTTGATGATTTTCCTTATAATTCTTTTAAACTTACTAGCAAGGTACCGGCATCCATCTGCCAAGCTACGGAGGCTGACTTCAGGAAGTTAGCAGAGATGGTTTGATAATACAGGAACTTTAAAAAAAAATCCTGCTTTCTTGAATAGTTATTAAATTTCAGTACTAAGAATGACAAAAACATTCCTCTGAGTCTGTGGTTGCCTAACTTCTATGTCTCCTTAAAGACTGCGAAAAGAAACACATGTATTCTATCTCTATAATCATCTTTTACAATTTGGAAATCACCAGTGGCATCCAACAAAGCCCCTGTATCCAACTATGAAAGCAATATTTTTGATCTAATAAAATGTTACAAAGTTGTTTTCTTTACATATGATCAAAACCCTTTATAAATGTTGGTTTCAACCTGACAGCTTCTCTGCAGTAGGAAGTACACAAAGGTAGATAAATTTCCTCAGCTGCAGAAGGAGGTAAAATGTAGAGAAATATTAGAGCTGGGGTTGGAAAATATGCACAGATTGGGTTTGGTTTCTAGTAACTCCTTTTCTTTGGAGCTTCTTTGAGACTATGAAGAGGTATTTAAAACATAATTCTGAAAATGATAATTTCTTCAAAATCTAAAGAGAAATATAAGAGGAACAAGGATACAACCCAATGGGGTAATGGGCATGTTAATGGATGCATAAGTGATTTAAATCCTAATTCTGACAACAGCACTGAATCTCAACATGGAGGTCAGCGTAATTATTCCCATTTGTAGAAGACAAAACCACATCTCAGAGTCTCAGTTAACTAATGCACCCACAAGTGGTGAGTTGTAAGTGATGGATCAAAAAGAAATTAAACTACCTGCACTTTAAAGCTATCAGGAAATATCTATATTGTTCACAAATTTAATTGTTGTGCATACTACTTGTTTTTAATGGATTTGAAAAAAACTTTTTTTTCTCTGTATTTTAGGGAAGGGTCCACAGGGTGTTCAGGGTTTGACTACTAGATTGAACCCCTGGCACCTGTGCCTACTTGCAGGTGCTTTAATCTGCTGAGCTATTTGACAAGCCCTGAAATAACTATTTTAACTGAAATAAAACTTTAAATTGGCATGCAGGTGCATGCACTATTTGTTTGTTTGGGTTGCTATATATGTGTATGATTACTTTTAAACCTTATATTGTTATATGAAACAAATGAGGGCTGAGGAGATATCTCAGCCATCTAAACACCTGTATGGAAAATACAAGGACTCAGGTTCGATCCCTGGTACCACATGTCTTGCCAGGAGGAACACCTGAGCTGAACAGGCCATTCATACCTGGCTTTGTGTTGCATGGCCGTAATCCCAGCTCTGGGGAGCCTGAGACAGGAGGATCACTATAATTATGAGCTGTGTAGCAAGACCCTGTACCAAATGAATAAATAAATCAAAATAGATTTTTATAAAAGAAAAGTCTAGGGAGATAGCTCAGTGGCTTAACTGTCTACCTGGCAAGCAAAAGGTCATGAGTTTGAGCACCTGTCACTGAAACAACAACAACAAGACCCCGTTATGAAACAAATGAACTTAAGATATATCTGAATTATATATCATAATTGCTTCTTCCAACATCATATAATCGGGGTGTGCTGTGCCTGGCCTGCCAAGTGCAAGGTCCTGAGTTCAATTCCTGTTAACCCCTCAAAAATAAAACAACCGAAATCACATAATCTAATTGGCTGATATTTTTGCAATCCATTTGTCTTTTAAGTCACTTTATATATATTGAGTAGTCAGATTAAGATGTTATCCTAAGTAGATAACATTTAAAGTCCTAAGCAGAAAAACTGAGTGAAAGGTAAGGAGGTAAGGTAAACATTCTTCCTCTCTGAGGGTCATAAAATCACCTACAGGAACTGATGTCTTTCTGTCACTTCACAAAGATCTTCATGTAATTCTTTGCCCTAGGCCAGGTCTCTATAGACAAAGAGAAAACACTGACAAAAGAAAAGCTGACCTGTACATTTTAGGGGAATATGCTATTTAGCCTCTTTCTGCTGCTAAATCATTGCTACAAAATATTTTGTAGTTCTTTTGTCATATTTCTGCTTATATAGATATTCTTTGGGGGAATACTCTATAAAAAAGCAGTCATAAAATGACGTTTCTTGTACAAAGAATAACTAAGTAGTCTTTTAAATAATTTTAATGATATGAATTTGTATCCTGTGTCATTGGATACGAAGTGTGATACAGAATATTAGTGAAAAGAATTAGACATTAAAAACTGTCCACGTTACCACTTACTAGTTACAAAAATATGTTCTTTGCTTCAGATAGCTTAAATTTAATACTGTGTACATTCCACATCATGTGTCTTTGAGAAAAGTAAAATATTTCTTTATGGAGAGTACTAGGGGGAAGAAAAGAAACAAAAATGAGAGAGTGAGAAATGTATTTTAGGCAAGTATATTTTAGACTTTCTTAGAAACTGTAAGTAATGAAGTCCTAAAACATGTATAGATATATAAAAAGTAAGGCAGTGTTATCAGTGCAAAAATTAGATGATCATCACTAATGACTAATGAAAAATGTACAACCACACGTTGTTATGATTTACCTCACATTTTTATATTCACAAATATCTCCTTTTATATGTAATAGTGTATCACTAATATTCTTTTTAATTAATTAATTAATTTTTTATTTATGTGTTTGGTACAAGGTCTCACTACGCAGCTCAGACTTATAGTGATCCTGCTGTTTTCAGCCTCCCTAGAGCTGGGATTATAGGTGTGTGCCACCATTCTCAGGCTCAGCATTCTCAGTGTGCCCCAGGGGGGCCAGGGAAGCTTGCAGGACTGGACCATTTTAATTTTAATATACATTTAGAAATACATTCCAAAATTAAATTGTGCACATAAATATTATGCACATACATTAACCTTCAAAGTTGAGTATTATATTTTCCAATAAAAAGGGCATGACTAATTCCATAATGTTTTGCATCTCAGCTGCAAAATATAACAACTTATTTTCTCCACAAAATAAAGACTGTCGTGTTAGAGGTGCACTAGTTTTACAATAAACAAAACCTAACATATGAATGTCGCTTATATTCTTCTGTTATTTTACTTGCTTAGATTTCCACTTGCATATGTAAGAAGTGTGAACAATAATTCAGTTTTTGGAGTAGTTTTATAAGTATTAACACATTTTTGTATCCAATACCCTTTGTATTTTAACAACACATAATTTTATACATTTATAGACTGTAAAAACGATATTTTAATTCCTTTATACCATGTGTAATGAAAAAATCAGAGAAACCAGTATATCACTAATTAAAATATTAATCATTTCTCTAGGCTTTAAAAAGGCAAAAATCCTTTCTTGTAACTGTTTAGAGAGACATGATAAAGTATTGTTAACTATAATCATACTATTGTGAAGTGGTAGACCAGAAATCCCTCCATCTTCTCTGATGGTAACGTTGTATAGGTGTTTTTTCAACTTCTCCTCATCCCCCATGCTCCACTGCTGTCTTCAGCTTCTGGTAGTCAAGCTTCTACTTGCCTTCCATGAGGTCATTTTGTTTAGATTCCATTTACGAATTAGATAATGAGGTTTTATTATTTGTGCCTGACTTATTTCACTTAATGTTCTTCAGACTCATCCATGTTGTTGCAAATGAATTGATTTCATGTTTACTGCGGGTAAATAGTACTCCCCTTGTGTGTGTGTGTGTGTGTGTGTGTGTGTGTGTGTGTGTGCATATGTGCACATGTAGCATGTTTTGTTTATTTGTTCATCAGTTAATGGACTGTTAGATTACTTCTTGTGTTGGTTTCCTTGAGTAGTGATACAGTACATGTGGGATTAGAAGCAACCCTTCACCTTACTAATGTCATTTCCTTTGCAACCTTACTCAAGAATGGGATAGTTGGCCCATGTGATGGTTTTCATTTTAATTTTCTGAGCATCCTCCATATTGTTTTCTATATGGCTGTACTAATTTGCATTCCTCCCAACAATGAGTCTACTTCCTTTTATATTCATCAGTGTTTGTTAAACAGAGCTGAGAAAGCCAAATAGTCACATGAAGAAGAATTGTATAAATACCTATTTTTTGCTATATTTGTGAAATAAATTCAACAGGGCATGGCAACCTGAAATGCAAATCCTGAGTCTGTGAAACTACTGTAAGAAAACGTAGAAACGCTGCAAGAAACTGGTCGTAGCAAGGAAGTCTTCAGTATGCTCTTAAAAACACAGATAATAAAAACAAATATAGGCAGACAGGAAATATTCAGCATAGTAGAGCCTATCTATTACAACAGTAGAATATACTCATGCACTGTACATATGACAAGGAACTCAATAGCAAAAGAGTTTAAAACTTGATTGAAAAACGAATAAAGACATGAACAAACATTCTCAAAAGAAAAAATGCAAATGGCAGCAGAAGTATGAACACAATGGACAGCGTCACCATCAGGAAAATGTTAAGTGAAAGCTACGATGAGATTTTTACCTGTGGTTAAAGATGAAGATTTTTGAAATTGCATTGAAAATAGCATTGTGAATACAGATGAAAGCTGAAGGACTATAATTTTGTCAGAATGAAGAGAGTTCCAAGGCAATCAAAAGGCACATTTTGGAATGTGATAAATAAAAAGAAAAAAATAGGACATATTCAAGAACTATTCCTCTGTTCAATCTAATTTTTTTTTCTTACAGAGCTCTGTTCATCAAAGGCTCCAGAGAGACTCCTCCCCCTCCAGGAAGCATTGCCACATTTAGCCTGACATTTCTATCTACTCCCTACACTGTAATTTTTTTAACTTCAGACTAGGTCAGTCTTATAAGTATGTATACATGACAAATAATCCTGGCATATTATGGATGCTTTCTTAGGTTCTGTCTCTACTGCTTCATTCATATATTGAATAAAAAATGACGTATATCTAGTTGAATGTTGAAAAGGAACGCATTTTTTTAGTGCTGGGGATTGAATCCAGGGCCTTGCCTCTCTGAGGCAAGCATCTACCACTGAACTATTACACATCCTTAGCATCCCTGCTGCAAATTTTATTGACTCTGTCCATTCTGATGGAGAATAAGATTTAATTATCTTAAACTTTGGATTTTAAACAATTTATTTTATTTATTTATTTATTTATTTACTTACTTACTTACTTACTTACTTACTTACTTATTGTTGGAACCGGGGATTGAACTCAGACCCTAGCGCTTGCCAGGGACGCGCTTATTCCACTGAGCCACCTCCCCGACCCCTTAAACAATTGATTCTAAACCATAGATTTAATTATGTTAAACTTTATAAAAATTGATGAAAAAGACAATCTATAATATATATAGTGCTGTTGAAGTTTCCACCATAGGTGGGAAGTGTAGACTGAGCCTGAAGGGGCCCAGAAAGATTAAAAGACACACTGGTACATTCTGTAATGAATGCTAAGATGAGAGAGGAAAACATTCTTGTTCCTTAGAACATAAAGTTAGAAGGGGCCGGGGAGATAGCTCAGTGGAATAAGTGCTTCCCTGGCAAGCACAAAGGTCTGCGTTCAATCCCTGGTTCCACAAAAAAAAAAAAAAAAAAAAAAAAAAAAACATAAAGTGATTCCTAATTAGAGAAATGCAAAGGAACTTTGATTTAAGGTGTTAGAAGGGTAGGTGGTGCATGCCTGTAATCCCAGCACACAGGAAACAAAGGAAGGAGGATGATTGGGAGTTCGAGGTCAGCCTGATTTCAATAGTGAGACCCTGTCTCAAAAAAATGAAAAAGCAAAAGATAAAAGAAAAAATAATAAAATGTCTCATATCTTTCTAAAGATTTAGAGTTAAACAAGCCAGCCATAGTTTATTTTTATTTTTATTATATTTTTTTTGTGTGAAGAGTAAAAACAAGAAAACAAAACAAACACAGGAACAGGGTAACATACAACAGTACATATGCTACAGATTTTCAGAACAAGAATAGCTGATTGTCAATGATTGATATATTATTTTTGTCACTAAATCTGTTGCTCAGATTAACAGATATAGGTATGCAAGATTGGACATATGATTGACTATTACTGCATGCTTTCAAGAAATCTTAAGGTACTTTTTCTTCTCTCAGTTTTTCTTTTATTACCTTTTTCTAAAAATTTATTTTAAAGCAAGTTTAGTAATAATTGATAAGGAATTAGAAACAGCACACAATTAGAAGACCAAGATGAGAGGTATTTAAAGCACACTTTTTGTATCACACATCGCCATCCTCAGTGTAGTTGCTTAGTTCGCAGGTATCAGCATACAGAGTTAAGCAAGCTTAAGATTCTACATATTAACTACTATTTAAAAAAAACTGATGTAAATTCATAGTACAATCACATCAGCCTTCATTATATATATATGCCTAAATGTGTTTGCCCCTACCTTTTCCTTATCTTTTCTCCTTTCGCTCCTCTTTGTTGTTTAATCCTTAATTTCCATTTTTTTCTCATTTAATTGCATCTGTTCTACCTTTCTGGCTTTGTTTCTTCTTCTGGGTTCTTACACTATGGAGACAATATGATATTTACATATGTGGGTTTGGTTTATTTCACTTATGAGTATAGCCTCAAGTTGCATCCACTTAAATATGAAAGCTTTGAGCTTGTCTTTCTTTATGGCTGAGTAATATTCCATTGCATAAAATTCCACATGTTTTTCATCTAGTCTTCATGTGATAGGCATTTTGGTTGTTTCCAAGATTTGGTTATAACAAATTGTGCTGCTATCAACATGGGTGCACATAAATCAATGATATGATGTTTTCAGTTCTTTTGGAAAAATTCTAAGAAGGGGAACAGCTGGATTGAATGGGGTTTCTAGTCCTAATATTTTGAGGAGCCTTCACACAGATTTCCATAATGGTTGTACCAGTCTACATTCCCACCAGCAGTGGAGGAGGGTTCCTTTTATCGCATGGCCTCTCTGGCACTTGTTGTTAGCTAACTTCTTTATGTTAGCCCTTATTTCTGTGGTGAGATAGTATCTCAATATTGTTTTAATTTGTATTTCTCAGGTGACCAGTGATGTGGAACAATTTTCAGGTATGTATTTGCCTCTTGCATTTCTTACTCTGAGAAGTCACTATTCATCTTAGGTGCCTATTTTTCGACTGGTTCTTTAAATTTTGGGGATGTAATTTTTCTATTTCTTTATATATTCTAGATAGAAGACCTTTGTCTTAGTTGTTATTGGTTAACGTATTTTTCCAAATTTGTGGTCTGTCTTTTCACTCTGTTGGTAATTTCCTTTGACATGCAGAAACTTCTCAATAAGAGGAGGTCTCAGTTGATGATTTATGGCAGTATTTCCCATGCATCTTGATTTTTGTTCATGAAATGTTTGCCTACCTCTGTATCTTTAAGATTTCCACCTCCTTTCTCTTCCAGTAGATTTAGTTTTTCTATTTTAATGTTTAGATCTTTAATCCATTTTGACTTTAGTTTAGTGCATGGTGACAGACCTGGGTCAAGTTTTAGTTTTTGGTATGTGGAGAGCCAATTTTGCCAGCACCATTTGGTAAAAAGGCAATCTTTCTTCCAGCTAAAATGTTTGTCCCCTTTGTCAAAGATAAGATGACTGAGTGTGTTTGTAGTTGTATCTGAATCTTCTAATCTGTTCTATGGCACCTCGGGGCTGTTTTTTTTTTTTTTTTTTTTCCAGTACCATGCTTACTTTATCACTGTAGCTTTGTAGTATAATTTCAAGTCAGGGATTGTAATGCCCCATGCCTTGCCTTTGTTTTCCAAGGTAGACTTTGGTGTTCTTGATCTCTCCTAGTTTCAAATGAATTTTTGGAATGATTTCTCTAGGTCCATGTAGTATGTTGGAGGTATTTTAGTATTTCATTTTTCTGGTTGCTATTGTAAAGTGTATTGTTTCTCTAATTTCTCTTTCAGTGTGTTTCTATCTTTCTAGAGGAATGCTATTGATTTTCAATTATTGACTTTGTAACCTGCTATGCTGCTGAATTTGTTTAGTAATTCTAGGAGCTTCTTGTAGAGATTTTTTTGGGTCTTCCATGTAGAGTATTGTGTCCTCTGTGAATAACAATAGTTTAACTTATTCTTTACCCATTCATATTACTTCTATTTCTCTCTCTTGTCTAATGGCTCTAGTTAATGATTACAGAATGATATTGAATAAGAGTGGTGATAAAGGATCTCCTTGACTTGTACCTGATCTGGGATTGAAAGATTTCAGTTTTTCCCCATTTAGAAGTATGGTTGCTGTTGGATTGTCATAGATGGCTTTTATCAGATTGAGGTAGAGGCCATCTATTCCAACTTTCTGTAGGACTTTGAACATGAATGACTGTTGGACTTTTTCAAAAGCCTTTTCTTCATCAATTGAGATGATCATGTTGGTATAGTGTATTACTTTTATAGATTTGCATATGTTGAAACATCCTTGCATCCATGGGATGAATCCTACCTGATCATGGTATATAATCTTCTTGATGATTTGCTATATTCTCTTTGCTAAGATTTTATTGAGGACTTTTACATCTATGTTCACGAGGCAGATTGGAGTATAGTTCTCTTTTTTAGTTGCTTCTTTCTATGGTTTTGGTGTCAATGTAATACTAGGCTCCAGGAATGATTTTGGAAGGACTGCTTCCTTTTCAATTTCGCTAATGAGTTTGAGGAATATTGGGATTATACCTTCTATAAATTTCTTGTAGTATTCAGCTGTAAATCCATCAGATCATGGACTTGTCTTTGTTGGTAATTTTTTTTTCTTACATTTTTAATTTCATTGGATGATATTAGGTTATTCAGAGGTTTTCTTCTTCTTCTTCTTTTTTTTTTTTTTACATATCTTCTTGATTCAGTTTTGGTAATTTATACCTATGTAGGAATCTGTCCTTTTTTCTGTCTCTTAGATTCTGTGATAGTAAAGATTTTCAAAGTAGCTGCTGATGATTCTCTGAACATGTACAGGGTCGGTAGTAATTTCACCCTTTTATTTCTTATTGCTTAAATTTGAGTTTTTTTCTTTCCTTTTTTGTTGAGGTTATCTAGGGGTTAATCGATTTTATTTCATCTTTCAAGGAACCAGATTTTTTATTATTACTTCTTTGTATTTTTTTGTCTCAATTGCATTAATTTCTGCTTTAATCTTTA
>NW_004524634.1:12961304-12974534 GCF_000260255.1 Octodon degus
TTTTTTTTTTTTTTTTTCCTAGAAACTTGAGGTGCAGCATTAGTGTATTTATTTGTTCCCGTTCTGTTTTCCTAGTGTGTGAGTATATGGCTATAAATTTCTCTCTAACAACAGCTTTCATTGCATTCCTCAAATTCTGTTAATTTGTGTTTGAATTTTTGTTGAATTGTAGATATTTTTAATTTCTTGTTTAATTTAATCTGTAACCCATTGCTTGCTGAGGAGAGTATTCTTCAATTTACATATGTTTATGGAATTTTGTGGTTTATCATATAATTAATTTCCACTTTCATTGCACTGTGGTCAGATACTACCCATAAGATTATTTCTGTTTTTTTGCATATATTTAAGCATGACCGCTAGACTTGTGCGTGGTCTATTTTAGGAAATGTCCTATTTGCCTCTGAGAAGAATGTGTATTCAGACGTTATTGGGTAGAACACTGTGTATATATCTACTAAGTTCATTTCTTCAAAGGTTGGTTCAGCTCTGCTGCCCTTTTGCTAATCTTTTTTTTTTGGGGGGGGGCTACATTTGGTGGTTGCACTTGTCAGAAGAGATAAGGAGAAATATATTACAGAAAGAATATCTGTAGTTCTACTTAGAAGATCAATGCATATTATTCCCTAAAATTCTGGAAGCAGAGAAGTCCAAGATGCCAGAGGGCTGCATTGTTGGGGTGAGGGTTGCTGTTTCTTGCACTCAGGAGAACAAGCATTGCTGTGAGCACCAAAGGGACAGATGCAGAGGGAAGGAGGCTACTAGTGGAGGGTGGGAGAGCAAACTGGCCAAAAACTACAGAAAGCTTTTATGGTAGGGGCTTTATTTATTTATTTTGTATTTTTAGGGAACGGCCTATAGGGTGTTCAGGGTCTCATTACTAGATTGGACTCATAGTTATCCCCCTGTTTATAGCCTCCCAAGAGCTGGGATTATAGGCACTCACCACCACACCCAGGCTCAATCTCTGTCTCAGCATGCCCTGGAGGTGGGGCCCTCACTGCAGGCTGGGGAATCAAACCCCTGTCCCCTGCACCTGCTTGCAGGCACTATAATCCTCTGAGCTATTTGGCCCTTACTGTAGGGAATTTAATCCCATTCATGAGAAAGCAGTTTCTTGCCTCAGTCTCTTCTAATCATATCACGAGCTACATCTGCATTTTGGAAAGAACATGTTCAAAGAATAGTAGGTAACAAGGAAGGATGAGGTCGTGTACTTGGCCTTCAGAATTCCTCTTCCATCCTCTTGGAGACTCTTAGTTGTCTTGTTGCTGGAGAATAAGAAGCTAAGAAGGATCTTTTGTTGAAGCCAGCTCCATCTACCATGCAATAAAAGTCATAGACTATCTCACTTAACCAACAGAAATGCATTTTTTCACAGCTCTGGAAGTCAAAGAGGACATTTTGAAGATATGAAGCAGTTCCTATGGAAAGTCTCTTTCTGGCTTTTACAGGGCCACCTTCAGTCACTCTGTCAACATATGACAGAAAAAGAGCATAGTGCCTGCTATGTCTTTGCACAAGCATCCTTCCAAAAGCCACTGCGAATGGTCCACCCTCATGACTTCCTTGGAACTGGTTTGTCTTCCAGTGAGCCTATTGCCACATATTATCTCATCGTGTGAAACAGACTTCAATCCATAGCAGCCCTGAATTAAGAAAAAGATGTCCATTTAGTGATGCCACCACTGATAATTACATGACTTCCTGTCACTGTATCAGTATAAAATTTTGTAGGCTAAAGTGTGAAATGACAATGAAAATGTCTGATTGCCTGCTTACTACAGGATGTCAGAGTAGCTTGATTTGCTCAATCAGTCTGTAGGGGAATAGCTAAAGTGGGCACTTCACATTTTTCTCAGACTTTTAAACAGTGATTGACTTCTCTGAAGAACTGTTTGAATTTCTCCATTCAATCAAGATGGTTAATTCAGCAGCAAACTGGGTGTGAATATATCTGGAATTTGATATTTGACCCTTAACATCTGTTACCAGCTCAATCTACAAATTGGTTTTCCACTTCTGTAATTATACAAGCATCTCTTGCCTTTATCATCTCCTCAGATGATTTACAAGGTTCTTGTCAATGTTGGAGGCAGATTATTCCTAGCTGATTCCTACCAGGGACACTTAGTAACATATAGGCAAACCATACTGTTTCTTTTGAGACAATGTCTATGTTGTGGAGTTTTATATCTAAATAAATTCTAAAGTGACTGCATACAAAATAATCTAGGAAGAGCTGCATATTATGGAATTTTTAATTCTTTAGAGAAGAAACTGTACCTTTATTTTTATCCTCTAGAAGTTTTAAATCATAGACATAGGCCTACATTTATGAAGTAGCTTATATTTACCTACTGAGCACCCTCAAGGGAACCTACTGAAGGGTTTGAGCTCAAGTTCTCACTGCTAAAGCATAGTAAGGTACCTACATTACAGTCTTATCCGTGTGAAATCTAATAGTTGATATGTGCCCTGTATTACACCATTTCTTTTCATAACAAACCAGCTACTTGTTTTATTGTTGCACCATGGATGTTCTCACATTGTGCTTGTCACTGGGAGGTTCATGCACTGCAGCATTCAAAAGTCTAGAACACTGTGAGGCATTACAGTCTGACACCTAAGTTAGGATTTTTTGTGAAAGTTGGAAGTATGTGATCAGAATTGACGAAACTAGTATTTTAGCTCAGAGAGATCATTTAAACTTTCTCAGTGTAAACTTTTCTTTCTCGATTAAACATTTCTTACACACAAACTTCTCTTTAATAGGACAGAAAGTTAAATATAATAGTCTTTTTGTGCAATATGTTTTCATTTTCGTATAGAGAATTCTCTTTAAAGTGATGTCCTCATAACATTGTCCTCATATATTAACAATGGAGCACATTTAGTGTTACACAGATTGTCTTACTTCATTAATGTTTGTTTGGGAGCAGAAAACATATACGTATGGTGTGTGCGTGCGTGTGTGTTGTGTGTGTGTGTGTAACTTACATTTCCATTGTAGCTACATTTCCATTGTAGCTGCCATACAGTTAATAATTGTTCTAGGGGCAGGGGAGATAGCTCAATAGAATAAGTGCTTTAATGGCAAGCACAAGTTCTGAGTTCAACCCCCTAGTTCTGAAAAAAAAATTGTTCTTGTTTGGAATATGCCTCAGTGGCATAAGTGCCTGCTTGACATGCACAATGTACTGAGTTCAATCGCCAGCACTGCAATCAATCAATAAATCGCAAAAATTGTTCTAGAGAATGGGAATAATGGGTATTTAAGATTATCATACTGTTAAATTAACACAAAGATACCTAGAAACTCGTGTAGATTTAAATGCATTTGATCTTTTGTAATAGTCACTTTACTGTCTTTACCCACAGCTAATGTTTCTTGGCTCTTAGGTACCAGTTTAGCCTCTACTGAATCTGTGCTCTCACTGAACTACTTAAACCTTTTTCAAGTTAATTCTAAGATTTTTAACATTGTCACCTCGCACTCATGAGATAATTTTGACTTACAAATACTGATACTCAACCTTTAATTTTTTCTTGGAACTTGAGGGTCAGCTCATGCTCTTATTTGTTTGACAAATGCCTTTTTATTATTCTCGAAGGCTTGAGGTTCTGCTGGTGACTCACTTCTGATTTGGGCTCTGACTTCTCACGTGTGTTTAGATAACTTGATGGATTACTTTTTTTTCTTTTTTAAGTGGCCCTCTTATCTATTGTTCAACCTACTTGACTCTCACCCTGCACACTGTATTTTACTTGACCTGACCTCTTCATCCTGGTCTAGCCTTCAGTGTTGTTTATTTCTCCATGGTGATGTCGGAGCACCATTTCTAGACCCTGACAATCAGCTCTATATTCCTGAAGCTGACATGCTTTCTTTTATACAGCCACAGATTTAGGTAAAACTATTATATGTTTAATCCTAAAAGTATTTTCAATGGATATTTCAGATACAGGTTTCAGAATAAGAAATCTAGTAGAATGAACTGAAGGAAAGTTGTAGTGTATCTTAGCTTAGAACATGGCAAAGGGAACCACGCTTTGCTTACATCAGCTTTGAGAATCAAGACCTCTCTGTACTTGAATTCGTGACTGTACTTGAGGATGATCCATCATGAGAACCTGACTTCAAGTCCTTTTCTGAAACTAAACCCTCGTATTCAATGACGGACAATGAAGTACGGGGACTTAAATTCCTAGGTTGGTGAGTGAGGTGGGCAATTAGTAGGTGAGAGGATACATGAGTTACGAATTAGAGCATGAAGTAGTAGCAAGCAGAGCAACCTACGTTTTGACCCATTTTTCTTACTTTAACTCTTAATCATTCCTTATTCTCACTTTGAGGTGAAGAAGTTATTTATAAGACACTTATTTCCTGACACATGATGTGAAGTTGGACTTAGCATTCTTCTTAGTACTTTCATTTTCCCCTGAAACTTTTCCCCAAAAGCTCTCAGAATCAACAATTGAATATTATAAAAATAAGTGAATATACATCTATGAATTATTTTGAAAGAAATGGAAGAGGATTTTCCATTTATAAGTTTATTTTTACTCTAAAAGTTTTATTCAGAATGACGTTTTTATTTTATAATATTACGACTATTCTGATATGGTATCAACCATATCAGACAGAGCTCCTCCAATCTGTGTGTGTGTGTGTGTGTGTGTGTGTGTCTGTGTGTGTGTATGTGTGTGTGTGTTTGTTATCAAGTATCAATTTCAAATCTAATAATTGCTATGTGCATGATTATTGGGTGTAATTTGATTAAAACTGAACTTATGATATCAAGGTGATGTCTAAAGACTTGATGTACATTACAGTGTAGAAGACTGTGCCATGTACTACTGCTGTTTATCTACCTTATATCCAGGGCATCTTCAACTTTTTCAGTAGCTCTTTGCAAAATAGTTTAAAATGTCTTACAAAGCTTATCCTGTTATTTCAATACCCTCTTTCATAAGTATAGTTACTTATCTTTCTCTATTTTTCATGAATGTCTAACCTGAGCCAGTTACTATAAAATCATCATAGCAAGTACTGCATATTCTACACCTTGCTGAGAAATAGTAGATTTGTATGGAGAAGTCCTTTCTTATCTGTGATTTTGATTTCTGTAATTTCAGTTACCAACAGTCAATCTCAGCCTGAAGCTCAGAAGGTCAACCTATTCAGAAACAGGCTTAAGAGTAGAGTATCCTTTCTGAAGATTTGTAACATTTAGGTATGAGGAAAGAAGGTCATCCTGTTAAGAAACAGGCTTAAGAGTAGAGTATCCTTCTGAAGATTTATAACATTTAGGTATGAGAAGAGAAGAATGAACAAAAGGTCATACAGACAGAGAATACATTGGGTTGAAGGAAAAAGTGTTCTACTGGGGAACAGATCAAAAGGAAAATGAGGGCTGGGGATATAGTTCAGTGGTATAAGAACCTGCCTGGCAAAGGCAAGGTCCTGAGTTCTATCCAAGGTACCACACACACACACACACACACACACACACACACACACACCACAAACACACGAAAATGAGAAAAAAACTGCATAATTTAAATAGAATCAGACAGTGGAAGGTATTGAAGCCCATTTATAAATCTGGAATAGATAGAAAGACAGACAGCAGACAGATGTATATAGATAGATAGATGCTGACAATTCTTGGGACATCTATTGATGTAGGAAAATAAAAATTGCCATGACCAGGGTATCTATCCTATTGCACATTAGGCTTATTGAAATATATATATATATATAGCTATCACTTTCTCTTTTATGTAAAAATTGAAGTGAGTTTGCAAAGGTAAACAGCAGGAGGTTGAATGCTTAGGTTTGAACAATAGCTTGCTGCATCTTGATTTTTAGCTAGATTCTTTTCTCTGAGCTGTATGAATTATTTGAATCACTAATATTAAAGAGCACATGGTGCAATAGATGTGCAAAGTAAGAGTTACATTTTGAAACTATTGTTCAGGGAAATTAATGCTTTTTATTGATTTGTTCACTTTTCAATTTTGTATTGCCTCGACGCTATAGCTGTGGGTTGTTATCCAGAGCATTTTACCCAGTTCTTCAGCATGTCTGGCATCTGGAATTCTGTAAACTCAAGACATAAAGCTTCTGAAGTTTCTCGTGCTGGACCCCATAAAATGATCCAGTTGCTGCCAGCACAGTAGATGTTAGTAAACTGCTAAGAAGAACCTAGAACAAGAATGGCATACAGTGTGTGTGAGTG
Organism: Octodon degus; assembly: GCF_000260255.1. NCBI lineage: Eukaryota > Metazoa > Chordata > Mammalia > Rodentia > Octodontidae > Octodon > Octodon degus. The sequence continues at coordinate 12,967,550 of NW_004524634.1, forward strand.
AAAGGTGCGTGTGGTCCTGGACATGCTCATAACACTGAACACCGATTGTTACAATTTTGCTTTGGGAACTTTCTGACCATTGCCAACACACATCTCTACGCTCTCATTAATTTCCTAGAAAAATCTATTACTTGTAAATGGAAACTTATTTAAAAATACTATGGGATTTTTGACCTAGAAAGAACTTCACAGAACCACATCCCATTCTGTCATTTTCAGAAGCGGAAGCAGTTGTCTTATTGGTGACCACCATGATGGAAGAGGACAGGAAGCCTTCTTAATGTAGGGCTTCTTTATAAAAATATTATCCTGTGCCACTTCAAAGGCTTAATGTCCCTTGCCTTCCTTGCTCCCTCTTATTCTCTCTTCCTTTTACTTTGGAAAGTTTAAAGATTATTATTTTTTCAACTCCTTTTGAAACATACTAAGCCTCTGTCACTCTTAGCTATGCTATTTCAATAATCTCATAATTCAATTAATAAATGTTCTATATCTCATTATGTCCCACAAAACTTTGAAAATTTTTATCTTATAACAATAAGATGAAACCAAGGAATATCTTCAACCTCATATGAAATACATATGGCGAACTATCTGTAAGTCAGGTGCTGTTTGTCATTGGACATATATGCCACATATTCCCCAAATAAAATATTAATTTATAGCACCAGAATAAATATTTATAATAATAACTCTGAAAAGCAAGACAGTTTAATTTATATCTTATGTATTTGGGATAGAAAAAACATAACTGTATGTATGTATGTATGTATGTATGTATGTAAATGCATCTGTAGTTTGACCTAGTCGACCATCATAAATGATTACAATTCATATTTTTTGGACATATAGAAACGAATTTCTATAAAATGTTTCAGAACTATACAGCATATAGTCATACCATCACACACATTCTTTTCTTTTCCTTTCCTTTTAAAAATGTATTTAGTATAGGGTCTAGAGGGACTCACTATGCAGATTGAACTCAGTGATCCTCCTGTTTTCAGCCTCCCAAGAACTGGTATTATAGGCATATGCCACCATGTCCAGTCTCAGTCACCCTCTCAATGTACCCCAGGGCAGGGCCGGTGGGGCATGCAGGGCATCAAACCCCCATGCATCTGCCAAAGCAGGTGCTTTACTCTGCTGAGCTATCTGACTGACCCCATTCCTTTTCAAGTTGATAGCTTCTTATTCTAATTTTAATAAAGTACTATAAAGTTTTCTCAAATTTCACATGTGTAGTGGTTGATACATTGTATCAACTTAAGAAGTTAAAAAAGTTTAACTAAATGTGCTCAGCAACTCAATACCCCAGGACTTGGCGGACCCATCGTAGAATAACTCATTACTTACAGGATGTAATGAATGTTTTTGGCTTCTGTTGTTTTGTTTTTATGGTACTGGGGACCAAACTCAGGACTTTGTGCTTTCCATGTAGGCACTTATGCCACTGAGCCATTTCGCCAGCCCTACTGATAAGACATAAAAAAGAATTGAGGAACGATGATGCATTTTGTTTCTTCTGAGGAGCTTTCATCTTCCCAGTCAGCTTGGACCTCGTTTCCAGGCTTGCAGCACAAACTGTTTGGCTTCCTCCCTGAATCCTTCAGGTTCCATTGTAGTAGACTCGCCAGCTTCCTGTCACAGACCCATCAGCCTCCTGATACAGACTTGTATGGAGCACTGCACCTAACCCCAGACCTTCAACTGAATCCTTCAGTCTCCAACATGCAGACACCCTCTGCACGCTTCCTCATTCGACTCTGTGGCTCACTATCATAAGCTCATCTTAAATATTTTTTATACATTTAAACATCTTGTGTTATATCTGTTCCTCTAGTGAAACTTACTAATACAATACAACACTTTATTGCATACAATGTTTTTCCCTTAAAAGGAAAATTTCTTTCCATAATCTAGTTAATATTATCAAATGATTCTGTAAGTTTGGTTGTAAGAACTTTGCCTCCATTGTAAACATAGCTCTCTTTAATATTTCTATGACCTTGAATGATCTACTATGGGCAGCTCACCTTTTCCATGCAAAAATGAGAATAATACTACTCATAGGTTTTTGTGAAGATTAGCTAAGAGAATATATTTATACATACAGGCGTCATAAAAAATCTGACAGCTATCAATCAATAACAGAACCAGGTACTATTCAAAACTTGCTTCCCTAAACCTAGCAGTCAAGGATCCCCTTGAACTATTTTATTCTCCAGGTCTACTTGAAATCCTTGCACCATTCATGGGGAAACTTTCTAAACAGTTTTTTTGCACTACACTTTAGTTAAATGGATGTAGCATTAGCAGAAAAAAAAATGCCAAATTGCTTTCCTAATAATAGGTGAAGTAAATAACTGTTTCAAGAATAAAATTCTGGGGCTGGTGAGATGGCTCAGTGGTCTAAAGCACCTACTTAGAACAAGCTTAGCAAAACACAGGGACTGCAGCGCCACATGCCAGCCAGCCCCGCCCCCTGGTGGGCTGAGCTGGCCACACACACACGCACACACACACACACACACACACACACACACACACACACAAATAAATAAAAATAAAAAAAATAAACATGTCTAAGAATAAAATTCTTTGAATACTCGAAAGTAGGAGCTAATGCCACTAGAAAAGAAAATGTTTTTTAATACTAAGGGTTTAATATTAAGGATGTTCAAGTACTTTGACCTTCTAATCCTCATGATTCTTCTGCCACCTAGCAGGGGTTTGGAATAGCTTTAAGGAGAAATCAAGGGCTTTAAACAAGTAGGTGCTTATACTGTCATCTTAGAGTTGATATTGGTTAACTTGGTGTACTCTAGATATATTCTACCTAGGCTTTTTTTATACTAACAAAAAGAAGATATTATTTTAAATTATTTCAGTAGTGCCTAAATATTAGTATACACCAGAATCACTGGAGCAAAACTTGTTTAAATAATGATAGCCTCTCTTCATCTCCTTCTATAGCTGAGATCTGAAGTATCCCTAAAAGTCTCGTTACATTGAAGGTTTATTTGCCCACTGAGGGGATTTCAGGAAGTGCCTGGATGAGAAGGGCTCTAACTTCCTTAATTGGATTAATCCACTGACGAGATCATTAGATTAATGTGCTTATTAAGAGACAGGGTCTAATTGGGTGATGTGGTCACACAGGGTGGTGCGGCTTCTAAGGGCATGTTTTTACTCAGTTTTCTATGTGTCTGTCTCTTTGTCTCTGTGTCTGTCTCTGTCTCTCTCTCTCTCTCTGGGTCTGTCCATTTGTCTCTCTCTGTCTGTCTCTCTCTGTCTCTCTGTATCTCTGTCTCTGTGTCTCTGTCTGTCTCTATCTCTCTGTCTCTGTCTCTCTTTCTGTGTCTCTGGGTCTGTCTGTCTGTCTCTGTCTGTTTCTCTCACTGTCTGTCTCTCTGTATCTCTCTGTCTCTCTCTGTCTCTGTCTTTCTGTCTCTCTGTCTCTCTCTGACTATCTGTCTCTCTCTCCTCTGTCTCTGTCTCTCTCCATCTTTCTGCGTCTGCCTGTCTGTCTCTCTGTATCTCTCTGTCTCTCTCTGTCTCTGGGTCTGTCTCTCTCTCTCTCTGTCTGTCTCTCTCACTGTCTGTCTCTCTGTCTCTGTATCTCTCTGTCTCTGTCTCTGTCTCTCTATCTCTCTATCTCTGACTCTGTCTGTCTCTCCATCTCTGGCTGTCTCTGTCTCTGTCTCTGTCTCTCTCTGTCTCTCTCTTTCCTCCCTTATTTTCCTCTCCCTTCCCTCTCTTGTTTCACATCCTGTCCTCTTAGCTCCCCTTGATTCCTGGCTGCTAAGAGATGAGTTTCACTCCCATTTCCTTTCACTGTGATTTACCTCAGATCAGACCCAAAGCAGTAAAGCCGCTGGGCCATAGCCTGCAGCCTCTGGAACTACAGAGCAGAATGCATCTGTCTTGGTTACTTTTCTCTCATTGCTGGGACAAAATACCCTACACCCTAATTGAAGAAGGAATGGTACTTTTGTCTCACAGTTTCTGGAGGTTTGGGTCAACAATCAGTTGGCTCCAAAGCGGGGTGGCATAGCACAGAAGCAACAGTCGAAGGCCACAGAAGATCGGAAAAGCAGCAAGAGGGGGTGTGCGCGAGACTCTTTTCCTCCCTTTTATGGTAAGCAGACCACCCGTCCCCTCCCCAGGGTGGGTGTAGCCCTCACGGTCTCCAGGTCTTCCTTTTGCACAGATGGGAATGTTTGCACAGCAAGAGCCCTGCCTTGTGAGTCACCTCATGGACCGTCTAAATTTCTCAAGTTGACACAGTGTAGTCGCCATTACATCTTTCCTCTATTAGGTTATTTTGCTCAGGTGATTGGTCTTAGATATTAGAAGCTGACCAACACACAGCCAGAAATGTTGGTAGAGTTTTTGTGTGCAGTCAAAGAACTCAGATTTTTAAGGACTTTTGAACGATGCCGCTGCGTGTAACTAAAGCTGTTCACTGTTCTACTCTCAAGGCTGTCTTCTTACTGATAGTCACTGTCTCTCTTGCTCCTGTTGCCTGTTCCTCTCTTGGTGAACAAAGTTGTGATTCTGTCTGTGTTTCAGAGTCCTTGCGGTCCGATGCACAACAAAGATCAGTTGGAGATGTCTTTACCGCTCCTGCATCTCATACGTGGAAATGTGAAATGCAACTTAAAACTATGCCTTCCCCTCCCAGGTTCATTTTCCAGCGAGTCATAGTCTCCATTCCATGATTATGTCTTTGCTTACTAGGCAAGTTGCTCAATGTAACCCTCTCCTATTAATTTATAAACTGGTGTTACTTATGCCATTGCTTTGTTATTCACAGGTTTTCTTATTGGTTGTATTATTTTGTCTGATTTGGTTATGTACTCGGTAAAAGTAAAGCAATTTGTATTTCTGATTTTTTAATTCAGCACAGCCTTTAAGAAGTAGATATTTTTCTCAATATGGTTGAATTTGTTCCAAAATTTTTCTGAAAGTTTTTCATGATATATTATAAAGGTAAAAGTTTTGAGAGTTTAAATGGGTTATATGTGGGATTACTAGGTTTTGTAAGTGAAAATATAGGAATGCAACTTAAATTAAAAACTTTGCAAAATGAATTATTTTGATGTATTTCCAATACATGATTATACTTCTAAATATTGCATGGAATACACTTGTGAAAAATTACTTAGTTCCCCATGAAATTCAAACATAATTATCATTTTAACTATAACCTTTGCATGGAATTTCACAACTTGCATTTATTTATTTATTTATTTAATTTAATTTTGGCAGAACCGGAAATTGAACTCAGGCCCTTGTGCTTGCCAGGGAAGCACTTGTTCTACTGAGCCATCTACCCGGCCCTTGCAATTAAAACTTGCAACTTGCATTTAAAACTATAGTAACAGGGTTATCTGAACACATCTTCCTCACATAAATGTTCTTTATATGATATTCCACCATATGTTTACAATATGATTTTGGGCAAAATATCTAATCTCTCCAAAATTTAGGTGACATATCAGAGGTATTGAGATAAAGCAAAGAATTGCCCACTTGAACGTAATTTCTTCAGTAATCCTTTTATTGTTGTGAATACTTATTAATGATCACATAAACACATAGAAACCTTCATGCTCTTTGTGATTTGGTCATCTAGTAAAAGTTCATGTTATATTTAAAATATATGCTTAAAAGATTTTGTATTTATGCCTCATGATAGATCTTCCATGACAAAATTCTGCCTTGTAAAAACTTAATGTGTGGTAGGTTTTGGAAGGTATGATGTCTATTCAAAGAAATAAATCATTGGGCTAGTGAGATAGCTCAGCGGAGTAAGTGCCTGCTTTGACAAGCTCAGTGACCAGAGTTCGATCCCTGGTCCGCATGTCCTGCCGGCCCCACCCCTGGGGTGCTCTGAGCCAACTGTCAAGACAGGGTGTGGTGGCGCACACCTGTAATCCCAGCGCTGGGGAGGCTGAAAGCATGAGGATCACTATGAGGCTGAGCTATATAGAGAGACCCTGTACCAAACACATAAAGAAGTCAATTGTAACAGTTTTAGAGCTTCTGGGCCCTCTACTACAGTAGTTTCAAACAGAATCAATTGATGAAAAACTGAATGTTTTCTTGGATCAGGCTCCCTATAATCACCTGAGTCCTGTTTTTGTTTTTCTAACTCCCTCTACCACAAGCTCACAGCCAAGGTAGCAAATATTGTTTTCTGGGGACAGACTTGCCTTGACCACATCCTGAGCTATGCTGGTCTCACTGGCAGAGAGTCAGGGATCTACCACAAAGTGTTAAATGAGAATTTTGGTTTCTGTGAGTGTAAGATGTAAGAGATATTCTGATGCTGAAATTGTGTTAGTTTACAGGAATTTTGGAGTGAGGATGCATGAAATTGGAGCTTAGGAATCAGATACCTTGGAAGAAACTAGAGCTGCCAATATAATTGATACACAGGCAATTGGGACTAACTTCACCATGTATTACTGTTTTCCCAGGGCTGTCACTGTCACCAAAATACACATAGCTTTTAGGTTAAGTCAAAAGAAGATAATAAAATGCAGAAAGGCTATCACGTCTAGCCTGCTGCAAATGACTTCATGTCTATGTACTGACCTATTTGCTCTCAATTTCTGAATACCACCCACATCTGCTAAAACTAATTCTAACATATTTGGCCCCATTTACAGAGGTAAATGGTCCCACTCCATGCTTTTCTTACCTTGAAGCGACCTGTATATATTTAAGTGCCTGAAAAATTTTATAAGTTCAAACAATTATGCTTTAGTAAATAACGAATTAGAATTTTCTATTTTTTGGAATCTCAGCCCAGAGAAAAAGTTTGGCCAGATTTTTAAGGTATCAAGTTTCATTTTGGGTTTAATCATACATTTATCCCTTTCTAGTAAACTGAACATTATTTTCCCCCCACTTTGTGGTTCTCGTATGTGGTTCCTTGCTCAGGCCACATTGTCATTTTCCTTTCAAACTCCTA
>NW_004524634.1:12982789-12983989 GCF_000260255.1 Octodon degus
CCTCATTTTGTGTAGCACTATCTTCTGACTTTTGTTATAGATCTTTGCTGTAGTTATATCCTTCGCATGTACTGAAGTTCAGGTGCAGTTCTACAAAGTTTGGACTTATCCAGCTGTGTCTGGCTTTGGTCTGGCTGCTGTGCTCAGCTCCTTCCCCCTGCTGCCCTTGAGGGTGAACCTGTTGTGCTCCTGTGGCAAGATGTTCTGCTCCTGGACTAGCTGGGTGGATCTATCCTCTACACTCTCTGCAGGGATTGCAGCAGCAGAATTACACCCCTGGCATGTATGTCAGGCCTGAGCTCTGCCTGGAGGGGGCAAGGTGAAGTAGGGGGAAGAGGAAGCTGTCCCATACACTCACTGGACCTGGGCTAGGCCTGTGTCTGGGGTTTCCCGGAATGTGGCAGAAATTCCTACTGGGCGGGTGGGGTGGGGGTGTTGCTGTGCAGTGGTTGGGGGCGGCCCAAGGGGGTGGAGAGGGTCTGGCTCCCACTGTGCCCGGGCTGGGACTGGTCCTGCAGGCACAGGGTAGCAGGAAGCTCTCCACACACTCACAGGACCTGGGCTAGGACTGGTTCTGTGGGTTCCCAGAACTAGGCAGAAATTCCTACTCGGCAGGCGGGGTGGGGGTGAGGAGTCATATATTTTTTTTAAATCCAGTGCTATTTTTAAAAGACAGTTTCATTTCACTTCACTGTAGTATTGTAAGTATGAGTCTTAAATATGTATAGAATTACATATTTTATCTATTATTATGTTTCATCTCAGTGGCAATAATCAGTGCAAAATTATAAGTACTAAAATCTATCATTAATTTGCAACTGGTTATTGTTTGAAGGTTCTGTAAAGTTTCAAGTCTACAGAAAGATAAGGACAGAAGTTTTATTTCAGTGTTTGATAAAACTGAGTATGTAAGTCAATGAATTTTTCTAATATCACTTCTTTCAAAACAACTAAAATATTGTGTGCAATACTGTGAAAGATTAATTTATTCATAACAATTTTTATATGCAGTATTGTTTTAAAATGTATACTTTTAATTGCACTAAAATATATCCCAAAAAATGCATGCATGTGATCCCTCATACATGGAGAAGCAAATGCTAAGTTCTCCTTAAACTCTCTTTGAAATTTATCGGACTCTCTTATCTGATAAGTTGCTTCACACTCCCACTTTTACTTTCCATCAGGGTTTTTTTTTTT
>NW_004524634.1:12984124-12985726 GCF_000260255.1 Octodon degus
AGAAATAATATGTAAGGGCTTGGGAGATGGCTCAGTAGAATAAGTGCTTGCCTGACAAGTGCAAGGTCCTGAGTTCAATCCCTGCTACTGAAAAAAGAAAGGAAGGAAGGAAGGAAGGAAGGAAGGAAGGAAGGAAGGAAGGAAGGAAGGATGAAAGAAAACCTCTGTCAACCTGGAAAACCAAGTGCGGTGTCTTCCATACCCAGAATTCTTGGCACACATATAATGCTGGCGCTTTGAGAGGAAGAGTAACGAACAAGGAACTTGTCATAGATCAGCAGAAAAAAAAAATCAGTTGATTGGGAAAAATTGTAAGTAAATCTGATATGAGCACAGTAGTATCACATCATGCAAGACTCAGGCAAAGGCACAATCTCAGGTGCCAGGAGACAGAAAGGAAGAGCTGTTTATCTTTGACTTTCCCAAAGCTTCTAGATGTCCAAGAAATTTTAAGCAATAGTAAGAAGTTGTACCATACTCAAGATTCATTCTTTTACTCCAGGGTTTTGCTAAGTACAGTGAAATAATTTTCACTAATATGGGAAGTTTTTGAAGAGACAAAAGTATTGCTCATAAAGAAAAGTTTAACAGATCCAAGTGACATATGCCAATTTAAAAGCTGTGACATATTTAAATTTATTGTGAGGAAGTATAAATTAAGAAAGGTAAAATTTGTTTATTTTAAGTAAAACTTTACATAGATTTTAAAAATTTGTACAGTGAAATATATGTAGCAACTTACAAAGTAGTTGTTCCACATCCAGAATTTCCAAGATGACCCTTTATCATCCATCTCTCCCACCCGTCAGTTTTCAGACAATGATTACTTGATTTTATTTTCATTGCTGCATTGAGCATCTAGGTAATGAGAAATTAAACTACTTTTCAGGTATTAATTTACAAATGGCACATTTTATTTTTTCAAATATATTCAAATTACATGTTATTAATTGGATTATAGGCTTTATTTCTATTATTGTATGAACTTTTACCTAACATGTTCTATTTTGTACATGAATTGTTTGAAAGATACTCACTATCATAAATATTTTTTTCACATGGCTTAATCTCATGACTTCTGGTAATAGTATCTTACAAAAAGTAACTTATTTTTATTCTGATGAAATTTAATTTGCAATATTTTTTTGCAGCATTCCTGTTGCTGGAGCAAAATACCTGGGATATACAATTTCAAGAAAGAGATGGGTAAGTTGTCTTACGGTTCAGAGATTCAGTTAATGTTCTTCTGGCTCCTAGATAGGAACATCTTGAAGAAGGGTGTGATACAACAGAACCAGTCAACTGCTTGCTTTCAGGAAACAAAAAAACTAGGGGAACTGTGCCAGCCACAGATATACCTTTGAAACAAGGCATAGCTACAGTGATCCACATTCTGCAAGTGAGTCCCACCTCCTAAAAGCAATTCATGTGTAATATCAGTGGATTATTGAAAAGCACTATATCGATATCAGTGCATATTCAGCGGTGGATACAGTACTCCCTGCTCCAATTGCCTCTTCAGGCATCTTTTAGTTCAGTCAGGATAACAATTAAGATCAACTAGAATAATCCACCCGATATCAATTAGATATCTAACAACAG
>NW_004524634.1:12986011-13002322 GCF_000260255.1 Octodon degus
AAGTTCAATAACAAGGTCATAATTCTCCCTTACACACTATAATTACCCTGTATACAACTTAATATGTAAAATCCCTGCCACAGAATCTCATCTGTTCTAAAGTTACTCAGAAGACTCAAGTCTTCACAGCAACTCCAGGCACAGTCTTAGCGGTAAAACCTTGTAAATTTAAGTCAGCCAGTCACTTAATCCCAGGATACAATGTCACTGAGTAAGCACTTACATTCCAAAAAGAAATAATAGGGGATGGGGATGATTGAAACCAAAGCACAGAAAAAATCAGCAGGACAAATATTAAGTCCTAAGTATCAGAGCATGGGTCCTCGGGCAAGTGGGCATATGACATGAGTGCCCAGGAGCTTGGGCTGCCCTAGCACATGGCATCTCACTTGAGTTGGCTCTGGGTATCGGCTGGGGCCTTTTGTTACAGACATTTCACATCCCTGGATCACACACTTTCTGAGGTCACCACTGCACTTGAAACTTCATTCTACACCTTTGTACATCCACCTATGATGAGCAAATCTCCTGGTTTGTCAACCATCCTGTTGCATTTTGGTGGAATCCTTTATGCCCCTACAAGTCTTATATTTCAAGCTTATAAAAGCAGCATCATGAGGATTAGACCAAGAGCTGCTGCTGCTTCAACCTTTATGTAGGTCCCTGTGAACCATAGCTGCAGTGGCTTTTGGATATCTGCATAACGAAGCTCATTAAATGAAGCCTGAGGAAGGAGTTTTCTATGTCTCTTCTCTACCAGAAGGATGAGAAAAATCTGTTCTCTAATGAACATTCAGACTTTGTATCAGTCAGCCTGCAATGGATGGGATCTCACTGAGTATCTTGCTGCCCACATGGCATCTTTCTGCTTCTTCTATTTCATGTACTTTGGTTTCTTTAATGATGATTGTCTTTTAGCAAGCATCACTTTTGACCCCAACACACACGCAGTGTTTTTAGAGGCCAAAATTCATATTTTCATGTCATATTGTTATTTTTTAAAAAGATTCTTGAGCTGGCATGATAGTTCAGCACAGTAAGTGCCTGCTTAGACAAGCACAGGGACCAGGGTCTGATCCTTGGCACCACAGACCATGCCAGCCCTGCCCCCAGGCACAATGAGCCAGCCACTGAATGGGTGTAGTAGTATACACCTGTAATCCCATAGCTGGGGAGGCTGAAAACAGGAAGATCACTATGAGTCTGAGCTGCATAGTGAGACTCTGTACCAAATACATTTTAAAAAATTTCTTTAAAATGGGATAAAAGTAACCAACCATAACCATGCTACATCATGACTGTTGAAACTTTTTGACAATTTTCTCTTCCAAAACAATTAGTCTACCACCCTAAGACTCAACGCTATATGTTGTAGGGCATGTACATAATATAGAAAAAAATTTACCATAAATAACAAGCATGAACTCTAGGCCAGTTCTCAACAGAGTTCCCATCCTCATCTGAAACCTCATGAGCACCAAGTGTATGTCTGTACTTGTATTGATGTTATGGTATTCTGTGGCTGGATAAGAATTGTGCATTACTTGGGCCTGGGAATTTGGCTCAGCAGTAAAATGTTTGCCTAGCAAGCTGGAAGCCCTGGGTTTGGTCCTTGGCACCAAAACAAAAAAATAAACCTCTGCTAAAAAACAATTCAACCAAAAAAAAAAAAAAAAAAAAAAGAATTGTTCATTATGATTGACTTATGTCTCTCAAATCCATATTTATTTGCCTTCTATTTCAGTTGGTGCTAATAACCTGATAACCTTTGACTTTTTAAACAATGTGTCAAAATTGTGTATTGACTGAGTTGAAAATTTTACCTTACTATAGTGTGTCTAATAATATATTTAAAACTCAGTGTACATTAATATTCTGACTTTCCATATAGTATAATACTGTTAAGCGTTGAATTATTCCCAATCTTCTAATTGTGTGTTATTCTTGCCATAGCTTACTAGCACAGTTGAAAAATATTCAGACATATTTTATCATTAATACATAAAATATTCAGATAGCTCAAACATTTTCAATGATAAAATAATTCATTTTAGGCTGGGCGTGGTGGCACACACCTGTAATCCCAACACTTGGGAGGCTGAAAACAGGAGAATTCTACAAGTCCCAACTATGTAGTGAGACCCTATAGAACCTATACTAAATACACTAAAAATGTATTTTGTGTGTACCCCATTCATCACTATTAATTCCTTTGTATAAATTCATATTTCTGTCTGTTGGAATTCTTATGCTTGTTAGAAGTTACTCACGTGCCGCAATTTCCTAACATTTCTTGCCATGTAAGACTTCTATGCCTGAATCCCCTGTGTAACTGGGTCTGAAGAATATTTTTCCTCCATTAGAGAAATATTTCTCTGAAAATAATAGTTTAGGTGAACATTTTGGGTTTTTCCCTTTCAGAAGCTTAAAGTTGTCCTGTGTTTCCTCTTCTTCACAGTTTCTGATAATCATTTGCTCAACATTTTACTTTTGTGCCACAAAGCCCACGTGAACTTTTCCCCCAGCTTTGCTCGTTCTTTCCTCTTTCTTTCTTTCTTTCTTTCTTTCTTTCTTTCTTTCTTTCTTTCTTTCTTTCTTTCTTTCTTTCTTTTTCTTTCTTTCTTTCTTTTTCTTTCTTTCTTTCTTTTTTTCTTTCTTTTTTCTTTCTTTCTTTCCTTTCTCTTTCTTTCTTTCTTTCTTTCTTTCTTTCTTTCTTTCTTTCTTCCTTTCCTTTCTTTTTCATTCCTCTTTCTTTCTCTCCTTTCTCCTTTTTTCTCTTTCTTTCTTTCTTTCTTTCTTTCTTTCTTTCTTCCTTTTCTTTCTTTCTTTCCTTCCTTCTTTCTTTGCAGTACCATTTACCAGCATTCTGCTCCCTGTTTTTGTTCTTTTCCCACAATGTGCTCTCATGAGTTAACATGTATCTATTACATCATCAAAGTCACCAGATGCTTCCCATGTAGGATATTGTGCATTGTAAGTCCCATACTATTGTATTTTTTTTTCCTTTAACTTAGTGTATATTTGCTGGGGCTGCAGCTCAGCAACACAGTTCTTGTATTTTTGCAATTATAAGGCCCTGAATTAATGTAAGTTATTTTCAATAGTATTTTTACTTTTTAAAAATTTTACTATTTTTTTATTCTCTCTTTGCTGTCCTCATTGGTGCCTACTGGGTACCTGACTTTTTAACCACTGTGACCATCCTATCATATCATTTTGGAATTTTTATTTTGTTTTTCATTGTTTTGTTTTTTCAGTTTTTGTTTTCTTTGTAGGTTCTTACTATGCAGATCGAATTCAAAGTGATTCTCCTGTTTTCAGCCTTCCTAGTGCTGGGATTGCAGGTGTGTGTCATCAGGCCGGGACTCCACCACTGGCTCAGCACATCCAGGGGCATGGGGCCTGCGTGGCATGCAGTGCCAGGGATTGAACCCAGGCCCCTGCTCTTGCCTAAGCAGGCACTTAGTCTGCTGAACTATCACTCTGGCCCTTGTTTTTTCAATTTTAGACATTCCATTTGGATTTTAATTTATAGTTATTGAATTTTAAAGTTACATTTACATTCTTTATTTCTTTAGCATATTAAGAAGTCTTTTAGGAGGCCAGGGAGATAGATCAGTAGAATAAGCGCTTGCCTGGCAAGCACAGGGTCCTGTGTTCAATCCCCAGTACTATCAAGAAAAAAAAATACCAGCTTTTACATTATTTCAAACCTTTTTTTTTTTTTTTTGGTGGTACTCAGGCCCTTGCGCTTGCCAGGCAAGCACTTATTTTACTGAGCTATTTCTCCAGCCCCGTTAAACTTTATTTTTAATCTATAATTCTAGTTACATAACCTGTTTTCATTGAGAGCCTTTCTCAAGGCTCTGAGTCAGATTTCCTGCTCTTATTGCACAATTTTTATTATATGCTGTGGATAGTGATCTTTATGGTGTTAAATCTTATATTTTCTAAAGCTCTCATAAATAAATTTGGTGCCTACTGATCACAGTTAATTGGAAAGAATTTGATCACTTCAAGTCTTGTTTCCATGATTTATAAGGCAGACACAATACAGTTTTAATTGAGCTAATTTTACTCTACTGCTAGAGTATTATCATTCCCAGTAGCCTACCAGCAAATCTCTTCCCTATAGGATTTGATGGGCGGTTCTTCTATAACTATTTTTATACATCTTTGGTGAGTTTCACTGCATTTCTTTATGTATTAGATTACATTCAGTGCAAAGGAGGGGCTTGCTTTGTAGCTTCCTCAGGCTGTCTCTCTGAGTAGCTGTAGCTGCCTGGTACCCTACTGTGTAAATTTCAGTTTTTTAAATGTCCTCAAACTCTGAACTGCATCACGTTTCACAAAACTTCAACCACAAGAAACTTAGTGGCTGAAATAAAACACTATAAACAAAATATCACTTTGCCCACCCTTTGATTAAATCTTTTCAAAAGCTCAAAATATATATAAATTATGAGTGTGCACACAGAACTGCTAGGCTTCTCAATACAGCTATAGATTTAATGAGTATTAAACTGCATCCAATATTATGAAAAGTTATGAACTCTTTATTATCATGAGGATTTCAGATCTTACATAATGTTTTAATAAGTCAAATAAAATATTAAAGCATAAGCATTATGATACTATGAAATAGAATTCATTCAAATGTGAAAGAATGATTCATATTAAGAATTAAAATTACTTATTAATAAGACAAAACAAATTATACTCCAAATAAGTAGCCATAAGTTGAAATCACTCATTTCTTCCAAATATACGGTTATTACATTAGCTATAGAATTATAATTCTCTATATACAATTATGATTATATTTTTATTACAGTCAGAATATCTTTCCCAAAATAATTCATCAGGTAAACTTTGCTTCAGTACTTGAATCTTACCATGGTAAGTGTGACAATCAAACGCTTTGAAAAACTCATTACTATAAAATTAAGCTTCATTTTTCATAACATTGGAATTAGAACATTTTCCATTGTAATTAGTAAGTGGTCTAGTCCTTGTCAAGTTTTCACTCCTTATCTGTACATGGAACCTCCTTTGGATTCCTACATTAATTATGGATCCGTACGGCATCTTTGTACAGAAGGCGTACGGCGGGGAGCCCACCATGCTGCCTGAGACACTGGAGAGAGTCAGTGGCAACCCATTAGTCTTTACTGCTGCTACCTCACCCGCTGGGACTACCCATCAGTGCAATTTTGATAATGCACAAAAATAGAAAGGTGCACCTTCTTCTGACACTTCAATTGCAGTACTTTTCTTGGTATTGTCTTATTCTTTGCTTTATTTTCCTTAACCATTTAAAATTTGAATCATAATTTACATCCCATAAAATTAACTATTTCAAAATGAGCAATTCAGTGATTTTTATTGTATTCACAACTGCGAGTTTTGAAGGCCACTTTCTAAACTCTGAAAATTTTAGTTACACCTGTTTCCAAAGACCCCATACCAATTAATAGCCACCACTGCTTATCCACTTTTCCAAGCCCAGAAGTCTAAAAAATTACTTATTATGTGTAGTTAGTATGAATGAATTCATACTATATGGGAAACTTTATACATACTTTTTTTCATTTTGTATGTTGTTTTCCAGATTCAAATGTAGAAGGATTTCTTCACTTTTATCACTAAAATCATTATATTGTATTCATCCACCATGTTTTGCTTATTCATTCATTGACAGATGGATATCTAGGTTTTTCAAGTTTTACTCACTCTGTTATTATGAATATTAATGCTATGAGCTTACATGGATCTGATTTTTTAATTTCATGGAAAAAAGTAAGACATGTTTCATGTCAAAATAATAGGAGCATAATGATGCTAATATTATACATATTGTTATCTTTAAATAAGTGTAAAAGATATGAGTATAAAAAATTCTGCAAATTATATACTTTATGTAAACATGATTTCAGCTCCCCATCTAAAATTGCCTGGAAAATGCAAAGGTTATGAATTATGAAAATGTTGAATCATAAGATTTCTTTTTATTGTTTTAATTTTAATATTTTTCATTTGAAAGATAATAAAAATAAAAAGGATACAAAATTTCAAAACACGATGATAGGAAATTAACAACAGTTATTAAATTGTGTATTTTTTTCTTCAAAAGTAGTTGCTCAGATTACTGGATATAGGCATAAAAGACTGATAAAACAATATAAATACTAACTTTTCTTTCAATGAACTAGTACAGATCAGTAGTTTGTACTAGTTATATATCATATATCATGTATCATATATCATATATATATACATATTTCCCTTTGAATACTTTATTTCCTTTTCACAATATTTATTGTTCCTTTTGTATCATATTAACTCTTTCAGTTTCTCACAGTAACAAAAGGATGTTTACATATGTGAGTCTCATTTCTTTACTTATAAGTATGATCTCTAGTTGCATCCATTTACCTACAAAAGCCTTAAGTTTATTTATAGCTGAGTAATATACCATTGTATAAATCTACCATATCTGTTTCATCCATTCCTCAGTTGATGGGAGTTTTGGTTGTTTCCAAGATTTAGCTATTACTGGATGGCCAGATAGCTCAGTACACCATAGCTCCTGCTTAGGCAGAGGCAGGGGGGTTCAATCCCCTATGTACCATGCCAGCCCTGGCCCCTGAGGCACACTGTGAGGGAAATTGAGACTGGACATGGCAGCAAGCTCCTGTAATCCCAGCACTTGGGAGGCTGAAAATAGGAATTGAAATATGAGTCTGATCAGTGTAGTGAGACCCTATAGACCCTTTACTAAACACATTTTAAAAAATTAGCTATTACAAATTGCAATGCTATAAATACAGACACAAATACATCACTATGGGATGATGCTTTTAGTTCTTTTAGAAAATACTCACGAGAGAAAAGCTGGGTAGAATGGAACCTCTGATCTTAGTTTTTGGAGTAATTTTCACACTGATTTCAACAGTGACTGTATCAGGTTGTACTCTCAGCAACAGTGGAGAAGTGCTCTTTTTTTCTTATACCTCTGACAGCATTTGTTATTGGGTCACTTTTTGATGGTAGCCATTCTTTCTGGAGTGAGATGGAATCTCAGTGTATTTTAATTTGCGTTTCTTGGATAACCAATAGTGTTGGACAGTTTTGCTTCCTTTTTTTTTTACCTTTTGTGTTTTTTAATCTGAGAAGTACATATTCATCTTAGATGCTAATTTTTGGATTGGGTCTTTGGATTTTGGGGTTGAAGTTTTTAAATTCTGTATATATTCTAGGTAGAAGTACTTTTTCCTGAGGGACACTTAGCCAAAATTTTTCCTAACTTTATGGGTTCTCTTTTCCCTGTTTAAATGTTGTACAAAAGCTTTTTAATAAGATGAAATCCCAGTTATTGATTCTTTGAAGTATTGCCTGCCAAGTTTTGGGTTTCATTCAGGAACTCTCTGCCTACCCTTATGTCTTCAAGATTCCGAATTTAATTTCTCTTCTAGTAGACTTAGTGTTTCTGTTTCAATGTTCAGAAATTTGATCCATTTTGATTTTGTTTTAGTGGATGATGATATAAATGGGTCTAAATTTAGTCATTGTCATGGGGAATGCCATTTTTTTTCCAGTACCATTTATTAAAAAGGGTATCTTTTTTCAAGTGAACATATTTGACCTCTTTGTCAAAGATAAGGTGGCTGAGAGTACTTGTAGTTGTTCTTACATCTTCTAATAATAATGCCATAAAAATGGAAAGAGTGGAGAAAGGAAAAAAAATAAAGTTTGACAGAGAATTAAAGGAGTAGGTAAAGAATCATGAGAGAAAGTATCCAATTAAAGAGTAAAATAAAGTTAATAGAAAAAGGTCAAAAGACAGAAAAAGAACAAGAGGAAAAAAAACATAAAATGTATCAGATTAGCATAAAGAGCAAAAGAAAAAAAATACAAAACAAAAACAAAAAAGGGTGCAATTAGCCCCAAAGCTCACTCTTTGTATTTAGATGAATTGTTTCTTCCCAAGTCTGGCAGCATTGGAATCCACCAAATTCAAGATCGAGATAATGAGTCCCTATTCCATCCTAATTTCTCTTCACACCCACTTTTTCATTGTGTGTGTGTGTGTGTGTGTGTGTGTGTGTGTGTGTGTGTGTGCTGAGTCCTGTCCCATCTTGTCTTCATATCTTGGGCACTCAATGGTGTGCTGCCTTATGGTTGCATGCATTTCATTGGATCTATTGCCCCACCTTGATGTGTACCTCAAGTCACTGCTATCTTGCCTTTATTGGCCTGTGGTCTTGTGACATTCTTTCTTCTCCAGGGAACTCTCTGTGTTGGCATCCCATATTGTGGCAATCATCCAATTTTGAGAATACCCTTGATCATGTTGGCCGGTGGTGAAATCAAACAGACCACTGAGCTCTGTGCTAGAAATAGTCTTCAAGGCGGTAGGAAGTTGAAACACTCTATTGGACTTAATGCCAACACTTCTAGGCAGAGTTCTTCATAAAGCCACATGTGACTGGCATGGGTTCTCAAAAAAATGGTGAGACAACTATGCCTTTCCAGGGATGAGCTTGCCTAGGCTTAATCATGTGGGTCAAAGAGTAGCCAACCTCCTCTCTCAAACTGTGTTTTGTGGCAATCAGTCATTGTGATAGGGTGCCCCCAGAAACACTGAAGTGGAGTTGTTTTGTTACTTTTTTTTTTCTTTGCTTTGTTATTTTTGATGCCTGTAGTAAAACAGTTTTGAACTATTCATTGCTTCTCAAATGGTTCCTGATTAGTCACTTTCAAATACAACACGCACCACTCTGCATTTCTTTTCCAACTCAACCTTGCCATGCAAGTAGAGTCAGATCCAGAGAAAAAAGGTTAGACTGTGTCTGTAGTTTATAATTACTGATTTTCTTAGAAAATTTCTTGGGGGCCTGCCCCTTAGCTCAGTTCTTTAAGTGGCTGCTTCAACAAAGCAGTCAGGCTCAGGTTGCTGTGGTTCGATCCCCACAACACAAGACAGCCAGCCATGCCTTGAAGGCATTCGGCGCAAAAAAAAAAAAAAAAAAAAAAAAAAAAAAATTTCTTGGCATAGCCGGCCAGGTTCCTTGTTTGTCCCAGGGGCTGTTGACAACCTCTTGGGTTTGCAAAGCCAGGTCTTTCTTCTCAGGAGTTGGGGTCCGCATTCTGGACTGCTTTCTTCCTTTCTCTATGTTCTTTTCAGTGTCTCCAGTTTTTTGGGTTTTTTTTTGTTTATTGTGTGTGATTTCCTGTTTTTTTTTCTTTCACTTTTTCTTGATTCCCATAACACTTATTTATTTTATCACTAAATTGTTTTACAGTGTTTCAATTCTAATTTCTAGAAAAGGTATGCTATGTGCCAACATTTACTTGGTCATCCCATTTTCTTTTGATTAGGATATATGTAGTGCATTATTTTATATTCTTTTCCTTTTAACCTCTGAATGCCTTTATTTTAAAATGTGTGTGAAATTAACTTTTGCTGATGATATAGTTCAGTGGTAGAGCACTTGCCTGCTATGTACAGTGGCTTGGATTCAATTCCCTGCACTCTAATTTTTATTTAAATGTTTAGTTCAGGGGCCAGGGATATAGCTCAGTGGCATAAGCACCTGCCTGGCAAGCACAAGGATCAGAGTTCAGTCCTTGGTACTGAAAACAAAAGTGTAGTACAGTTCACCAGGTTCACTAGAGAATTGATGTAGTCCTGAATCTTTTGCACTTTGCAAGCTTTTTGGGAAATTAATGTCTTCACTTTTTAACAAAATTTATGTATTTATTACAGGGTCTCACTATACACCTCAGACTCAGTGATCCTCCACTCTCAGCCACCCCAGCTCCAGGATAACTGGTGTGTGCCACCACACCTGGTCGTGTTGGCCAGCTCAGTGTGCCTGGGAGGGACTGGCATAGCATGTGGTGCCAGGATGGAAGTCAGGTACTTTAGCTTGCCTAGCTGGGCACTTTGACTCTTGAGCTACCTTTGTGGCCCCTATCTTTACTTTTTAGGAGTCTATTCAGATTAACTGTTTCTCTTTCTCTCCCCCTGTCTGTCACCCATTGATATGTAATTGTTCACAGCATTCCCTTATTCACCTTCAAAACACATCAAACGTGAGGCTTTGGAGCAATATTTAGATCTGAACCATAACAATTACATAATATTACATGAGATTATAACCTTCTTATGTGTTCTTGGAGAATAACTATGATTTAAGTAGAGGAATGTGATTGTCATTGTGGATTTGTGATATTTAATCTGGATTATCAAAAGATTATCTTGAGAGTAACCTAGGACGTTAATCAAAACCACCTGTGGATGTGTTTGCTAGGGCCGTGGGCGTGTGACCTTGGAGACTATATCTGATTCCAGGCTCCTGTCTCCCTGGTTCTCCCTCTTTTCTCTGCTTTCCTGATGTCATGACTTCAGCAGCTTTCCTCCATATTGCCTTTTGCCATGATGTTTGTGTCTAAGTGCCAGCCAACTATGGATCAAAGTCAAATATTCTATACATGTGAGCCAAGATATATCAATTGTTTATATCAGGCATTTTTGCCCCAGTAATGGAAAAGCTGACTAACAGATATTATAGTAATGATGAGAGTGCATTTTCTTTGGTCTCAGTTGTGCTTCCACCAGTGCTTTTTGGTGATATCAATTTTTGTTAAGTGCATGGCTTCAATCTAGTCTGGTTAATATCACTAGTTAGTGTTTCCATTCTAATGCTTTCAAAACTCTACTCCGTGAAGCATCATATATCTACACTTGCTATAATTGTAAATACAACAAAGAGCCATGAAATAGTTGGAAGGAATTCTACCAGTGTTTTTCTTTTAGATATATATTTCTTTCTTTCTGTATAGATTTGCATGTTTATTGGGTTTGTAAGAAGCAGTTAAGATCTTGATATTAAAACATTCAAAATATTTGCTATGTGTCTTTGACACACAAATTTAGAAAGCTTATATCCCTTGCGTAGAACTACTTCACACTGTGTGCCTTCGTAAATGTTAAAATAATACAGTTCAAAATATTATGTGAAGACTTAGGTTCTTACATTTTGTTTGGAGAGAAATCCTTATAATCATTCTGTGTGAGTTTAGAGAGAAATTCTTTAAGCAAAAAATTCCACTCAAGTCAGTTATAGTGGAACAAAACCTCTAATCCCTGTATTCCGGAAGTCTGAGGCAGGAGGATCAAAAGTACAAGCTTGACCTGAGCAATTTATGCATACACTAGACCCTACCTCAAAAAAAAATGTATGAAGAGGGCTCAGCATGTCACTCAGGTGAAAATCCTGGGTTCAGTCTCAGAACTGGAAATTACATTCCTAGATCTACCTATGCAGTGCTTAATTTATTGAATTCTCTTCTCCTTTCCTCATCTTTTAATGGGGATGAGACCTAATCATTTTCTTCTTGAGGTGAGCATGGTACATGGACAATAAAATGATCAGAATATTGGGAGTCTGAGAAGCCTAGTGGGTTTGACATGAAGGAAACATATCCAGTAACATTCATCCATCTTTCAGTTCATGCATAATAATTAATACATTGCATTTTTATACCAGGTGATGCCCTTGACTCTCCTCTTAAAAGAGACTCTTACAGAGCTTGTTTTTTGGGTGAATGATGCATTGGATGGGATCATGTTTAGAGATCATCTTAAGCTCCCATTCAGTCCTTTATATAATTTTACAAAATACAAATCAGTGAGGATCTTATTACTAAAGCTAATATATATATTCAATAGAATTATAAATTATTACCTCTCAGAGCTTAGTGTACTGGTCCATTCCTCTAATCCTAGCACTCAGTAAGTTGAGACAGCACAATCACTGTGAGTTTAGTACTTGCCTGAGTTGCATAGTGAGTTCCTGTCTCAAACAAACAATACAAAATATTATTATCTCTCAAATCATTTAGAGCATTAAATATATTATGTATAAATTTAAAATGAATAAAACATCTACAGATATTATGAATATATAATTTTGTAACAATAAAAGAATATAATTGCAATAAATATACTAGCATTAGGAGAATATTGGATGAACACTGAATGTTTTCTTCAGAAGGAAAGTTTGCATGGGCTTTAGGGTCTTTCTAAATGATAATTATAAGGGAGGCTGAGAAGATATCTTGGTGGTGTAAGCTCTTACCTACAAAATGCAAGGACCCAGATTAGATTCCCCAATACCACATGCTGTGCCAGCTCTGGGACCCCCAGGCATGCCATGTTGACCACAGAAATTGGGTATGGTGGTGCACGCCTGTAATCCCAGTGTTGGGGAGGCAGAGACAGTAAGATTACTGTGAGTCCAATCTGTGTAGCAAGATCCTATAACAAATAAATAAATAAGAGGAATTCCAACTGGTTCAAGTTGTAGAAATCCTTAATTTTCACTTAATGTACACCCAGAATTATCGCCTGGAGAATGAGTTTAAAGAATATGAGATGTGTAGTCCATAGACAGCTGTATTGGCTACAATGTTGGACCATATTCAGGAATGTAGTAGAGCCAGTGAAGCTTAGAGTATGGTGTTGGGAGAATAAGTGAGGGTTTCTAATGAAGCTCCCACAAGATAATAGATGTGAGAAGTGCCTTGTAATCACAATGTCTACTCTAAGTAGTTTTAATAGCTACCTTGGCACTATTTTTCAGTGCACCGTTGTACATGGACTTCTTAAAGCTTCGTGATTATCAAGACCTTTATAAATCCAAGGAGTCCCTAACAGCGTTGTAGCAGCCAGCAAGAACTATAGCTATATGGGGAGTTAATTATCCAGAATACGATTCCTCAGGCACAGAAGCCAGGAAACTGGAAAAGCACAGTTTTTAAAAGCATATAATCAGTTCTTATTGTATATATTATATATATATATATATATATTGCATGCGTTTTTAATTGTAGTGTTAATATCTTACTTTAGAAGAATGCTAACTATGGTATTTTTTTTAGTTTAATGAGGTTTTAAATCTAGCTTTTTGAGATAAAATCAATATACAGTAAACAGCATGTTTGTAAAGTGTCCCATTCTAAGTCTTGATACAAGGAATACAGCTTTCACCACTAAAATATTCTTACTCTTTTATATTCTTTTCTGCAGTTTCATTCTTTCTATCTTAAATGTGGTATGCTCTTTGTCAATAAATATTAGTTTGTTTATTCCAGATTATAGATAGACAAATTGTATAACTTTTTTCCTGTAATTTAGGGAAGGGTCTACAGGGTGTTCAGAGTCTCTCTACTAGATTGGACTCATAGCGATTCCCCTATTTACAGCCTCCCAAGAGCTGGGATTACAGGCCTGCACCACCACGCCCTATCCCAATTACCATTTCAGTGCACCCCAGGAGTGGGACCGGCATGGCAGGCTTGTGGATGGAATTCTGGGCCCCTGTGCCTGCTTGCAGCTGCTTTAATCCATTGAGCTATTTGACTGACCCTTAAATCATATAACATGAGCTTATTTTTCTCTGACTTTTTTCACTCAGCATAATTATTCTAAAATATTTCACTTTAAATTTTCTTACTATGTAATAATTGAATATATTTAGGGAGTACAGTGTGATAATTATCACATGACCTAATATGTCATGGTTTGGTATAGGAAATCAGCCTTTCTATCTTTTTGCCACTCTTATTATAACTTCATAAAATATTTCATAGATTACAGTAAATTATAGTTCCCATACTGTTCTGCACAAAATAACATTTGACATAACTGCATCTTGGTATTAACTTTTTTTTTTTTGGTGGTACCAGGAATCGAACGCAGGACCTTGTGCTTGCCAAGCAATCACTTTTTCGACTGAGCTATTTGCCGGCCCTGATATCAACTTTCTTTTCTCTCCCTTTTCACCTGTATTTTCTAACCTCTCATACTCACTATTCTACCATTTTAACATCAGGCTATTTGTTTTAGATTCCATATGTGAGAAAGAAGATGTGGTATTTTTCTTCTTTCTATTTATAATACTAACTAGTATTTCATTGTATGGTAGGTAACAGTTTGTTTATTCATTTGTCTTTTCATAGAAATTTGAAATTTTAGATTATTTGAATAGTATAAATAAATCTTCTCTGCATCTGTTTTTGTGAGAGGTGTATGCTTTTATCTTAAGTAACTATGAAAGATTAGAAAGTTGAAATTGTATGTAAGTATATATTTAATTTTTAAAGTGCCAACAAACTGTTTATTAAAGTAGTTTTCATATTTTGAGTTCCTCTTATTACTATAATAAATTATAAGTTCACATCAGCACTCAAAATTGTCACTTTTTCCTGATAGTTGTATAATGGTACTTAAGATTTTCAATTATCCTAATGACTTATACTGTTGAATACATTTTCATATGCTTGTTTAAAATTCACATCTTTACTTTGGTGACATGTTTTGTTCAATCCTTTTTTTCCCTCTCCTACTTGGAATTGACCTCACAGCCTACATACTCAGCTGCATTCCCAGCTTTATAACATATTTAGAGGCAGAACCTTGCTAAATCACTAACTTTCTTAGACTGAGCTTGAAGGTGCTTCTTGGCTGTGCCCTGCCTCCCCCTTCTGGGCCACCGTGCTTAGCTCTTTTTGATTACTCTTATTATGTTGTTCGCTCACTTCACATTATTGAAGTTCATGAGTCACTTATCTGAGTAGGAGTTCTTATCGTACGTGTGACTTGCAAATGTTTTTTCTTTTTTAAATTTGTACTGTGTCTTTGGCTTTCCCTCAGTGTCTTTGAAAAGTAAATGTTTTAAATTTCAGTAAAATCTAGTATGAATTTATTCTTTTAGCATTGGTCTTTTGTCTTTAATATCTATAATGTTTCTATTTTTTCTAGAAATATCTAGTCTTAAATTTATATGTAGACTTGTGATGCATTTTGTGTTCTTTTTATGCACACAAACTATGACAAGCATTTTAGTTCTGTCATGAATATGGATATCCAAATGTCACAGCTCCATTTGTTGGCAGTAATTTAATTTTGATGTTTAAGTAACATTAAATGACATTGATTTGGTTTATGTTTATCAAAATGAAGAACGGTTAGAAAGTGTTGACATACACTTCTCTCATTTATGAAATAAATTTTTAGGGCCATTATTTACTAACACAACTGCTTTAAAAACAGCTCTTACCTTATTTGATGTACATATTTTAACTATTGATTCTTTCTCAGACTTTAGCCCATAGTACATTCAAAAGTAGACATTTCTGAAATGCTTCAGGTCTGATGTACTGTCCATTTCATACATCTTACACTTTAATTTGGTCAGCCTTCATGACAAGTATATAATGATCTTGTTTATTTGTTGCTTTCTCCCTTTAGTTCACTTAGTTAACCAAAAAACGAAGACAGTATTATATGTCCAGCATCACTCTGTGTGAAAAGTGGTTTCAAAGAACATAAATATTTCAAATCTTTTCCCTATAAAAAAGGAAATGATACTAACCATACAGAGAAGACAGGAGGATTATATGAGATAAGATATCCAGGGCTTACTGTAAATAGTAGTTGGATGAATATAATATTCTGCCTCCCACTCTCCGTAAGTACTGCAGTGAGGGATGACCAATAAAAAGCTATTGTTACTGATTAATAACAAAAGGAAGCCTTGAATGCTTTTTCATCGATATCAAAAATGTAAAGTTATTGGAAGAAACAGTACAAAAATGATAGCAAATCATAGTAAATAAAATGTTTATGGTCACCATGTTTTATTTACTATGAACATTTCAGTAAATGCAGGAGGTCAAAAATGCACACATATTCATCTTTACTATTTTCAGTCAGCCTGTGAGATTCATCATGAATTGATGTGTAAATCTGAATTAACAATTATGGGTTCTGCAAGACAAAATGATTAAATTTTTGTTTTATTGCTTATATTCTGAAAATAGCAATGAGAAATGGGACTCAGAGACATCCTCAGCCCCTTTCAATTGTAAGACTCATTGGAAGAATTAAAAACTAATCAGTGCTTTCATAGTTGCCTTCAGAGAGCTTTCACATATTATTCAATTTGGTTTGAAATAATTTGTACATGACCACAATAAGAAATACTAGACCTACCTTTGTAGAAACATTAACAATGTGGACTTTATGTGTCATTCATGCTATTTCTAACTTTTCTATCCTTATTCTTTTTAATTTTTATTTTTAAATATAGAGTACAAATTAGTATTAAAACAGAGAAACTACAAGTGATATAGAATTTTCATAATTAAAAATATGGGGGGTTATGGGGAGATAGCTCAATAGAATAAGTGCTTCCCTGACAAGCGCAAGGGCCTGAGTTCAATCTCTGGTTCTGCCTATAT
>NW_004524634.1:13002422-13023545 GCF_000260255.1 Octodon degus
ATAGATAGATAGATAATGGAAATTTACTTCATGGATAAAGTATTGCAATGGTTATTAGGTTAAACAATTATAATATCACTAATATGGGTCCAGGGAGATAGCTCAGTAGAATAAGTGCTTGCCTGGCAAGCACAAGGTTCTGATTTCAATCTCCAGTACCGAAAAAAAAAATCAGTAATAGTGTCCTTAAATGTATTTGTTTTAGCCTCATTAAAGATCTACCATAAATTACTATTTTTATCATTTACTATTGGAAGAAAAGCAAAGCTCAGTAGATTTTATTAATTTATGCAAGATAACAGAATCAGTGATCAAACCCACTATGGATAGTATTTAACTACCTTCATTGCTAACAGCTAAGAGTTAATGACTCTATCAAGTTTAGGGAAAGTTAAATCAGAGAAAAACTGGATAAACATGTTCATGTTAATCATGTTTTTGATGTCATTTTACATTATGTATTTTTTTGGAGCATCTGTAAGTCACAGTGATTCTACAATATGCATGGTTAGTACAGAAAGAATACTGAATTGTTATTATCATTCCAGGACCAGCCAGATAGCTCAGCGGACTAAAGCACCTGCTTAGGCAGATGCAAGGACCAGGGTTCAATGCTGGCTCCTGCCTCAGGGTGCACTGAGACAACCACTGAGACTGGGTGTGGTGGCACACGTTTGCAATCCCAGCACTTGGGAGGCTGAAAACAGGATTAGTATGAGTCTGATCTGTGTAGTCAGACCCTGTACAACCTGCACGAAATACATTTAAAAAATAAATAAATAGAACTGAGTTGAAGTTATTATCATTTCAAAGGCCTAGAGTTAGAGGTACTAAGATTCAGAATAGTAACATGTGATTGTGACCCCTTTTTAGCATTGGCAATTTAAGATATTACTAGAAATAACTGAGGAATTTTTGTCCCAGCAGTTCCCAAAATTTCTTATCTCTCCACCAGTGTTCTCTTTTCTCCCAAATATGCTGTAGCATTTGGTAGCATTTGCTAGAGCACTAATGGGATAGTTAGAAATCCACCTCAACTTTGGGCTGCTGACCACTTGGTAGATTCTAAAAGAAAAGCCAATCATGTTCCATCTTCCTGTCTGTAGAAGATTTTAGGTACCTCTCAGATCTATTATTCACATGCTCCCCTTTAGGCTGCTGTTGGACAAAGCCCTGTAGAATTCTTCATTCTTTGTCCTTCAAGCGTCATTCTTGGCAATGTCTTTGATCTTTCACATTATGAAATCCTCTCGTTTCACTCTAACATCGCACAGTTGCTACACATGTGGCTTCCGTGACTTTGGATCACAGAGATGCAATTTTAAGCTTTGTGAATCACATTATTTAAAATCATGGTGCAGGGCTGGAGAGATGGCTCAGTGGTCTAAAGCACCTACTTGGAACAAGCTTGGGAAAGCACAGGGACCGCAGTTCAATCACCCAGCACCACATGCCAGCCAGCCCCACCCCCTGGTGGGCTGAGCGGGCCAGACACACACACACACACACACACACACACACACACACACACACACACACACACTAAAAAAAATAATTAAAAAAAATAAAATCATGGTGCGGTGCTGCCAACATTAGTACATGGTACCTCTATATGACGGTGCTACAAGGACACCTCTGCCCAAGCCAGCTAATAAATGAAAATGCAGCCTTCGTGTTTGCAATTCAAGTAATCCATTCACCACCATCTGAGCAACATTCTCTAATGCTCTCAGGCAAGTAGTCTTATACAATTATTTGTACAAAATAGAAAAACTCAGCTTTTCTACTGCAAAATTCCCATCCGTGTAGTAATGTGCTTCTTGTGAAAAGTTAATAAATAAAAGTATTTTTAACTTTTTTCATTTCTTGCCCATCTTTCTTTGTCTCTGTACACATCTCTGTATTTATATACATATACATAATAATTATGCATTATCTAATGAATTCTGTAGCTTTTATTTTTTATTTTATTTTTTGTGGAACATTGAACAAAGACCTTTGCACTCGCCAGGGAAGTCCTTATTCTTCTGAGCTATCTTCCTGACCCGTAATTCTGTATCTACAAGCTACTGATATTTTTTCATATTATTTATTTCTCTTTTTCTCTGAGTCATTCTCCCCCCACTTTTTGTGACTTAGACAAATAACTTGAACTTTTATT
The DNA here is from genome assembly GCF_000260255.1 of Octodon degus. Taxonomy (NCBI): domain Eukaryota; kingdom Metazoa; phylum Chordata; class Mammalia; order Rodentia; family Octodontidae; genus Octodon; species Octodon degus. Next base: position 13,004,584 of record NW_004524634.1, read on the forward strand.
ATAATTAGAAGATACATCAGGCTAAATGACCCTGACTACATCTTTGAAATTCATGTCTTTCTTTAATTCACAATGCAATCTTTGCTATTTCCAAGTAGTCTTGCCTTATTTTGTTCATTAGATTAAAAGCATGGAGAATGATAATCAGTTAATATCTGAAAATTCTGTACCTATTTGAACAACACTGTTATACAATGCAGAAGAAAAATCCACATTGTGCTCTCTTTTGTGCCAAAGCTTGGATAAAAATAAACTATTTGTTCCTTTCTTTTCTTGTCTAAAATCCAGCAGCTTTTCAGATTTAGTTTTCATTTATCAGAACAGATTGAAATTACTTATTGGAATTTCTTACTACTCTTTCAGAAGCCCAATGAGCAGGTGTAATTGTGTCTGTTAGATCAATTCACCCATCATATTGCACCTTAAAAATATGCTAGCATTACCAAAGGACAGCAAATAGCCTGGCTATTTAATTATATCAAGTAAATCTATGCCTTGTCATACAAGTGATCAATTCAAAATTAAATAATAAATTGTACAAGTTGGACAATCTATCCAATTAGTTGGATTTTCTTTTCTCAAACTAGCATTTCAAACTAATGGACTTAAATTCACTATCGATGCAATCTGCTGATAGAATCTTATCGACATAATGCACATTAACATCAACATTATTAAAATTCTACCAAACCCTGAAATACTAGAGAGGGCATGTCTGCGTAATTATTTAACATTAATTCTAATAAACTGTTTTATTTTTATACCAGTAAGGGAATTCTCTCATTATTTTATTTTCACCTCAACAAACAGAAACCTTTAAATATGCTAAACAATCATGCTCTATCAGTGTAATATCTTAATGTATTTTCATTATTGAGATGTAAAAGTAAAAGATTTTCTTTTTTTTTTTTGATTTTGTTATCTTTTTGGTTAAAAAAAAAGCAGTGCACAAAAGGCAAAACCTGTCATTAGACTTAGCAAATTTGTATTGAAGACTGATTCAGGGCTCATACTATAGTTTTCTACTAGCCCTAACGTTGTAAGTACATATCCAGCCTCACTGATTTTTTTTCAATGTAATTTAATCAGTAAAATTACTACTATTTGAGTATATTTGTTGCTATTGTTGCTGATCTATAGGCTCAGATTAGTTTGTTTCACAGACTTAATCCAACCTAGTTATTTTCTGTAGTAGATTGCTCAAAATTGTGTTTGTTGATGGAATTATGAACAGACATATTCTAATGCGATGATAGAAATGATGAGGAGGAATCTTGGAAAGAGGAAACAGGGACATGAAAAATAAACCCCATTTCTATAATAGTTTTCCAGATTGAGGGAAAGAATGCAAAGACAGAACTCAAGGAGTGTACTTTGCATGGTATTCCAAAATGCTGCATCCTGGGTATGAATATTTGCATACTTTATATGTTGATGACAATTGATCAGTATTCTTCCATTCAAATTACAGACCCAAAGGATGAGTTACCATTGACTCTCTCACACTAAATAGAGATAAAAGAATCATAGTACAGGGGCAGATTTAATAAATGTATTTTGCTTAAGGAGAGTTAGCTTTGAGGCATGAATAACACTAAAGGAACTGCAGAAATCATGCTATTGATTATCATTGGGGAAATATTGTTCTAGCTATATTTCTTGATATAGGTGTCACTAAGTGAGTATATTTACATTATTATAATTTCTCTGCAACGCAATTATATTTTGTTTACTTGTCAAGTGACATGAGTTTTATTTTAAGGTGAATATAGAGAAATAAGAATTTTAAAGAATAAAAATTTGAGTTCAGCTTTAGACAAGTTTAAGTTGAAATGCTAATTGCAGGGGTTCACAATACATTTCTCAACATGTACTCCTGGGAATAAGAGAAATATTCCATCCCGCAGACTCAGAGTTTTAGAGATACGATGCTATATTTCAGTTACAGCTGACAAGGTAGTGAAGGGTTTATGATTAGGAAGCATAACACAGCAGAGCCTTGGAATACAGTCAGACATGCTGCAAGTAAGAGGCCTTTCTGTTTAGCACTGTTTCCTGTGCATCCTCTATAGAGAGGTGAGTATACCCTCAGAAAATAGAGTTGGTTGAAGAGAATGAACCCATGTCATTTAGATTCTGTTGATAATCTTTGTAAATGTAGTTAAAAACATGTAAAAAAAAAAAAAAAGCATCAACTTCAATGAACCTCAAAATATTCCTGTGCGCAGTTTTGGCATAGCTATGACATAGTGCCACAGACAGCATTTGGTCATCACTGAAAGATCTGAAAGAAGTGGTGGTGTGAATGCCGGAAGGCACTTCCTGCTTTCTCTTCAGCAGTGAGCAACTTGCCTTACTAGCTAGTGGAAGTGCTATAGACAAATAGCTCTTGCCTCTGCAAGCACAGCCCTGGGTAAAGAAAACTGTCTCAACCGCTTGCTTTGCAGAGTCTGCATGTGGTAACAGATGATCCCAAGGTCTGCACCCAGCAAGAGGTGGGAGCGAGGGTGGAGAGATGCAGTACACTTTCGCGAGCTCAAATAACTCTGAAACATCATCTTAGACTTAGTGATCATCATAGACTGTGTTGACGCCACCAGTGAGCCTTCATCAAAGCCCTAAACAAAGCTTCATCTCTAAAATGGCAGTGTCATGGAATTCAGAAAACAAAAGGTTTGAAAGAAATAAAATTACAGTAATCTATGACAGTATACAAAGAAGTGGAATAAAGTTGCATATATAGTCAGTTCATATATATGTTATATATACATTATATATATATATATGTATGTATGTATTAAATGTTTTCTTTTTGTTTTTTTATTGTTGTTGTTTTGGCACTGGGGATTGAACAAGTGGACCTATTTCCATGGCTTCCTAATTTAGAATGTTTTCACCTAATATTTTTCTAGTGAAATAAAAGATAACAATTCTATTGGAATAGTTAGAATTTAGGAAGAAGCTATGGTTGGGGTGAACAGAACACAAGTATGACATTCATTATTGTCATAAAATCCTTGAACTATCAGGATAATGGGGACACAAACAGCCTCTAAATAGGTACATATTAGTTAAATTTAATTTATTCTATTTTAAAGTAATAACAGAGTAACCATCAAAGGACTAAAGAATAAAAAAGAATAATATGTTGATCAATTTAGCTGTCTTCATAGTTTTTCATGTGTCATCTCCAACATCTTTCATCAATATTTTGAAATTTTTCATCGCAGATTTGTTTCATTTCCTTGGTGAGAGGTATTGCTAGGTATTTTATTTTTAATCTATTTTATTTTGATGAATATAGTGAAAGTGGTTTGTTTCAGCAAGATCTTTAATTTGTGTACAAAATATTTTCTGTATATTTCTTTTGTGTTCTATAAATTTACTGAATGTTTGTATCTGCTCTAATAGTGATTCAGTTGACTGCTAGTATTTCCTACATAAAGAAACATAATGCCGGGGCTGGGGAGATGGCGCAGTGGAATAAGCGCTTCCCTGACAAGTGCGAGGGCCTGAGTTCAATTCCTGGTTCCTCAAAAAATAAAAAAGAGAAAGAAACATAATGCCATCAAATTGGGACAATTACACTTCTTCCCTCTCCACTTGATGCCTTTTATTCATTTCTCTTGATTTTTTTTTTTTTTTTTTTTTAATTTTAGGGAAGGGTCTACATGTTCAGGATCTCACTACTAGATCAGACTCGTAGTAATCTGCTTGTTTACAGCCTTCCAAACGCTGGGATTACAGGCACGCACCACCACGCCCAGTCTCAACTGCCAATTCAGCACGCCTCTCGGCCAGGGCCTGCACAGCAGAATCCCCAGCCCTTCTGCCTGCTTGCAGGAGCTTTAGTCCGCCAAGCTATTTGGCAGGCCCTGATAAATTGTTATCATCAAAATTTCCAACACTATGTTGAATAGGAATAGTAAAAGTATTATCTAATTTTTTTTTTTTTTTTTTTTTTTTTTGGAACCGGGGATTGAACTCAGGTCCTTGAGCTTGCCAGGGAAGCGCTTATTCCACTAAGCCATCTCCCTGGCCCCTTAATTTCAAATCTTTAGAGAAAAAAAAATTTCAGTTTTTTCCACTCAAATAATGTTGGCTTTTTTTTTTTTTTTTTTCAATTATTACTCAGCTTTTAGGACTTTGGAAGTTAATTCCTTATCAGTTCTTTGGTATAATTTGAGAAGAAGTGTCATTGATAATTTAAGCATTTGGTAAAATTTAGCAATGAAGCCATCTTTTCCTAACATTTTTTTCTTGGGACAGTTTTTATCACTGATTCAGTGTTACTACTTGTTTTATTTTATGTCTCTGTGGTTCAATTTGGGTAGACAATATACATTTTTTAATTTGTCCATATCTTTTGGCTTTTATAATGTTTTAGTTTGTAGTTATTCATAATAATTGCTTGTATTTTTTCATATTTCTATGATATCACTTATAAAATCTCCTTGAATTCTCTGGTCTGTGTTCCCTCTTATTTTTAGTTAATATAACAGCATTGTTTTTATCTTGTTTAGGCTTTTGAAAATCCAACTCATTATGTTGATATTTTTATTTCTTTAAAAGTTCTGAATTTCCTTTATTTCTGCTGTGACATTTGTTTTAACTTTCTTCTATTAATTTTAAATTTGATTTATCTTTGCTTTTCTAAGTCCTTCAATAAATCATTGAGTTTTTTACTTGAAAAACTAAAAAAAATATTTAGGCATTTAGTACTATGCTGTTCTTACTATTATTTTTATTAATTATCTTTAAGTTTCATCAATCACTGATTGTTGGCTCAAATTATACTGTTAATTTTTGTATAATTTGAAATCTTTATTTAATGGTTGATTTCAAGTTTTATTTTAATATGTTCATAAAATGTTGGATATCATTTAACTATTTTTATATTTGTTAAAGCGTTTACATCTCTAAGTTTGTTTTTTGTATCATCTCTAGTTTATATCAGCTTTTGGGGAGAGAGAGAGAGAGAGAGAGAGAGAGAGAGAGAGAGAGAGAGAGAGAGAGATTTGTCATGAAAACCACAGCTGTCATACATATCTTGTAATCTTTATTTTGAAATGCTGTGGGGTTTGTTTCTTTTGGTTTTGGAGTAAGGAACTCTTTTGGTTTTCATGTTTCTTGTGAAATTCAGTAATTGTTCTTATTTGAAATTATCATTTTCTTCTTTCTGTCAAAAATTTCTAAGTTTTCATTGTAGTATTTCCTTTGAACATTGGACTTTTTGAATCTGTAGATTTATGTGTTTTTGGCTTGGCAAACTTTTTTCTCTCTCACTCTCCACTCTGTTTTGCACTCATTTATATTCTACTAGCTTCTGTTGTTCCAAATACATTTATATTACACTTTTATATCTTCCCTTATATTTTTATACTTCTTTCTAAATTTTCAATTTCTGTCCTTTTCCTTTTGATTTTCTTCTGCATGTCCCTGAATGCACTGGTTATCTTTTCCTGTTTTTAACTTACTGTGAAAGCCATCTAATGAGTTTTCAGTTATCTTATTTTCTTCTCTGTAATTATTGTTCCTTAAAATGACCAGAGATATTAATTCTCTGAAGGTCCTGAACTCTTTTTCGATCCCCTAAGTTACATCAATTCATCAGGAGTTTTTTGTTTTTCATTACTGCACTAAATTCCCTTCGTGTGCGTGTCCCTAAAACACTGATCTGTAGGACTCAGAAGAAAATTAGCATTAACGATAGCCTCCCAAGTGTTTCAAAAATATTTTCAGGTTTTAGTGCCTTAAATCTTAGCTTCTTGATCACTCCATGATGCCTTTGAGTATTAGAATTTAGAATAAATACATTGTATATAATTCCAAGTGTGAACTTAAATGCATCAGAATACGGCATAAATTGCAAAAAAGCAAAGGAATTTTTGATTATGGGAAGGATAGAAATTTTTTTCCCCTTGGAATAAAATGGATACATCCAGTACTAAATCAAATCCTTACAAACAAATCACCAACAGCTGAAATTGTGTAACATTTTTTGTTGATCTAGGAGACAAGATATTGGTGTATGTATTATTTCTTCTGAACTAAATGTTTAGTATGAGGTCTAATTGCCATGTTTGCACTTTGTGATAAATAAGTGGAATTTCAGGTACAGTTTGGGCACTTAATTTTAAAATGTTCTCATCCCTGTTATGGAATCACACAAACATTAAATGGTTCTTTTGTGTGTGTGTCAGGGGTTGAACTCAGGACCTTGTGCTTGCCAGGCAGGCACTTATCCCACTGGGCTATCTCCCCAGATAAATGATTGGTTTTTTGTAGAACATTTCACTACCTGATTGAATAAACTCAGACAGAAGATTTATCCAAAGTAGCAGAACTAAAATGATAGGGTATAATCTCTATCTAGTATCATCAAACTGTTGTCCAACTGACAGATTTCTAGACAACTCAGAGCTTATGGAAATCACAGAATTCGTAATTTCTGAGTGACTTTTGACAAAAGTTTCACCTTTAGAGAACAGGCTTTTCATACCTGGGCCTTACAATTCCAATGAGATTTTGGCAGTAGAAAGTAGCACACCGGGAAAGGTTCTCAGAGGCCTTGACCAACTTGGGCTTCATTTATCTCGGCCTCCATTCATATACTTACAATGATCTACAACATGAAGTTTCTGTTCAGATCAATGCCCACTCTCAAGTGAAAAAGTCACAAGAGAAATGAGTTTTTTTCACCTGATTCCACAGACATGAACTCAATAATACTTTTATCAGTCATGTTTCTAACCCATTAGCAATATTGACTTTGTCGTGAAATGAGAGTAATTCAATTTGAGTTTATACTACACAACTGAAATCATTATAGCTTTGCCTGCTAGTTTTACAGTAGTTGAGGCTACTTCAGGGTTTTCATGATGAGGCTTTATATTTCAAAGTTTTACCATCAAACATTATAAAGGAACAAAGTCAAATGGATTTTGAGATTGCATTGGTGCCTGTGAGCCATCGCTGCTGGGGTTTTTATTTCAAGAGATCCACATCACTGGGTAAGTCCCTCATCTTAACAACTTTAATTATTAGATTGGCTATGGCTTTCACTGAAACAGCTTTCTGGTGTCACAAAAGGGTCTCTTCTCAGAATGTTCATCCGCAGCATCAGTTATAGAACACTACGTAGCACTGTAAGCATAAGACACAGATAACACTATCAGTCTAACCTTTTATCATGAATATCACTATTAACAAAATACTTGACCGTGTTGGATTTTGTTCATAAAATAACAGATTGGAGAAAACTGAGCCTATCTATATAAAAGTAGGGGAATGAAATTCGAAAAACTTTTCCGATGCTCTTACCCTAGTTTAAAATACAATGAGCAGACAGATAATGTGAAGAACCTTTAGGAGCAAGAGAGTCTCCTATTTACTGTTAGGGTGGAGATACTTCCATGGTATGCTTGAGACACATCACAACGTGAGATCATTCCCCAAACTATTCAATATTGAGCTGGGCCATTGGAATTAAAAAACATAATTAAATTTTTTCTCCGCAGTACATGGAAAACTAACAGATTAGCTGTTAATAGTGTCACATGAAGATTCGGAAGAGAAACCTGAATTAAATATATGTGAGGGATCAGCTGTAGGCAATGGCCATGTAGGAAATCACTGGCCGTTGGTTTAAAAAAAATCTCTGGGGCCAGAAACAATAATGGTCTGAGAAGAGATTGGAGAGAGTGTTGGGTAAATTGGGGCTTCCTGTGGAATTAAGCTCAAGATTACTAGTTCTAATTCATTCTGTACATTGTTCAACCACACACAAGTTTAAACCCCTTAAAGGCAAAGCAAAGAAAGTTTTGATTATCATAACTTATTCACACAAATGAGATGGCCTTCACGGAACTTGGAAATTTACAATGTAATGAGCAGGAAAATTTTGAATTCTTAGTATGAATGATATTTTTATGTATCTTATTTACTAGATTACTAGCATGAAATTATGTGTTTCATATATATCATGTAAATAATGATGATGCTGTAAGAAGCGATAACATTCATTTCATGGATAGTGAGGTAGAGGCTTGCAGAAGATCCTTGATGCATTGCGTTGGACAGCAGGAAGTCAAGGGTAGGAAATGCAGGAGGAAAGGCAAGTCTGCGGTGGCTGCAGAGCGGTTAGGTAAATGCACACACATTATGTTTGAGTTGAAGGCAAAAACTAGCTAACTTTAGTTTTGACACATCCTACTTACGATGCAAGGAAAGGACAAAAGGTAAAGAAGATGCCAGGATTTTTTACTTGTTTGCTTCATCTTATTTTGTTTTTAATTCACTAAATGAAGTTTCTGTTGGCAAATTGAGGAAAACTGTGAATACAAGGGAGGAACAGCTTCCCTAGTCAAGATGTTAAATGGCATCCGCAATGGGAAATATCTGCATAATTTTTACAAAACACAAATGTGCTATATAGCACCAAAATGTAGGCATTACACTTTGGAGAAATCTTGCTGATGTTATCCCCTGACAATCCTGGCACATCTATTTCATCTTTCAGGTCTTTTCAACTACTTACTCATGTACGTGCTGCCATAAAATATGAAAAGTTATAACATTTGGTCAATAATGGATGAAGCCTATTAGGAAGAGTATGGTGTCTTCCATTGTCTGTATATGCCATTAGACACACGACAAAGAGTAGTCTAGGTGTAGTTCACTGAGATACTTTCTTTAAAAAATACAAAGAAAAAAGAAAGTAAAAGAAAATTTTAGGAGCCTGCCTGGGGAGATGGCTCAGTAAAATAAGCACATGTCTGGCAAGTGCAAGGGCCTGAATTTAATTCTCTGTTCTGCCAAACAACAACAACAACAACACACCAAAGTATCCTAAAAAATTAAAACTAAAAAAGTACAAAATAGTGAAGAAAAAACATTAGATATGATACAAAACTTCTTTAAACAAAGTAATGGGAATTCCACAATGGTTGTTGTACTGCCTAATGTTACCTTCAAATTAGTTGTTTATGTTACTAGATATAAACCTGCAAAGCTGACTTTAAAAAAAGTTATAACAAATTGAAAATAAAAATAAAATAACATAAAATGTAAGCATTAACTGCCTCTTTTAACAGCCCAGTAGTACAATAATAGTACAATAGTAGTGCAATAGAAATCAGTATACAATTATCCAAACTATCCTTCATATATATAAAATTTTCCTGTTCTTTCTTTTGTCATTTTCCTCATCCCACTTTTTCCTCACCATTGAACATATTCTTTCCCTTTCACACTACCTATTGAACCTTTCAGATTTTATTTACTCTTTCCGGTTCTCATTCTAGAAAGACAAACCATGTTTGCACATGGGGGTCTAATTTGTCTCACTCAACAATACAGTCTCTAGTTGCATCCACTTACTTAGGAAAACCTCAAATTTATTCTTTTTTATAACTAAATAAGACTCCATTTTGTAAAAACACCACATTTTTTACCAATTAAATTTATGATGCAAGCATATGTACATTGCTGGCATGCATCTCCAACTGTAACTAAAATCATCAGATTTCTGAGAGAAATGAACAGTGTGTTTACCATGTTATAATAGGTGTGCTTTTTTTTTTGTCTGTTGCTTTGTGTTAGGTTTGCTTTTAGATTTCTGGTGTCTGTTTAGCCTCCCATATATCTCCTGCCTGAGAGACTGGAGGAACAGGAAACTAAATAATTCCACATGTCTCAGTATTACAAAGTGATATAGCTAAAATTTCTATGTAAAGTTTAACCTATTCTCTTGACCATCAGGAGGTAGTAATGTTCTGGTTCAACATAATTGGGTTGATGTGATGGTCTTCGGATCCCTGAAGGGGAAAAATACAATGGTTGTGTCTTGTGTGCTATGTTTGGTACCTCCACCATCACTTCTAGCCCATTTGCCTACACTTCCTGACTACTAGGAAATGAACTTCTGTGCTCTGCCACACTCTGTTGTCATAATATTAATTCCATGCAGCCAGCTGAGTGTGGTAGGAATCCGCTGAAGGCATGACTCAAATTAGACTTCTCCTCCTCTGATTGTAGGTGCATTGCGACTCATCTAAAGGAGAGCTGACCAAGGCAAATACTTTGCTTCGTGATACAGTGGAGATTTATAACTTCAGGTTTGCTAAGTTGTGCAGTTTAAACATTCACAGAACAATTTCTTTCTGTTAAGAAACCAATTGTCCATTTGAATATTCTCTTCCTATTTCCCAGTACCTACTGTACATTTTGGTCCTTGTTTATCCTTTCATTGTTCCATATGGGCAAAACAATGAGATGTTTAAACATTCAGATGGTAAGGGGAACAAGAAATAGAGGAAGGGTAAAGGAAAGAAGGGAAAAGAGAAAAATATAATAGAAGGAGGAAGAGTGACACAAAGCTTTTGTAAACAAGGAGGGGAAGAAAGGTTGAAAGGATAAGAAGACATTGGGGACACAAAGCAAAACTGAGCTATATCATATATGGATAAAAATACTCTCTGAAAAAAGTGATTATTATGTATATCTGAACTGTAACAATGATTAGTCAAAATAATAATAATAAGAAAATGGAGACCAACTGTTGTTAACAAATTTCACCTCTTTCCTAGGATATCTAAACTACAGCCAGTCACAATCTTACCACCTAAAAAGATTTTTGTTTGCTGAGCTTAAAGATTTTATCCCTCTGGCCTCTTTCAATATTTGCTTAGAGAATTAAACTATTTAATTATAAATTATTGAATGTTTTATAATGAATATTATTATTTTTAGGTTTTTTTGGTGCATTGACACTGACTTGGAACTTAGTTGGTTATTAATAATTGTGGAGTTAGCCAAAATTAAGAAAAATCATTAAACAATTAAATAACTGCATAAGTTTCACAATATGAGATTAACTCCTGCTTAGAATTTATTGAAAGGTAAGCCATCTCATTGTTTAAATGAAAAATAGCAATGGTAGGAGACACAAGCTTAATGATCAGTGGTGTTAACCAACCACATGATACCTCTATGATACTATCTTATGGGTCACTTCAAAATTTGAATTTATTTTATTCCAAATTCAGAACCCATATGCTATCAATAATGTCAGTATATTTCAATGTCCTTTCAACAGTTTATATATACTGTACTCTTTATTTTTTTGAAACTGGGGATTGAACTCAGGCCTTGCACTTGCCAGGGAAGCACTTATTCCGCTGAACCATCTCCCTGGCCCCAAAATATGAAACATCCCTGAGGGATTTTTTTTTTTTTTTGGTTGTTGTTTGTTGATTTGTTTTCGGAACCAGGGATTGAATTTAGGCTCTTGCACTTGTCAGGAAATGTTTATTCCACTGAGCCATCTCCTTGGCCCCTTAGCCATCTCTCCCACCCTCAAATTTTAATCTTTTCAAATTAAAGTAGCAGAATTATCAATCTTTGTATGAAAGTCATAGTATTACTTAAGAATGAACTCATTATTAAGCCTGAGTGTATTATACTATTAGACTCACATATGAGGATTTGGACCTATATAAGAGATATTTTTTTAAATATTGTTCTAGGGTATTGGTCTCTGTCTTCTAATTAAAATTTATTCATGAATAAAAGTGGGCTCTATGTTATATCATGCACAGTTAAATTTTTATACATTAAGTGAATGCTGTATTGCATCGAAGTATTTTTCTCAAAACCCCTAAACTCTTCACATTTTAATAACTTTATATATGACATGCTTACTTGTGGCTAAAATGAAATTAATAAATTATGACCATTTAGTTTTCAAATCAAACAAAATATTTCAACTTTGTGTACACATTGCAGTTAGTCAATATGGGTTGAATGTCGCTCTGCCCCAGAATTCATGAGTAATTTAGAGTACTTCCTGTGAACCATTCTCCTTGATTTAATGTTCAGAGTAGAAAAACATTAAGGTGACAATTTGAATAAAAAGAGGAATTATTGTCTAAAAAGTACTTTGAATACTTTGAGTAATCCCTTTATCTAACTCTCAGGGTGAAATAGAATATAAATTTAAAAAAAAAGATTTGATAGTAGAGGGAAAGAAGTCTTATATAATTGATCTGTACAAGGTTGGATATATATGTATTGGGATAGAAAGCTAGCCATATATATAATATATATATATATATATATATTTCTTTATCAGGGCTGGGCCTGTATTTTGGGTCTCATTGGTTCAAGTTAAGCTTCTACACTGTGTTTACCCTTATGTCAGGGTTCTAGAAGTACCCCATTTTTAAGCTTTGATTTTCCCAAGCTACAGAATAGATGCTGTAACTTCACAGCTGCATCTTACAGACGCTTATACCATATGTTGACATTCAGAATATCCTTTAAATAGAAACAGCAATGCCATTTTACAACGAAGAGATGTGCTAAACTATTAGGCAAATTGATTGGAATTAATATTATTTTGATTAAGTCTGGATTTAATCTACTTTTGACATTCTCCTTTTAACACTTTTCAAAATCCTATTAGCTTATATAGATGATTAGCATCTCCTGGACTCTGAATTTACAATCTGAAAGTTTTTCTCACCATAGCCTTCTCTTCATTTTCATGACTTAAATCCAAGTATTAAAAAGACATTTGAAAAACTGCTTAAATATTATTTAACTTAAAGTTTGAAACTGCTTGTAGTGACATCACTAATTATCCTTTCAAAAGTCAAACACCATTCTTAAAACAGGAAAGCAAAAGGAAGCAAATGCATTTGCCAGTCCTGAGTAATGTACACAAGGCATGTGGAAATATTACATACACATCCGTCTTTAGTTCTCAATAATAAGCAAAGAAACAAGTAATGCAGTGGTATAATTATGCTTTCCCTTCAAGAGAATCAAGAAATTGGCGCTGTCCATATGCTAGGAAATTCATTTTCTTTTTGGAAAGCTTAGAAAAGACTTCAAGATCCTCTTGTTTACTATTACCAAACCCACGCCAATCCTTGAGTATCCACAAGAATTAGAAGAATAAATAGGAAGGGCCGGCCAAATAGCTCAGTGGATTAAAGCACCTGCTTACAAACTCAAGGGCTGGGGTTTGATCCCTGGGCCGTGCTGGCCCAACACCCAGGGTGCCTTGAGACAGCAATTCAGACTGGGCGAGGTGATACGTTCCTGTAATCCCAGTGCTTGGGAGGCTGGAAACAGGCGGATCACTATGAGTCTGATATAATAGCGAGACCCTGAACACCCTGTAGCCCCTTCTGTAAAATACAAAAGAAAAAGAAAAAAAAATAAATGAGGGCACATTGTACTTCCTTTAAATCAGCTATAATAGTAATACTTACCTGGCAGAGGAGATACCATGATCAGGAAGGTGGTTTCCCAGTGCGAGGCTCATCCATTGCACTCTGGATGTGCTGACCCCTGCAGTTTCCTCAAACATGGGAAACTTGTCTGCATAATTTGTGGTAGTGTGGACTGCATTTGTGCTTTAGCCTGAAAAAAATATTCAACTATAGTAGCAAAAGATGTCTAAAATTTTAGGGCTGGGAGATTGCTCAGTGGTCTAATCGCCTGCCTGACAAGTGCAGGGACCTGGGTTTGATACCCAGGTACTGCACGCAGTACGTGCCCCACATGGAGCCAGTTATCTCGGCTTGGTGTGGTGGCATATGATGTGTATAGTCCTAGTTTTGGGAAGGCTGAGACAAGAAGATCAGTACACTTCCAAGCTGCTTAGCGAGACCCTGTATCAAATAAAAGATTTTCAAAAACGTAAAATTGTACATAAAATACTTTTTCAGTTCAAAGTTAAATCTGTAGTCTAAAATGTATTTTGTATGACAATGACAAGTTAAAGACTGTTATGGTTTGTGTGTATTTTTCCCCAAAGCCTCATGCTGTCATTGAGGCACAGTTCTACAGTTTATGATTAATTCATGACCCAGGGCTGGGATTATGGGTCAGAGTACTGCTGGGATTATGGGTGTAAGAGCTACACCCAGCCTGGGGTGGACAGTCTGAATTCTGAAATAACTTTAGAGAGACAGAGAGACAGACTTGCTCTCTGCAGCCATTATTACCACTCCTACTCCCATTTTTTTCTTGTTCTTCCCCCACCCCCCCCGGAACTGGAGATTGAACTCAGGCCCTTGCACTTGCCGGGGAAGCGCTTATTCCACTGAGCCATCTCCCTGGCCCAATTTTTTTCTTGTTCTTATGTTGTTTTTCTCCACCATGAGCTGCTGCCCTCTGTCCCGTGCCACTCTTCTTTGGAGCTAGCCGAATATGGACTGAAACCTCCAGAAGCTAAACAAATCTTTCCTTCCTTCATTCTGAGTGTTGAGTGCTTGTCTCAGCAACAAGAAAAGAGTAACTGAGTCTTATACCACAATCTCTCCAAGCTGAAGTAACGGGAAAGAAACACAAAGTCCCTAAACCTACTACAAATATTAGATTTCAAGTGTAACAAAGACCAAAGGGCTAAGTCAGCTGTTAGCTCTCAGACTCCTGAGAACAGCTGATTTTACACTTTCTGAACCACATGGAGCATAAAGAAGGAGATTAAAAAAAATTCCAAAGAAAATGCTGCATAAATTTCCACAAAAAAGGAAGAAAAGGACCTGAGAATACAAGCAGGACTTAACTTTTCCAAGAAAGTATACTTCTCTGAGCTTAGTGGTAAGAAAAAGATTGTGTTTACTGAGAATTCCAGTTTAAAGACTGTCTTTATGGGTGTCTTTTGTTCCAATTTTGGTAACTTTTTGTCTTACAGGTATTTGTTATTTCAGGATTTCTTTTTCCTGACACAAGGTACAAATTTATACAAATTGAATAAAAGAACTAGCAGTTTATACATGATGACACAGCTGTAAGAAATCTGCCCCATGTTTTTTTAAATTTTAATTAATTAAGTAATTTATTTATTTATTTGGTACAGGGTCTTATTATGTAGTTCAGACTCATAGTGATCCTCCTGTCTCAGCCTTTCCAGGACTGGGATTGCAGGCATGAGCTACCATGTCCAGAGTTCCAGGTCACCATGACATACAGTATTGGTGATGGAACTAGGGTCTTGCGCTTGACGGACAGGTGCTTAGACTTCAGAGGTATCGCCCTGGCCCCCCATGATAGGTTTTTAGTTTGTATATTGCATGATCTGTCCAGCAGGTCATACCAACCCTGGGCATGGGATGCCTAACCATGGAAGATCATGACCAATTGAATGGAGATTTGACCTCTGAATACGGCTGAATGAAAGGTATTTTTTTCTCTGAAATTTCTAATTAGATGTCCAGAATTCTAGTTAGCCTACAGCAGTGATGGCAGACCTGTGACATGTGTGCTACTTCAAGCTGTTTAAATCATTGACAGTTCTAAAAGGTTTGCTATCATTGGTCTATAGAAACACAGCAGAAAGGTACATAAATGAGTAAATGTGAAAAGCATCTAAAAGGATAAAAATGAAATATCAGGTAGCCAAGAAACAACAAATAAATTTTTGCTTCATTCCTACAATCCCTCAAGAGAAACTCATATTCCTCTGGTAAATTGTCTTTTACTAATTGCAACAAGTTTGGGCAGGTTTCTAACCTTCAAACTCAATGACCCCAAGTGTAATAGAATTTAAATGTTGTTTGGGCTCCAATCTTTTGCTGTAGTTACAGTTACAGCAACTGAGGCGGAAGGATGTTGTGGGAACCTTTCGGAGTTTCTTAATGATTTTCTGAGGTTCTAGATCACCTCCTGCCGAACTATTCTATGAGGTGTGATCAAAAGTTACTGCGAATGATTAAGGAAATAATATTACAGTAGGAGACACATTGTCATTAAATGTTCTCAAAGTATTCTCCTTGGCCTCTTACATACATATTCCATCACCCTCACCATCTCTATGAAGCTGTCTATTGTGAGCTTCTTTAACTGTGCTGTCATGGCTGTCACTGTGTCCTGAATTGATTCAAAATATTTATGGCATGTGCTATGAAATGAAAGCATTGCAGTGTGTCCTAACCACTGTATTCACTGGACCTGGCACCGACTGACGTTTGGCCCTTTCCAAAAGCCCAACGACCACAAAATAAGCGATATGGATCATTTCAGGATGTCAAGGCAACCACAGCAGTACAACTAAAGGTAATTATGAAAGAGGACTTCCAGAAGTGCTTCAGAAAATGACAAGAACAATGGGATAAGTGTGCTTTTAAAGGGAGTGGTGTCCTGAGAGAGACTGTTGTAGTGTCTCTTAATGTGATGTCCTTTCAGATTACACATCCTATTTTCTGATCACACCCAACATACTCAATCTTTAGTATTGACACTTTGCTTTAATTTTGTATTAGAGAAACTTGTGTGCACATTGTTATTCTACACTTGTAAAGTTGGTGAGCCTTCCCTTTCTCATGACAGTCAAATAAGTATATTTATACAATCAGTAATGCCTCCCAGAGAACTGTGTTTGGTATAGCAGATATGTGAAAAAAAAAAGAAACTGAAAATATAAAATACTATGACTAACAAAGAATATGTTCACAGTCAATAAGTAATCAGTATCTGCCATAGTCAATCTCCAGTTCTGTTAACGCACCTTCCAAAGTGCATGTGCTCATTTCACTTGTCCCTGCAGTACATAACAGCCAGTTTTATAACAAGTACACTGTTGTACAGTTTGTGAGTGGTAGCCCTTGGCGACAGGGTTGCTGCCCTAAGCAGATGTCATGCTACAGAAAATGGGTAAGCCCTTCACATTCTTCAGGATGTTCCTCAGTTGTACGTCCTTACATTTTACCTATGTAACAGTCTTAAGTGAATTACGATTATATCGTCATCATAGGACATGATGTATTTTAGTGCCAAAATGAGTATCTATAATAGTGGTTAGATTATTTTTTTTCTTTTCTGTCATTGCATAGGTAACAATACAATCTAGATTGCTTTCTTTGGTGTATATTTGGAATTCACATATCACTGGCAAAGAACAAGCAACACAGACAAAAACGTAAAACTATAGTAGCAAAAATATTCTTCAAAAATTTCTTGTATCATGATTTCTTTCCTTGATATGAGTCTAATTCTATCCTTGATGCATGCATTCAGGGACATCAGAAGACAGTATACTGAGATAATAATAACTATGTATATACTATGTTCTTTCTCTATATATACCCATGATAAAATGTAAAGATTAATAAGAGATAATCAGTAATAATACTAATATGGAATAATTCTAACAATATGTTATAATAGACGTTGAATGTAGTATCTTATCACCCATTGTTTTAAATATGTTTTTGTATGTTATTTTTTTGTTTTATTTTATTTTATTTTATTATTTTGCCATACTGGGAGTTAAACTCTGGACCTTGTGCTTGCCAGGTAGACACTTAAGGCACTGAGATTATATAAAGCACCCTCACACTTTTTATAATATGAGATATTATGGCTACATGATGAGATGAAGTAAAACGCTTGTTTCCTATTTGTGTCTTTAACCCACAAATTGAATAAAAAAAAAGTTGGGGTGAAATGTTTTATTGTTTTGTACTAATGTGATTAGAAAAGTTGTCTTCGGGATATTGACAATTAAGTTGAAACCTGCAAAATAGAAGAAGATCCTTCCAACTTCTGAGGAAGAAATGTCCTGACACAGGACAGTAACACACAAAGAACACGAGGACAGCACAGCCCTCCTCAGCATGGCAGGCTGAGGGTTCTGTCGCACAAGGAACTGTGCGTTCACTGCCCTGTTGCATGATCTATGCCAGTGGCCATTTAGAAAATACACGTTAACACTAGTGAAGGATCTTGGGGATCCAGTGCAGTGGTATGGTACACACGTGGCTGGTGGAGGACTCTTTTGGCCGATTCATAGCTTATGCGAAAGTCTTTGCTGACTTTCTGGGAAAAAAAAATTACTTAAAGAAGAAAAATGCTGGCAATGTAGGACAAAAAATGTCAGGTTTATTCGGTGTTTAAAAAAGAAAGAGATTATCTGATAGAAATTCTTTTACGACAAGGTAATGATAGAAATAGGAAGGTTATTATTATGTAGTTCAAGTAATTTCTTACTGAATATATAGAATGAGAGGAAGGATATACACAAGCACATAATTGGAAAAGATAGAAAAAAGGTTTTTTTTATTTATTTATGTACTTCACTTGATTTACTCTACTGATTTTGGTTTACAAATTATAAATCTCATAATGTCAACAAGTCCAAATCAATGGGAAAAATGTGTAAAATTGCACAAAAATGCAGATTTGTCTACTCTAACTCTAGTTTTCATGCTCTTTCACCTTGTCATTTAAAATTATATGTTTTAACCAAACATTATTAGCCAAAACAAAGAAAGCAGAACAATTTAGACTTTATACAACTTAGAATAATCTGTAAAGTGCTGAAAGAATAAAATAACACTAATAGAGATAATTTTCCTATGGTATTTTACAGAGACGCTCCTAACAAAACATTAAAGGACAAGATAGAAGCTATGAATTCCCCCAGGTCTCAAGTTGGAGGGACTTTATTAAGAATTTTATCCCTTTGAAGATTGATGATGGATTATTAAATATTGATAGGAAAAATTGAGGAATAAAATGTATGCCTCCAAACAAGAAAAAGAAAAATAGAAAATAGGACAAATCACAACTGATGATGAGTGGAGCTGAAAATAAATAGCATCACACCATGAGGTGTTCAGTTACTACAGTAAGGAGTGTAATCTGATCTTTTGTGGAATGGCAAGAGTCTAAACTGTCTTGGCCCAACACAATTGGGAGGTTAAAAATTCAGTTTAGGGCTGGCTAGATAGCTCAGTGGATTAAAGCACCTGCTTTGGCAGATGCAGGGACTGGGGTTCAATCCCTGGCCTGCCAAGCTGGCCCCACCGCTGGGGCCCACTAAGAGGGCAACTGAGACCTTGTGTGGTGTCATGCACCTGTAATCCCAGCACTTGGGAGGCTGAAAACAGGAGGATTACTATGAGTCCAATCTGTGTTGTGAGACCCTCTACACCCTGAACTAAAAA
>NW_004524634.1:13023975-13033598 GCF_000260255.1 Octodon degus
ATAATAAAATCTGGCTCAACTTTGATGGCCCTTAGAGAAACACAAAGTAAAATAGCACTGAGATTCCAATGTATTCCAGGATGAATGGCCTTCATTAGGAAACCAGACAACAACCAGTGCTGGGAAGGCAAGGAAAATGAGCCTTTCTACAGGGCTGATGAGAATGTAAACTAATGTGACACTGTACAAATCAGTATAGGAGTTGTCAGAAAACTAAACTATAATGTCTGGGATTTGTCTCATAAGCTCAGCACCTACTTGGCAAGTTTAGTATCCTGACTTTGATTCCCAGTAGCAAAAAAAAAAAAAAAAAAAAAAAAAAAAGCAAATTCTATTGGACTCAGATCTTCCCCTTTTCGATATGCTAAATATTCCTAAAAGACTTAATGACCTCATATTAGAATGAAGTACTCAGACATACCCATGCTGACAGCACTACAATTCATAATCACTAGATCTTAGAAGCAGGCTTATATCCAACAGATGAATGGGCAAAGAAAAATGTGGTATTTGCACATAACAGAGTCTTACTTCCCACTGTGCTATAAAGAAAGATAAACATGAGTCATTTGCAGTGAAATGGATGTACCTCAAGGCACCATATGAAGTGAACTAAATCACATGCACACATTTTATATCTCATGGTATCACTTATAACCCAGTTATAAGTAGAGACCAAAATAAAAGATAGACAATTGGAGGAAAGGAGAAATAAGAAGGGGGTCAGGAAGTAAAGTGAAGGATGAGGCACTAGAGGAAGGGGAGGTAAAGAAGGTGGAAAAGAGAATTGGATGTGTTGGGTACACGCACCAAGTCCTCAGAAGAAATGGAAACATTATGGGATGCATATGAACTAGTCAAAAATTAAAGTACAAGTTGTTAAAAAACAATCCATGGTAACACAAACATTATAGTACTAATAGGGAGGTGGGATATATGTGGAAGAGTCGGGAACTTTGAAGGTCTTCTTTGGCTGTGGAAGGTAGGTAGATTTGGCTGTGGAAGAAAAATAATTTTTCATGAGTAGCTTTTACATATCTGGCCAAATATATGCATTATTTTCAATTTATTTCATGGTCCACAGGGCTTATTTATTGTATTTTATTTTGAGCATAAGAAAGTCAAGCTTCAGAGGGACTGACTAAACTCCTAGTCCTACTAAGTGGCAGAATCAGAATATGAACTTATTTTGACTCTTCATTAAACCATTTGCTTTTTAATTCCATCAACAAGTTACTTCACTTATCGATAGATGAAAATAATTTACTGGCAATAGGAGTTTGACAGTAGTTAATGGAAGCTATTTTCATGTTGAGAAAATGTGTTTTGGCCAGTGTCATTGGCAAGATGCCTATGAGTTGATCCATGAGGTGAAGAACATATTGTAAAGGAGGTTCTCAGCTACTCATTTGAATTATAATGAAGGTGGGAGGATTGCTGCAGCCTGCAACTTATCCATTTCTGGTTATTTATCAACAGAGTAATAGGATTATTAGGAAATTGCCCTCCCCCCCGGGCCACAACTTGATCCATTTGACTTCTTCCATTTGCTTGTATTGTAGGGAAAATAATTTAATGCATGCTAATGAATTCTTGATTTGCATAAATCATCTCCCTACGTAATTTATAATCCTGAACTAAATATATCCCAAAATGCCCACATGCAAAGAAAGTCTATTATATGTAGCCATAATTCTAATAATCATGCATTTTAGAAGGAGAAAAATTAAAAGGATTAGATGACCGTAAGCCACTTAGAAGAGAACCTTTTGTTACTAGTCACCTCTTTTCAGTCTGTCAATAAATAGAGAAATTATTTTTCCAACTAGTAAAAATTGGTATTTTTTCAGCAATGAATTATGGTGTATGGGTAATTAAATTTCTACCAAAATTAGTTTCATTTTGTACTGAGAAAAGCATAAATACAAATTCATTGCTTTATTTATTTGCACATACCGTAAGATATTTTAGGATGATCTAAGAAATGGCAAGCACTATTCTAAAGCCTGGAAATAATAAGGGAGAACATGAATAGACTTTACTATCTAACAATAGGAATTGAGTGAATTCTTGGTAAGTTATTTATTATGGATTCTTTAATATCAACACTTAGAAAATAGTGATTACTTATAGCTGTACAATCTTAAAAGCATTTAGATATAGTAACTGCTAATTTTCACAAGTATTCTATGACGTAGGTACAGATATTTCCCACAGTTTACCAATCAAGAAACTAAGGCATAGAATGATAATCCAGCTTGCATAGATTGCAGTGTCAAAATATTAGTCATGTTGGAACACATCCTATACTATCTTTGTAGCATAATTGGATTTATTATGATAATAATACATCGATTATTCATCATTAAGGGGCTATATCCTTCCAAGTTGTTTCATTGTATTGTGCTGAACCCAATGAGATTGAGGTACAGAATTTCCTGTGGTTGATTCTGCAAGCTTGCTAAGTGCAGGTCATGGACTCATGAGTTTGAAATAGTAATGCTTCATCAAAGCAAGAATTCAAAGAAATATCAACAGAGGAAAAAGACCCTGGCGCTAATGTTGATAGGCACTTGAGGAGCATATCAAACTTGTCATCACAAGGGAAACATGATGTGACAGTATCAGTAAAAATAGTGGTTCAATAACAGAAGTGAGAAAAGTGAGGCATGTGTCCTATGCATAAAAATTATGGAATAAAATTATGTATAAAATTAGATAAATTATTTATATGAGCAACATTTTCACATACCAAAGTCTAAAGTTTGATTCTAAAGTGATGGGTGAAAATATCAAAATCTCTCAAGGTCTTTGTTTTTCAGTTGCATTTGAGATTTCTTTTTGCTTTAAGAATAGACGTGTATCAGTTGATACAGTAGCTATTGTCAGTGAAGCAGACCAAAGTTTTTTCACGACTCTTAAGATTGCCTTTGGCATGGGGACTGCAGGCATTGGACTAAAATAACATCGAAAGGATATTAACAATGCATTCACTGAGAGAAAGAAAGAAAGCCAGAGAGAAAGACAGACAGAGACAGAGATAGAGAGACAGATACAGACAGACATACAGACAGAGACAGATAGAGAACAGAGTTAGAGACAGAGACAGGAGAGTGGAGAGAAGAGAGGGGCAAAGGGGGGAGGGTGGGAGGCAGAGAGAGACAGAGAGAGAGACACACACAGAGACTTGCATCATATGGCTGCAGTAAAACAAAGCTTCTGGAGGAAATAATTGGCAGTACAATTTAGTTGATGAATATGGTGAACTCCATTGATACAAACGGGTGACAGTATGATGCTGAGATAGTAACAATCCCCACAGAGATGTACCTTCTTCCTGGGTGGTGATAATATTTTAAAGGCTAGATAAGAAATTTTAAGTCTGATATCTTCAACATAATAGTGATAATTCATTGGGCCAGTAATGGGGTCCTACATCCCAGTAGTATGGTGGCCTATTGCACTACCTTTGCTTACATTTAGTTAGCAATTTTAAAAGTAAGATTGAGAGTCTGCTTTGGGTTTTCAACAGGAAATAGGGACAAAAGTCAGAGTACAGTGCTGGACTAATGGGAAAATCTGGATAAATAGTCCCTGGGTTAGGGTTCCACAGGATTGATTACAGTGAAAAAAAAAAGTTTTTTAAAGTTAAAGAAGCGCTTTATTTTAGCTGGTACCCAGCGGCAGACACCCCCGCAAGATGCTGAGGTGCACGCCCAGGAGGGGAGAGACAAGGGTTTTTAAGGCTGAAAACCACAAAGGGGAGGTCTTATGATTTGAGTGCAAGGGAATGCAGCACAGGGGTCAGTGAAAATTTTAAGGAGCTAAAAATAACTATTCTGTTCCTTCCAGGGTGTCTTCAAATCACTTGCTTAACTAGGAAAAACCTCAAAGACCTGACATACAATTAAAAGGCCCTTTAATTTCCTGTGTCCCTTAACAGCTAGAAGTAGCAATGGAAAGTACAAGCTTTCAAGATTCTACATATTTTTAAAACTATTTTTAAGGCATTATGGCTAACATATGAAGTTAATCAGACATGTGAAAGGAAAAGGAAATGTAATTGATACTGCATGCCTAAATGAGAAAAAAGAAATACAGAAAACAAAGCACTACAAATATTTAAGTAATCAAACTTGTTTTATAAAATCAAGCAGAAAAAATATTTTAAATGGAAATGAACATAAGTCAGTTGTAAATATAAACAGGTACCCAAAAATTGTTCTTAGAAATTTACTTAAATGATTTGGAAGAAGAACAAATGAAAATAAAAGAATAAATGGACCTGAACTGGGAGTCAGTGGTTAAGATTAATAGCAAACTAGACATAGCTAATAGGAGACTAATAAAATCTTAGTGCAAAATCACAACTAATTAAAAACTGAAAATTCAGTTACATTAAGCTAAGGGAAGAGACTGTAACATATACATAGCGTAAAACTGGAAAATCTGACAAATAAATTTAAAGAATAAAAATAAAATTGTAGGATTTAAAGGAAAGGATGTCATTATTGAAAATCCAATTGAATCCATAGGTAGAACTACAGTAATTCACCATTAGTCTTGGGCACAAAATCAGTATACAGGTCTAAGTGTCTTTCTGTACTGATTTAACCAAAAGCAGAGTGGACAAAATGGAAAAAGAAATTAAACTAAAATCTCTTATAATTGACTTGATTAAAATAGGATTATAATAGCAGATATTAATATAATATCTTGTGTGTAAAAAATGTTCTAAAGTTAAGATACCACAATTGATTAATTAAAAAATTCAAGCAAACAGAGAAACATAACACTCCTAAACTTCAAATAGAAAGTAACATGCTTGTGTATATATCCACAGGTCATTGACAAAAATCAGTATAATTTAAATAAAACAACGTAGTGAGTTTACTCTCTATAATACTCTCTCTGTATAGAGTATAATAGTTTATACTCTATAATACAGTAAGGTTAAAATTTTAAAAGTGTGTTAAATATTTCTTTGGAACTAAATATAAGCAAAAACACTTAGAATAATTGATATTTAAAATAGATGAAACCTGAAACTACAAAAAATTAATAAGCACCAGCAATATGTTAACACAAAATATATAGGAAAATAAATTTTCTGAACTCAAAATAAATCTTTACATTTAAAGGCATTTATCAAAGAAAACGGAAAGATAAATCTAAAGCTACAGAAACTTAGAATTTACTTCATGTAAATAAAGAAGTAGACAAAAACAATCTCTGTAAGTGTTATAAATATACTATTCAATGTAATCTGTATAATGCATGTAATATAAAACAAAGTTAATGTTACAAGAGGAAAAACCTAAAAGTTGAAATTAGTGGAAAGAGAGCAGTTTGAAAGTGGAAAGTATGCATAGATGCAAACTTTTAGAAAAATACAAAAATACAGCAATTGTTCCTTAATGGATCTGACCAAAGAAATGATAGAGTCGGGGAGATGGCTCCGTGGAATACATGCTTCCTGGCAAGCTCAAGGGCCTGAGTTCAATCCCCGGTTCTGAAAAAAATAAAGAAAAATAAAGAAATAAATAAAAGAAATGATAACAGACATGTCTTCAGAGAAAAATGAAATAAAATACATAACTGAAGATGCAGACGTTGTCATCGTTTTTGAATAGTTTAAGTACAACTTGTACAAAGTTTTAAAAAGCAAAGGAAATCCTTGAATTCTTTTAAGAGCATACATGAAATATTTTCACTGGACAGATTTCTACCCTGATCAGACCATCTCTAGTTCAAATTAAATCAAATTATTGGGGATGGAGCTTTAATTTTGTGTGCTAGTTTTCTTTAGTAATGACTGTTGACATTTCCATTTCATGTATTTATTAATTTATTTATTTTCATATTAGAGTTTGTTAAGTTGCTCAGCCTAAGTTTGAACTTGGGCTCCTCTCTCTTGAGCCTCCCACAGTGTTGGTATTATTGCCTAGAATTTTCTCTAAGAATACCGAAAGTGTAAAACCTTAACGTTGTATTTCCCTCAGAAGATTCAGTTCTTTTATAGTTTGTCTGTAGACTACCTCTCAAGACCTCATGCACTTGTAGGTGGGGTTTCGGGAACTTCCTGGATCATGCTCTAACTAAATGTAATATTAGGAGGTAAACCGGGCCAGAGGAGATGAACTTCTGGGGCACAACTTGGAAAGGTCGGTCTCCCTTCCTCTTTCCTTAAACTTTCTCTGCTTCCCCTCTGCCATGCCACAAGAAACTTCTTCTGCCATGCCCTTCTTTTTTCTTTCTTTCTTTTAACGTATTTAGTATAGGGTCTACAGGGTCTCACTACTCAGATCAGATTCGTAGTGATCCACCTGTGTGCAGCCTCCCAAGAGCTGGGATTACAGGTGGGCGCCACCACGCCCAGTCTCATTTGCTGTCTCAGAGCACCCTGGGGCACAGGGTCAGCACAGCAGGCCGGAGATCGAACACCAGATGCTGGGTCTGCCTAAGCAGGCGCTTTAATCTGCTGAGCTGTCTAGCCGGCCCTACCCATGTGTTTCTGCCATGCTCTCTGCATTGAAGCCAGCTGCCTGTGTGTTAAGAGCTCTAAAAACTGTGGTTCTTCCTTACATGTGGGTGTTGGGTATTGTGTCTCACCAGTAAGAAAGAAACCAAGACACTGTGTTCTCAGATCAGTTTTTATCTTTTAGTAGTAATATTTTTCAGAAGTATACATTTAAAGAATCCTAAAATATGTCAATAAAAATGTATTGACATGACATTATTTCACGAATTAATTCTATTCCAAAATTTAAAATATCTTTTCCTAATTGAGATTTTAGCAAAAAATAAAAACTCCAACAGCTAGTCCACGAAATGATAGAAACTGAATTTAAAGCCAACTATAAGTTAAAATAATTACAGAGCCAAACAAAAAGTTCTATTCAGATCCAGGGGAATAACTTGGCGGTCTAAGTGCCTATCCAGGCTCGATTCCAAGTACCACATACCTTACCAGGCCCACGCAGTGCTGGCCACTGAAAATAGACGTGCTGGTGCTGCTTGTGCTCCTAATGCTGGGGAGGCTGAGACAGGAAAATCACTACAAGTCTGAGATGCATTGCGAGACCCTGCACCAAATAAAAATAAATAAGTAAATAAATAAATAAGTAAATAAATATTAGGAAAAAAACTTGTATTCAAAAATGTGGCCAGGGACTTAAATAGCAGAAACAAAAACAAGAGAAAAACACACAGGAATAAGGGATCAGACTTAATTTCTTTTGACTTGTTTTAAGAATCACATCTAAATAAAAGGAAACTGTAGAAATATATTTATTTCTTTTTTATTTTAAAAACAGTACAAAAGTAATAGATAGGACATTAAAAATGATACAGAACTCCCCCCCCCAAAAAAAAAAAAGAAAACAGAGTGAAGGGTATTCAACAGTGGTTGTTACGTTACACATTGTCGTCTTCAATGCAGTTGCTCAGAGTAATAGATATAAATGCACATTTCATCCTACATATAGATAACGTTCGCCCCTCCCAACATCCGCCAACAAGTGCTACATTTGCTACAATTGAAGCATGAACATTAACACATTATGGTTTACTTTGGGTTTTATATATTGTCTGGCTTTGGACAGATGAATAATTACATTTATTTCCCAGTATAGTGTCATTCAAGATAGCTTCTCTGCCCTAGAGATTTTCTGAGCTGTATTCATTCCTCAGCATGCTCTTACCCTTGAAAAACACTGGGTTTTACTGTCCCTATAGTTTTTTTTCTGCAACATCATTTAATCAGAATCATACAATAGAAAACATTTTTACACTGACTTTTTCACTTAATAATTTGCACTTAAAATCTTATGATGAATTTTCATAACTTGTTAGTTCGCTATTTTAGCACCAAACATATTCCATTGTAGGAACATACCAGAGTATATCTACTCATGTAGCAAAGACCTTCCTGCTTGTTTTAACATTTTTAGTAATTGTGAGTAAGGGCTATAAAATAAAGGGGGTATATGCTTGCAAGTTTTCACCTAAGGCACATGATTATTTGATCATCATGTAGCTTAATTATTATCACACTGTTCTGTATAACTCCACCATAGGCTTTCTTTCATTATCAGAAGAATCATCTTGGGAGTGTAGCAATTAGAAAATATTTAAGTCATTTGAAACCTTGCACCAAAAAAATCAGTGAACATTGGCTGCTATAAAAGCTTTGAGATTTTTTTTATTCTACATTTCACAGCTTGCTATTGAAGTGGTTTGATAAGTTTAGTTCATCTTATATTCATTATTTCTCTTTTTGTCAGCAAGCTGAAATATTTAACACACATGTAAAAATAAAGATCGATGTCGTACAATGCCAGAACTGCTTTACAAGCATTAATGAACAAACAAAATCAATTATTGCTGTATGTTATTATTACTATTAGTATTAATTTATAGCTAACTGCTGCTTTCATTTTCCATCCGATATTTCTTTTGCAAATACATAAAATCAGTAGTATATGTCACTCCTTTTTCTGTTTCTATCTGAACGATTTCTTTCTTTTTTCTTTTTTTCTTTTTTGTTTGTATGTTAGGGAAGAATCTACAGGGTGTTCAGGATTTCACTACTAGATCAGACTCAGTGATATTCCTGTTTACAGCCTCCCAAGAGCTGGGATTACAGGTGCACCCCACCAGGCCCAGGCTCAATTGCCATTTCAGCGTGCCCCTGGGGTGGAGCTGGCACTGCAGGCCCAGAAATCGAACCCCTGGCCCCTGCACCTGCTTACAGGTGCTTTAATCTGCTGAGCTATCTGGCCAATCCTTGAATGATTTTCATAAAGAGACACTCATGATTTGGATTCAATACACTGCGTATGTATAGAATAGCTTCTATGAGTAAAGAGATGAAATAGAAAGAAGGCAAAGGAAACCACTCCTAAAGTAAAACAATAAAAGATAAATCAGTCATAGTAGATGAATTATTCTAACCAGCTACTGACCAAAACTATTACTTATGCTTTCAGTTGACTTATGTGATTGGTCAAAGTAAAAAAAACTCACAATTAATTAATGTGATGATTGCAACTATATTTTATTTTTCTATTTTTAGTAGTACTAATATCCTAATAAGATTCTTTCCCTTTTGCTAGCACTGGAGAGAGACTAGATTAGTGAACACCATATATTATGAGCATTTTGTATAAATTATCTAGTTATATTATTGAGAAAACATTTGCAAAATATTGTCTACCACCTTCAGTATTTTCACTATTTTATTTAAATAATAGGCCAGTTTTCTCTTCTGTTTTATTTCTGCATTTGACCTGATTAGACATAAATGTTAATACTTTCCGTTAGCAAAAATTTCTCTCCAGATGGTACTATTTAAAGCAACAAGGAAAGTAAAAACATTACCTAGGCCACAATACACCACATCTTTCCTATTAGTGAGTGTGACGAGAAAGAAAAAAAAAAAACTAAAGCATTAACACAATGGAATGTTATAGTATTGTGGAAGTAAGTACAAATATAGTCAAAGACATGATAAAGATTTGCAACCAGGTAGGAGAAGGAGATTGGGAGGAATAAACACCAGTTAAGGCAAATGATAATATGTGAAAGCTCTATAGTTTATTTCTAAAAATCTCAGGTAGGTT
>NW_004524634.1:13033698-13038944 GCF_000260255.1 Octodon degus
TTTGTTTGTTTGTTTGTTTGTTTGATGTATTTGGAACAGGTCTCATGCAGATCAAACTCATAATGATCCTCCTGTTTTCAGAATCCCCAGCACTGGGATTACAGGCATACAGCACTATGCACTGGCTCAGCACGCCTGAGTGTGGGCCCAGCACAGCATGGTATTCCAGGTATCAAACCCCATTCCCTGTGCTTGCCAAGCAGACGCTTAGTCTACTGAGCTCTCTCACCAGCCTTATCTAAAAATCTCCAATATGTTTTAAATTTATGAAAGGCACTAATGTTGCAATGAAATTGAGAGTACAGAAAACCAATAAATTCAATAATACATGTTTACATTGCTCCTAGCCTCTGTAGCTACATATTGGAAAACACATATTAATTGTTTTTTACATATATTTTTGCTTTGAAGAGGGATAACTCAGCATTGAGTTACTGATCAGGAGCAGGAGTGTAGATTAGGTTAGAGTCTGGAATTTCTGCCTATACTGATATTATTGTACATGAATCAGCATTTATGTATTCAAGCATTTTCGACTGAGTGGCGAGGGAAATGCCTAAAGGTTAAGGCTCTTGTGTATCTTCTGATTAATTGTGGAGTGCGCTTAATTGCATTCGCTTTGCTATTGAACAGCTCATCTTCTTTATTACTTGTTGTTTATGAATGATGGTACGACTGATTCAGAAGACAGAATGTGGTAAAATGAGATGCAACAGACTGATGTCAGCTGAGTACAAAGGTGAAGAGGGTATGGCTGGTGGAGACAGAAAGAAATGTAAGACCCAGAGATCAGAACTGTCAGGACAAAGGAAGCTCGATCAATACGGAAACTAGGTATGAGGCACACGTTATGCTGATTTTTACCAGACATGCTTAGAGGACAGAGGCTAGGGAGAACACACAGAATTTTCAGGAAATGGGTCTGATGTGTCAATGCCCAGGTAGCAAAGGCCTGAAGCATGAAAAATCAGAGTGGACACATCATCTGATGTAGAGGTTGGTTGGGGCTTGGTTATTTGTTTATTATTTGCGATAAGGAGAAAGAGTGAAGGTAGATAGTTGTGAGATCGCCTCGCCTATTTAAAGCAAAGCAAAAATGTGACAGAAATTGACAGAAAAGAAGTGAAAAGTTTTTCATAACAAGTTTGAAAACCTGAGCTCATGAAAGGTTTATGCTGATAGCTGGCAAACAGATGTATTTAAAAAGTAGGAAGTACTCTTTATTGATATTTAAACATATTTCTTTTGTTTTTTTCCTTTTGTGGGGTTTTCCCATCATTTTCCATGAGATAGAGACCTTTTGTTTGGGAGAAAAATATAAAGCATACTAAATGTGTTCATTTATTTATAATTCAGAATAAAATTGCTTTAATGAAATTATAGAAATGAAGTCAGGCAGAGCACGAAGATCAAAATAATTGCTCATGGTAAGAAGACTACTCTGAAACATTAGAGTTGTTAAATGATAACTAAAACATTTATATTTTTAAATAATATTCTAACCACTTATGTTAATTTATTTCTTACTATTATGCTATGAATGTAAATGGTGAAAAATTGAAAGCTTTTTTTAAAAGGACAAGCAAAAAGGCATGAATGTCCATTACTACCACTTCTGCTTATCATAGTACAAGAAATTCTGCACAGAATACTTAGGAAAGAGAAATAAATTTTTAAAGATTCAAATAAGAAAGGAAGAAGTAAAATGGTTTCTGTTTTTAGGTGATAAATTATATGCAGAAAACTGTGAAAATTGCATACAGAATTATTACCAATATTTTAGTAATAATTTAGCAAAGTACTTGGATATAAACTCAATGTAAAGAAAACATATTTCTATACATTGATGAAAATTCTAAGACGTAGAAAAGTTTTTATATACAATGATTATAAAAATAAAATGCTTAGAAATTGAGTGCAAAAAGTGTATACAATGAAAATTACAAATCACTACCAAAAGAAATAAAAAAGAAATTGAAAATGCATACCGGGCCAGCCAGATAGCTCAGCAGATTAAAGTGCCTGCTTTGGGAGTCACAAGGGCCAGGGGTTTGACTATTATCCTCCTGCCATGCCCCACACCCCCCGGGGGGGGGCTTACTGAGAGGGAGATTGAGACTGGGTGTGGTGGTGGACACCTGTAATCCCAGTGTTTGGGAGGCTGAAGAACAGGAAGAATCACTACAAGCCCAATTTGTGTGGTGAGATCCTGTTAGACCCTGTAGACCTTGTACTAAATAAAAAAAAATTTTTAAAAGGAAAGAAAGAAAAGAAAATGCACACCAAGTTAGCAGACCTTAATATTTCCAAAGTTTTAAAGATTCTTGAAGAATTAATGCAATATCTATATCTATATCTATATCTAATCTATATCTATATATATCCTCATGATTTTTTTTCTGTATTTAGGACAGGTTCTACAGGGTTTACAGGGCCTCACTATGTAGATCAGATTTATAGTGATTCTCCTATTTTCAGCCTCCCAAGCGCTGGGATTACAGTCTAAATCGCCATCTCAGCACACCCCGCAGGTGGGGCTGGCAGGGCACACTGGGGATCGAACCCCGGCTGCTGGGCTCTGCCTAAGCAGGCAATTCAGTTTTCTGACCTATCAGGCCGGCCCTCCCTCATGAAGTTTTTTGAACAAAAATTTTCATACTAAAGTTATTTGAAATCTTAAGTCACCCCCAATTGTTGATGCAAACTTGGAAAAGAAGTACAAAGTTGGAGAATCCCTGATTTCAAAATTTACTGCAAATATAGAGCCTTAAAAACATTATGGTACTGGTATAAAGATAAATTTATATGCAATGAAATAGAATATAGACCCTAGATATTATCACATGCATTATAAATGGATTTTTACAAATGTGACCAAACTGCTTAGTGATGAACCTATTGTCTTCAGAAGAATGTGCTTATAAAAGCTGGATATCCCTAAAGTTACAAAAGAATGAAATTAGACCTCTATGTAACTGCAACAGGCTTCAGGTATTCAGTAGCATATTCTGCCATGGGGACCATATAATCTAGCAGAGCAGGTGACCTGACCGAGACACCAAGTTACCATATAACATGAGTTTTACATCATGAATTGGATATTAACTGATCTAACAGGTCAGAAGTTGGGCTTATGCAGCAACAGTCTATCATTAAATGGAAGTGATATGAACAGGCCTAGAGGGGACAAGTAAGTTACATGAAGATGTTGCCCAAATGACAGTTGTTCCTGTTCTTGCTATACTGCCTTCAGTCTCCCAACATGCACTTAAGGGCCTATAGGTTGTACTGTACAGTCACCCGACAAAGAGAAGGCTAGAGCTTAGATTACAGATGGCTCTACACATCATACAGGCCTCACCCAAAAGAGCGCAAAACAGACCTTTCCAGGACATTCTGAAAGGACAGAAGTAGAAGGAAATCGTAGCAGTGGGCAGAACTTTGGACAATGATCATGGTCATATAATTTATTTACAATAAAAAAATTGCAGGATGGGCAACTACAGAATGATTTGTAGACTCCATCCAGATTCCTGGTCATGAAAGGGACTTGAAGGGAACATTGCTGGAAAATCTGTGGCAAATACTTGGGGAACAGGTTATATGAAAGAACTATTCTTTTGGGTGAAGGCTGTAAAGCTATTTATGTCTCATATAAATATCCTACAAAAATTGACCTCAGTAGAAGATGAATTTATTATTTAAGTAGATAGGACAACCTATTCTGTCGATGGCAGCCAACATTTTTCTTCAATCATCCCTATGAGCCAGGTTCACTCATAAAGAGGCCTTTGTGGCAGAGATGGAGGTTATGTGTGTGCTCAGCAGCTTGGACTTCTCACCATCGCTGGTCTGGCTGCAGATGCTACTGAATGCCAAGTCTGCTAGAAACAGAGACAGAAACTGATTCCCTGGTATGACTCCACTCCTAGGGTGAGAAGCCTGAGATCTGGTGACAGGTAGATTGCATTAAATGGCTTCCATCATGGAAAGGGAAGTGCTTGGTACTTAGTGACTTAGGCAGTTATTATAGGATAAATGAGCCTTATTATGCACAAATAATTAAAACACAGATGCAACCCAAATTCCCATGAAGAAATGAATAATCAGTGTGTAGTTTATATATGAAATGAAATATATTTAGTCTTAAAAATGAGAAATCTTCATACATACTACAAGAGATGAAATTTGATGATAATATACTAAGTGGCATACGCCAGATGCCAAAATATAAATATGATTCCTTCAACATGAGATTCTTTACTACTCAAACTCATAGAAACAGAATACAGAACTGGCTTCTTGAAAGCAGGAGAAGAGAAAAATGGGCTGGTTTTGTTCCTCTTTTTTTTTTAAACCAGGGATTGAACTGAGGCTCTTGTGCTTTCCAGGCAAGCACTTATTCTACTGAGCTATCTCCCTAGCCCCTATTTCTGTTCGATGACTACAGAATTTTAGTTATGTATGAGATAGATCTGTAGCACATTTTGCCTACAATTAACAATAGTGTATTTTATACTTACATTTTTAAAACAGATTTCATTCCCCTTGCTTTGAGCAAAAATTTAAAAAAAATACGCCAAATAATTTCCTTAGTAAGCAGAAAGAGGTTAATGAGAGTTAGTGCTAACTGTGAACTTAACAGGAGGATTTCAAAGTTCTATTGGCTTGTTATTCATCAAGTTGCTTCTGAGTACCTGTGACGCCTGTACATCTCTAGCCAGTTCTATAACTTCTGACTTCATCTGAAAAGCCAGACTTATTTAAGGTGAACTTTTCTCCTTTGAAAGCTATTTATATCATTAATTCACTCATTTTGTATTATCTCTGTCAAACAAAATAGCTGTAAAATATTGATCTGCTTGGTTGTGAGAAAAGACAATGAGAGCTACCTTCTTAACATCATTGATGGATAGGCATAAACATTGATATAAGTTTTAATACTAATGAATGATACAAATAAATCATGTGTGTCTATAAGTTTATTTTTATTTATTTATTTTTCTTTTTGTATTTTAGGGAACGGTCTATAGGGTGTTCAGGGTCTCACTACTAGATCAGACTCACAGTGATCTGCCTGTTTACAGCCTCTCAAGAGCTGAAATTACGGGCGCACATCACCACACCCAGTCTCAACAGCGGACTCAGTGCGCCCTAAGGGTAGGGCTGGCACAGTAGGCCCAGAGCATGAACTCCTGGCCCTTGTGCCTGACTACGGGTGCTTTAATCCACTGAGCTATTTCACC
>NW_004524634.1:13039321-13056545 GCF_000260255.1 Octodon degus
CTAAGTAGGTGCTTTAGACCACTGAGCCATCTCTCCAGCCCTATATTTTTTTTTTTTAGTACCAGGGATTTAACTCAGAACCTTGCTCTTGCCAGGCAAACACTTATTCTGCTGAGCTATCTCCCTGGTCCTGCAAACCAGGTTAAAATGTAAATCTAGTATAAAAACAAAAATTAAGCCTTAAAGGCGGATACAACAGAATCAGTATTCTCTTTTGGAGTGAAAGTATTCTGCAGGAATAAGCCAATAAACCAGTAAGGTACTAGAACTAAAAAGTTCAAGAAAGTAAAATTAGAGAATTTAATGACTACTGTTTACTAGAACACAGTAACTTTATTTCTCAGATACCGACTCTGAATATATGAATTGAGTAAATAGAAAAATATGTCAGTACATCAATAAGTATTCACAACATTTAAATGTAAATCAGGCTACAACAACAACAACAATAACAAAATACTATGCATACTTAAGCTAGTTAAATATAGACGTGATTTCAGCAAGCCAGACATTCCACTGTCTCACCAATAGGGATTCTGCTTCTCTTCATGTGGTGTCTAGATAGGAAAATTATTTAATTAAACAGGTTTCATTTCAGGAGATGTAAAACTATCTATAAACTGAGAGTCGGAGATATTGGTCTAGTGAACATTGACACAAAAACTACTTAGTTTCTTTGCATATCCTTTCATATACCAGGAGTGAAGATGTCAATTCACTAGTACTATAACATTAACTTTATTTTTTTCCATAATTTTATTGAGAAATAAATAGCAATGAGACAATTTCAAATCAAATTGGTAGGACAGTTACAATAATTAACACATTGCATACTGCCTTCCTAGTGGTTGTTTGTTGTACAAGATGCAGAAATGATATCCTATTTTCAAACACTATTAGAACAAATCCCTCTATCCCTTGAATTAAGAGAATGTAGCTATATATCTATCATAACCACTTTGAATGCACAGCTACAAAATGGGCATTCATCTACGTCCCCTTTTTTGTTTAGTTCCATAATTTAAATATTATAAATGTGTTAACTCAGCAAAATATTCTAAAAGAGTCCAGTAGTCCATAACAGTATTGGATCTTCCACTTGACTGGCAATGTCAGAAGTTGTTGACCTGAGTCCCCTACAGCTCAATATAACAATATGACTTTATTTCTTGTACTTTGTTTTTGTACTTTTTTGCTGGATGGTTAAGACCAAGATAAAGCAAGACCTATGTAACAAGAATTATAGCTTTTGGATCTCATAAGGTCAGTCAAATCCCCTCAGGCTTTATCCTGAGAAGCATTAAATTTCTAACTGAACAAATAAATTGCTTTTGTTACCAGGTAAAAGAATTAGGCTAGTTATGAGTCTTTGTTCATCATTTATCCAAGGAAAAATATAACAATGAAAATTAAATTCCATGGCTATAAAACTTGGTACTTGAAGTAGACATGTATCCAGGCTTTGTGTACAAATTCTATCTCTGCTAAGCAGCAACAATATGACTGTAGCTTAATCAAGTTCCCTACTTCAAGTCCTCCCCTGGGGTTGAGGGAAGAAGACAAGGAAAAATCCTTCATTTTCAACATAAAAAGGTAACATTCTAAAGTGTTGATGACTGTCTAGTTGACTATTTTATAAACAGGAAACAGAAAAATTTATACTGTGTAGGGTATAAAAGATAATTGAATATTTGCTGGTAGAGAAAGAAAAGTATTGAATGTAGGTCAATATACATCAATGACATCCTATTTTATAACTCAAAGGTTACTGTTGCCCAGTGGAATGAAGCATAAAAGCCTCCAGTGTTTCATGTCATAAATTATGGAATTTAGAGCCTGACTATTAGAAGCAAAATGTTGACTATACTAATTATTCATTCATATGTCTATTTATACACAACTAAATAATGTTCATCAATTCCTGTGAGTTTTATCTTTAAATGAGATAGAAAAATACATTTAATAGAAAGTGCTGTGTAAAATGTAAAGTAGGACCTGTATGTCTTAAATATTTGAATCATTCATCTAAAAAAAATGACACCAGCTAAGCAGTGCTCTAGAACTTTTTAGAGAAGGAAAAAATAATTTCACTTATGAGTCTGGTCTCTAGTTGTATCCATTTATCTATGAAAGCCTTAAGTTTATCCTTTCTTATACTGAGTAATACACCATTGTATAAAATGCCACATGTTTTTATGCATGCCTAAATGAGGGGCATTTGGGTTGTTTCCAAGATTTAGGTATGACAAGTTCAAATTACACTGCTGTAAACACGGGTGTACATATATCGCTGTGGTATGATGTTTTCAGTTATCCTGGAAAGGCACCCAGAAGAAAATTAATTGGGTTGAATGGGATCTCTAAGGATAGGATTTGAGGAATTGTCACACTAATTTCTATAGTAGTTGTACCAGTCTACACTTCCACCAACAGTGGAAAAGTGACCTTTCCACAGCCTTGTCAGTATTTGTTATTAGTTTATTTCTTGATCATAGCTGTTGTTTCTGGGGTGAAAAGTAATCTCAGTGTTATTTTAATTTACATTTCTCAAATTAGTAACAATGTTAAATATTTTATCATATATTCATTTGTAATTTATATTTCATCGGAGAAATGTGCATTCATCTCAGATGTCTATTGTTACATTGGGTTTTTGACTTTGTGGGCCTGATTTTTCATTTCTTTTTTTAAAAAATGCATTTTAGTATAGGGTCTACAGAGTCTCACTAGATGGATTAGACTCCTAGTGATACTTCCTGTTTTTCAGCCTCTCAAGCACTGGGATTACAGGTGCGCACTACCACACCCAGTCTTATTCATCATCTCAGTGTACTCTGGAGGTGGGGCTGGCTCAGCAAGCTGGAGTTTGAACCCCTGGCCCCTACATCTGCCTAAACAGGTGCTTTAATCTGCTGAGCTATCTGTCCAGGACTGATTTTTTAGAAATATTTTGTATGTTTTATTTTAGATAGAAGTTCTTATTTTGAGAGACAGATAGCTATTTTTTTTTCTATTCATGGGTCTTCTTTTTACTCTTTTGGTGATTTATGTTGAAGTATAAAAACTTTTCAATAAGGTGAGATCTCAGATGTTTATTCTATGAAGTATTTGCCATGAAGTTTGGTTATATTCATAAATGTTCTCCCAAGCCTTGTGTCGTCAAGGTTTCCACCTACTTTCTGCTCCAATAAATGTAAAATTTCTGTTTTAATATTTAGATCTTTGGTCCATTTTGGTCTTCCTTTGATGAATGGTGATAGATATAGGTCCAGGTTTAGTATTCAGCATGTGGAGAGCATGCCAAATGCAGTTTGGGCAGCAGCGTTTGTTAAAGTGATTTTTTTTTTTTTCTTCCAGTGAACATGGTAGGCCCTTTTGTCAAAGATGAGGTGGCTCACCATGTTTGGGGTTGTGTCTGCAACTTCTAATTTGTTTCTTTGGCCTCGGGTCTTTTGATTTTGTCAGTATCATGCTTATTTTATTACAGAAACTTTATAGCCCAATTTCAGGTCAGGGATTGCAATGCCTCCTGCCTTTCCTTTCTTGCCCAGAATTACTTTAGCTATTCTAGGTCTCTTCTGAATACAAATGAATTTTAGTAATGTTTTCTCTATCCCTGTGAGGTATGCTAATGGTATATTGATTGTGATTGCATTGAAGCTGTGATGGGAGTACGGCCATTTTCACAATGTTGGTTTTTCCTATTTGTGAGCAAGGAATATGTTTCATTTTCTAAAATCGTGTTCAATCTCTTTTTCAGAGTGCTACAATTTTTATTGTATAGATCTTACATATTTTTTTGGTTGATTCCTATGTATTTCCGTTTTTAGATGCTCAAAGGGCACTGTTTCCCTAATTTCTTTCAGTGAGTTTGTTGTTTGTGTACAGGAATGCTAATGCTATTGATTTTTGTGTGTTAACTTTGTATCCGACTATGATACTGAATTTGATTGTGAAATCTAGAGGGCTTTTGTTGGAATTTTTATAGTCTTCTATGTAAAGCATGATGTCATCTGCAAATGGTGATAACTTCTTTCTTTGCTATCTTTATTTCTTTTATTTTTCTCTCTTGTCTAGTTGTTCTGGCTAATGTATGCAGAACTGTATTGAATAGTATTGCAGACAATGGGCATATTTGTTTTGTTCCTGGTTTCCAAGTGAATGCTTTCAGTTTTTATCAATTTACTAAGATACTTGCTGTTGGTTTGTCATGTATGGCTTTTATCAGTTTGAACTAAGTGGCATCTATGCCTATTTTATCTAGGTTTTTTTTTTTTTCTGTATTTGGGACAGGATCTACAGTGTCTGCAGTGTCTACAGGGTCTCGCTATTTAAATTGGACTTGTAGTGATTCTCCTGTTGTCAGCCTCCCAAGTACTGGGATTACAGGCGTGCACCACAACACCCAGTCTCAATCACCCTTTCAGCATGCCCCAGGAGTAGGGCCAACATGTCATCCCAGGGATCAAACCCCAGCCATTGCACTCTGCCTAAGCAGGTGCTTTAGTCCTTTGAGCCATCAGCCCAGCTCTTTATGTATTTTTTTTTATCATGAATGATTGTTGGGCTTTATCAAAAGTCTTTTCTGCATCTACTTAGATGATCATGTCAATTTTGTATTTATCTTTCTTGACTGCCTTATTTTATTGATTGACTTGCCAATATTAAAGCATCCCTGCCTTCCTGGGGTGTGTTACACTTGATCATGATATATAAACTTATTGATTTCCTACTTTTCTTTCTATTTTCTGTTCTCTGTTTTTGGTACCAGGGATTGAACTCAGAATCTTGCACTTACCACGCAGGCGTTCACACCTCTGAGCTATCTCCCCAGATGATTCGCTACGTTCTGTTTGCTAGTATTTATTGAACATTTTTCCATCTATGCTCATTAGGGAGATTGGCTTGTAGTTTTCTTTTTTGTTGTGTTTTGGCCAGGTCTTGGCATCAGCATAATATTTGCCTCCAGAAGTGAGTTATAGAGAATTGCTTCCCTTTCAATTTCCTTAAAGAGATTGAGAAGAGTTGGGAATAAGTCATTGCTAGATTTCATGTAGAATGTACCTGTGGATATATAAGGACCTCAGCTTTTTTTCTTGGCAAATTTTTAATTAGATTTTGAATTTTATTGACTCATATTTGTTATTCAGTATTTTCTATCTTCTTGACTCAGCATTGGTAATTCATATGCATCTATGAATCTGTCCATTTCTTGTGTGTTTTCCATTTTATGAGAGTAAAGATTTTCATCATAAATATTGAACATATTTTGAATTCCTATGGGCTGTGTATATTTTTTATTTTTTAATTAATTTTGAGAAACAAATAGCAATAAGGCAGTTTCCAAACCAATTAATAGGACATTTTCAATAATTAATACATTGCATATTGTTGTTTTCATAGTTGTTATCCATAGAAAAAGATGCAGACATGATATCCTGTCAAAGACTATTAGTACAAATTGATTTCAAGCTGTTCATTCCTTAACATATGAATCTGTGATTACCTCACTTTTATTATCACTAGGTATTTAGTGATTTTATTTATTATTTCAAAGAACCAATTGCTAGATTCATTAATTCTTTGTATTGCTTTCATAATCTATGTTGCATGGATTTCTACTCTGATATTTACAATTTCCTCCCTTCTTTGGTCTTTGGGCTTGATTTGCTTTTGTTCCTCTAGAAGTCTGAGATTCAGTACAAGGTTGCTTATTTGTGCTCATTCCACTCTCCTGATGTGAGAATTCACAGGTATAAATATTCTTCTTAGGACTGGACTTCTTTCATTTTGTCCCAAATATTCCAGCAATCTGTATCTGCATTTTAATTTGATTTGAATTATTAATTTCTTATTTTGTACATCAGTGATCCATTGCTTTAGGAGAGTTTTTTTTTTTTTTTTTTTTTTTAATTTCAGTGTGCTTGTGTAGTTATTTCCAAGTCTAGGCTTTCTGCCTGCTGTACTTAAGTAGTATTTTGAAGAATATAAAATACCTAGATCATTGCTAAAGCTTAACATACTGTGTATATGCTATTGCATGCCAACATGTTACATGCCTTAGCACTGCATGGAGAGTCCACATGGCATATGTTAACTTCTCTAAAAAGCCAAATTCTACTTTAACTCTTTATGTTGAAAGAAGGTAAAATTCACAGCTGCATATACATTTCACTTGGCATCTCGATTTCATTTTTAAAATACGATGATAGAAACTAAAATTATTAATTTTATGTAGATTATCAAGTTTTATAAAATGGAAAGTTTTGATTGTAATTTTAAGATTCATTTTTATAATTATTTGCCTTTACACATTGGCCTGTAAAATTAAAACTGTAAGTAATCCTCTATGAGATTGTGGCCATCAAAATTATTTTCCTTTATTTCTCCATCACTGGTTTCACTTTCACTTAGAATTTGTCTTTTGTACTCATTATGAATGTTATATAAACACAAGAATGATTCCTCCACTAAATAATTACAACTATATTTCATAGATTTTCAGGACTTTTCTCTCAGTATTCCCTTCAAGGTATGTAATAAATACATTTACATTATGCACACTTTTTATTTTGTGTACATGTAAGTTTATGTTCATCAACAAGGAAAAACATGTGCACTGACATACTTTTTTAAGAAATATTTTATTCATTTAATGGAAAGAAAAGATAAAATAGCAATAAAACTGTTTCAAAACAGGTTAGTAGGACAGTTACAATAATTAATCCATTGCATATTGTTGTCTTTGTAGTAGTTATTCAGAGGACAAGATGTAGACATGATATCTTGTCTAAACAATATTAGTACAAACCTTTCTTCTCATTGACCTAAGTGAAACTAGCTGTTTATCTATCCTAACTATCTTGTATATACATATTTTTTTCACTACAAAATCGTCCTTTTATCCTCTTTTTTTGTTTTGTTTTGTTAGAGATGGGTGTTCTACTGCTGTTAGAGAAAAAGTATTTAGAGAAGTCTTTAAAAGGCCTTTTCATATTTGATGCCAGTCCAAACATTACAGGTACTTGAATTCAGCAAAATAAACCAATATAGTCTTATAGTCCATAATAGTATTGAGGTACCAGCACAACTGGCAATTGTGGAAAGTTATTGGCCTTTTACAACTCAGTTTGTTAATATAGATTTACTTTTAATACCTCATGGTGACACTTTTCTGCTAGATGGTTAAGACCAAGTTAAAGCAAGACATATATAACTAAATACATAGTTTTTGCTCTCTGACAAGGTCAGTCAAAAACCCTCAGGATTTACTGTGGAAACATGTACAGCACTTTGTAGATCTTTTGTCATTGTCAGCCATCTGGATAAGTCATGGCCATTGCATCAACAATTTGCTCTCTGAGAAAGCTTGGGAGAATTTTTTCTCCTTAGGTGACTCTTCTTAGGCACACAATGTATCGTCTATCACTTTCCTCTGTGTCCCCATAAGCTCCTTGATCAGAAAATTTCGAACACCACTTAGTTATAGAACGTCGCAGCAGAGGTTCTCTTATGTCCCGAGTCTTCACTGACCTTGAAGAGTTATGATCAAAATACTGGCTATCATTTTAGCCCATCTATCTGTCTAATTCTTGGGCTGCAAACTGTAGTTGACAAACATCCAGAAGAAAAGCTTACTGATAATATTATCCTGTAGCAGAGGCAGTTAAGTTTAACATTAATATCTGTATGAATATCACGTACCTTAGACATAAAATGAAACAGCTATTTTCCAACAATCATGGATGGTCTAAAACTTAAATCACTATAGAATGGTAAAAAACAAGTCTATATTTTTATATGGGTATTTGGAATTCAAACTATATTCAACATTGTAGCAGTATAAACCTGCTGTATTTTGTTTTTCTTGTCCCTCGTTTAGTTTCATTGACTTTTTATTACATATATTTACTTTAAAGAGATTATAACAATAATTGATATGACATTAGAAGAAGTACACATTTAAAAGACCAAAATGTCAGGTATTTTAAGCATGGTTTTAGTACTACACATTACTGTCCACAATGAAGTTGCTTAGTTAACAGATATCAGCATATAGAGTTAGTCAGGGTGAGAATTCTACCCATTATCTGCTATTTTAAAAACCTGATGGAGATTCTTAGGAGCATTGCCTTAATCATCTTGTTTATATAAATGTGTGGTTTTGCCCCTACCACATTTCTTAACTTCTTTCCTTTTTTTCTTAGAGGAAGAAATACAAGAAGCAAGTAAGTATATGAAAAAATGTTCCACATCACTATCCTTAAGCTCTCACTTTCCATTTAACTGTGTCATATCTTTCAATTTTTATTCTTCTATTTAAGTTCTTACACTAGGGAGACAATGCAATATCTACATATGTAGGCCTGATTTATTCCACTATAAGTGTAGCTTCAAGTTGCATTCACTGTCCTATGAAGGCTTCAATATTATTTTTCTTTATAGCTGAATAATACTTCATTGTATAAAAATACCACATCTTCTTTCATCCAATCCGCAGGTGACAGGCATTTTGGTTGTTTCCAAGATTTGGCTATCACAAATTATGCTACTATAAATATAGACACACATATATCACCGTGATATGAAGTTTTCAGTTCTTTTAGAGAATTACCAGAAGAGGGACAGCTGAATTAAATGAGATTTCTGGTCCTAGGTTTTTTTTTGATGCATCTCCACACTGATTTCCAGAATGGTTGCACCAGTCTACATTCCCACCAGCAGTGGAGAAGGCTTCCTTTCTCCTCATACACTCTCCATCGTTTGTTGTTTGTTGATTTCTTTATGATAGTCATTTTTTCTGGGGAGAGATGTTATCTCAGTATTGTTTAAATTTGCATTTCATGAATGGATAGTGATGTGGAACATTTTTTCATATACGTATTTGCTTCTTGTATTTCTTCCTCTAAGAAGTGTGTGTACATTTCAGATGCCCATTTTTGGATTGGGTCTTTAAATTTGAGGTGTTAATGGTTTTTAGTTCTTTATAAATTCTATATAGAAGACCTTTGTCTGAGTGCTTATTAGTTAAGATTTTTTCCCAGTTTGTGGGTTGTCTTTTCACTCTGTTGATAATTTTTGACGTGCAAAACTTCTCAATAAAAGGAGGTCCTAGTTGTTAATCCTTTCAAGTATTTCTCTTGCAGCTTGATTTTTGTTCATGAACTGTTTGCCTACCCTGATGTCTTCAAAATTTCTACCTACTTTCTGTTCCATAAAATTTAGTGTTTCCGTTTTAATGTGTACAACTTTAATCCATTTTGACTTTAGTTTAGTGCATGATGATAGACCCTCATCTATCTTTAGTTTTTGCCATCTAAAGAGCCAGTTTTATCAGCACCATTTTTAAAGAGACTATCTTACTTCCAGTATGCATGTTTGGCCACTTTGCCAAAGATAAGATGACTGAGTGTGTGTGTAGTTGCATCCATGTCTTCTTCTCTATTCCATTGATCCTCAAGTCTAATTTTTTGTAAATGCCATACTGATTTTATCACAATAGTTTTGCAGTACAGTTTCAAATCAAGAATTGAAATGCCTCTTGCCTTGCCTTTGTTGCCAGGATTGCCTTTGCTTTTCTAGTTTTTTTCTGGATCTAAATAAATTTTAGGATTGATGTCTCTGGGTGTGTGAGGTATGGTAGTGGTGTTTTGACAAGAATTGCATTAAATTTGTATAACAATTTTGGGAGTATGGCCATCTTCACAATGTTGGATCTTCCTAACCAGGAGCAGGGAATATCTTTCCATTTTCTGAAATCCTTGTGATCTCCTCTTTCAGAGTAGTTTAATATTCATTGAATACATCTTCTACTTCTTTAGTTATGTTAATTCTTAAGTATTTCATTTCCTGTGATGCTATTATAAAGGTTATTGTTTCTCTAGTTTCCTTCTCAGTGTGTTTATTATCTGTGATGTTGACACATAGTAATGACTTTGTGTCTTGCTATGTTATGGAATTTATGTATTAATGCTAGTACTTTCTTGGTGGAGCTTCTGTCATCTTCTAAGTAGAGTACCATGTCATCTGCAAATAATGATAGATTAACTAATTCTTTACCAATTCGTATTCCTTTTATTTCTCTCTCTTGCCTAATGGCTCTAGCTAATGATGCCAGAGCTATAATGAACAGTAGTGGTAAATGAGGGAATCCTTGTCTTGTACCTCATTTGAGAATAAAAGATTTCCATTTTCCACTATTTGAAATTATATTAGTAGTTTGGGTTGTCACAGATGGCTTTTATCAGATTGAGGTACAGGCCATGTATTCCAATTTTCTGTACCATTTTTTGAACATGAATGAGAGCTGGAATTTGTTGAAAGCCTTTTCTGCATCAATTCAGATGATCATATGGTTTTTAGATTTGACTCTATTAATATAGTTTATTACATTCATAGATTTGCATATGTTGATCCATTCCTGCATCCCTGGGATGAATCCTACCTAGGCATGGTGTACAATCTTCTTGGTGATTGCTGTATTCTGTTTGGTAGGATTTTATTGAGTATTTTTGCCTCTATGTTCATGAGCAAGATTGGCCTGTAGTTATCCTTTTTAGTTGCATCTTTCTCCAGTTTTGATATCAACATAATACTTGCCTCCAGAAATAATTTTAGGAGAATAATTTCCTTTTAAGTTTCATTGGAGAGTTTGGGGAATATAGGGATTATATCTTCTGTAAATTTCTCATAGAATGGAGCTGTAAATCCATCAGGACCTGGGATTTTCATTGTCTGTTGGGTTTTTTTACTTACAGTTTGAATT
This sequence comes from Octodon degus, assembly GCF_000260255.1. Classification (NCBI taxonomy): domain Eukaryota; kingdom Metazoa; phylum Chordata; class Mammalia; order Rodentia; family Octodontidae; genus Octodon; species Octodon degus. Next base: position 13,050,087 of record NW_004524634.1, read on the forward strand.
TCATTGACTGTTATTTGTTTATTGAGAGTTCTTATATCTTTTTGATTCAGTTTTGAGAATTTGTACCTTTCTAGGAATCTGTCCATTTCTTCTGTGTCTTCAATTCTGGGAGAGCAAAGATTCTCACAATAGCTATTGATGATCATCTGAAATTCCACAGGGTCTGTGGTAATTTCACCCTTTTCATTCTTTATTGCTTAAATTTGAATGTTTTGTTTCCTATTTGATAAAGTTAGCTAGTAGCTTATCAGTTGTATTTAATGTTTCAAAGAACAAGATTTTGATTTGTTAATTCCTTGTATTGTTTCCTTTGTCTGTATGGCATTAATTACTGTTCTAATCTTTTTAATTTGCTTCCATCTTTGGGTTTTGGGTTTGGTTTGGTCTTCCTTTTGTAGACGTTTGATGTGAAGCATTAGTGCATTTATTTGTCCCTTTCTGTTTTCATAATGTGTGAGTTCACAGCTAAAAATTTCCCTTTAAGCACTTCTTTCACTGCATCCCATCAACAACAATAAATTGTGCTTGAATTTTCATTGAATTATAGATATTCCTTAAGCTATGATTTAATTTTACCTATAAATCCTTGGTTGCTGCGGTGGGTGTTGTTTAATTTCCATGCATTTATGAGGTCTTTCTGGTTTCTTTTGTCATTTATTTCCATTTTCATTGCACTGTGGTCAGATAATATGTATGGGATAATTTCTGTTTACATGCATATACTTAAGCATGACCTATGATCCAATATGTGCACTAGCTTAGAAAATATCCCATGTTCATGTGAAAAAACTGTATATTAAGATTTGTTTGGGTGTAAAACTCTGTATATAAGCACAAAGTATATTTTCTTAAAATTTTCATTCAGTTCTATTTCTTTGGTAATTTTTTGTCTGTTTGAACTATGATTTTGGGATAAGGGGATGCTAAGGCCTCCTTTTAAGACTGAGGTATTGGATATTAGATTTTTCATGTCCATTAAGGTTAGTCTTATATAGTTGGGTCCTCCTGTGTTTGGTGCATAGATATTTATGACTATTACTTCTTTCCTTTGTGTTTTTTCCCTAACCAGTGATGTAGTGGCCTTCTTTATTTTATTTGATCCTTTTTCATTTGATGTTGAGGCTGCCTACAAATAAGATTCATTCCCCTGCTTTTTTCGGAGGTGCTGGGACATGTATTATTGTTTTCCATCCTTTGACTTTCAGCCTATGAATTTCCTTATGAGTTAAGTGTGTTTCTTGTATACAGAATAATGTTAGATTTTGCTTCTTAATCCACTGTGCCAGTCTATTTAATTTAACTGGTGAATTTAGTCCATTTACATTGAAAGTTGTACTTGATATGTATTGATTTATGATTGACATGTTATTTACCTACTGTTGTATACCTCTTTTTCTCCTGCATTTAGTTGTTTGCCCTGTTGGTCAGTTCTTTCCTTGCTCCTTCGGGGAGTTGTGGTCATTTTGGTCCTTCAATAGGATGTCTTTTACTATCTCTTTAGGGTGGGCTTTGTCTTCATGGAATTCTTTCATTGTGGGTTGTGGAGATAGCTCAGTAGAATAATCACTTGTATGGCAAGCACAAGGTCTTGAGTTCAATCCCCAGTACCACAAAAAATATATAAGACAAAAAAAAAGAAATTTTTTTGTTATTCTATGTCATGGAAGCATTTCACTTCTCCATCAAACTAGAAAGACAGTTTTGCATGATATAGACAATCTAGGCTGGAATTTTTTTTTCTTGGGGGACTGGAAGAACTGTGTGCCATGCTTTTATTGACTTGATGGGTTGTGAAGAGAAATGTGCCATTGTTCTCATGGGTTTTCCTTTAAATGTGATCTATTTCTTTTCTCTGCAGACTTTTACTATATTTTCTTGGGCTGGATTCCTGGGATCTGCATTATTTTATGTCAGGGTGTGGTTTTAATTGGGTTGACGTTATTTGGAGTTCTATATCTTCATTTACCTGAATGTCAGATTGTTTCCCCACATTTGGGAAGTTTTCTGCTGTTACTTCTGCCCATATTATTTTTATATCATTTGTATTGACTCCTTCTTTCTCATTGATGCCTATTTGTCTTATATTGTTCAACTTTTCATCATCTTGCACATGTTGACTTACTTTTTCAAGCATCCTTGTTGTTTTAAAGGGATCGTTTCTTACCTTTTCACTAGCAGCAATGGTGTCTTCAAGGTCTGAAAGTCTATTTCACTTTCATTCAAATGGTTTTTCCACCTTGTGATTGAGGTTTTAACTTCCTGTATATCTCTTTGAAATTTCTTCATGCATTCTATTTCTTTCCTATATTGCTCATTAAAAGAGCCTATCATTTTTCTTTTCTCCTCTATTTTTTTTATCAGTGTCTTTTTCAGAATCACTCAGCAATTCTTTCATTATAGTTATCATTTCCTTTATTACTTCAGAAATTATATCTGATCTGATTGCCTCTATACCTTTCTGCTGTTGTTTCTTTACTTCAAAGTCTATTATTTCGGAAATTTCAGGTGGGTGCTTTCCAATTTCTTCTATGCTGGTGTATCCTGCATCTGTTCTTGGAGTGCTTGGAGCCTGAGAATGCATTTTTCTTCATCTCTTTGTCATTTTGTGTAGCATTCTCTTCTGACCTTTGGTGTAGAACTTTGATCATGTTATTACCTTAGCAGGTACCAATTTAATAATCCAAAAGAGATTATGTGGTTAAGGCAGATACATTTTTGTACTTACAGAACTATAATTAGCAACATTAATAATGGGTAGTGAGTTTTAGCAGTTGACAAACTTTTGTATCTAATGTGTTTGCATTTTACACCCTAAGAGCAAATATTATGACTGTATAACTAAGCAGATATTAGATTGGGAATTCATACTTAAATTCATTCCCCTGATAGGCAAGCCAAATAGCTCAGTGGATTAAACTGCCTGCAAGCAGATGCAGGGTCCCAGGGTTTAATCCAGGGCCTGCTGTCACAGCCTCATCTCCGGCACTTTGAATAGCAATTGATCTGGGCATGGTAACGCATACCTGTAATCCCAGCTCTTTGGAGGCTGTAAATAGGTGGATTACTATGAGTCTAAGTTATTAGTGATACGCCGAACACCCTGTAGACCTTTCCCTAAAATACAAAAAAATATATTAATAAATAAATAAAATTAATTCCCCTGAGGTCTGTCTGATCACCTCCCCTTTATGTACCTGTAGACTTCCCGGCAGACCTTCAACATAGTTACCTATTGCCCCCTCTCTAAAATAAGACAGAGAGAAAGAGAATGCTCTCATATATCTGGGTATATCAGTGTGTCTCAGCATACCAGGTCCAGATCTATCAAGTTAGAACTCATCTAGTTGGACTCGATTTTGGTTCTGGCTGTTCTGCTCCCCTTCTTCCTGCTGCAGCACATGGAAGTGTACACACATTGCCCCTCTGGGAAGATGTCCTGCTCCTGGATTAGTTGTGTGTGTCTTGCCCCTTGCCTCTCTCTGCAGGGAATTCTGCTGCATGGTTCCTCACCAGGCCTGTCTGATGGAGGAGGTTCCTGCAAGTGCGTAGAAGGTCCCCACTCACACACTCGCCCCACGTGCAGACTGGAGTAGAATCTGACAAGTGTGCGGAAGGTCCCTTACATAGGCAGGTCCTGGGCCCTACGTGGAGTAGAATCCAAGGGGCAGCCTGCACTGACATATCTTTTAAACTTTAAAGTTTAACAATGTCTTTCACAATCTTATATAGTTAGTCTTCTGGACTTGGACCTGAAAATACATGCTTAATGATAAAGTCTATATGTTTAAATCTGCAGATTGCTCTAAATGTTGTGAAAATAATTTTCTAAATTTTATGGATAAACAAATAACAATGAGACAGTTTCAAATCAAATTGGTAGGACACTTTCAATAATTAACATATTGCAAACATTCTTCCTAGTGGTTAATTGCTGTACAAGATGCGGACATGATATCCTATTTAAAAACACCATTTGAACAAATCACTCTATTCATTAAGAGAATGTAACTATATATCTATCTTAACCACTTTGAATACACGGATACAAAATGGACATTCATCTGTATACCGTTTTTAGTTAAGTTCTGTTATTTAAATATTATAGGTGTGTAAACTCAGCAAAGTATTCTAAAAGAGTCCAGTATCCCATAATAGTATTGGGTCTTCCGTTTGACTGGCAATGTCAGAAATTGTTGACCTGAGTCCCCCACAGCTCAACATAACAGCATGGCTTTACTTCTTATATATTGATTTATACTTTACTGATGGATGGTTAAGACCAAGGTAAAGCAGGACCTATGCAACAAGAGTTGTAGCTTTTGGGTCTGATAAGGTCAGTGAAATCCCCTCAGGATTTATCCTGAGATCGTGTACTTCAGATTGTAGTACCTTTGTCAGTGTCAGCCATGTGGATGAGTCACGGCCATTGCTTGGACAATGTGCTCGCTGTGAAAGCCTGAGAGAATGTCTTCTCCCCATGTGACTCTCCTTAGGCACACTCTACATCATCGATCACTTTCCTCTTTGGCCCATAATCTCCTTGATCAGAAAATTTGGGACAGTACTGAGTTACATGACGTTACAATACAAGTTCTCATATATCCTGAGTCTTAATTGACCTTAAAAGGCTAGGGCCAAAACGTTGGTTTTCCTTGCAGCCCTACTTTTTCTCTAATTTTGGTTTGCAAACTGAAGTTGTTAATGATCCAGGAGATAAGCTTATTGTTATTACCATACAACTTAGGCTGTTAAGCTTAACCTCACTATCTGTCTGCATATCAAACATCTTAGGCATAATATGGAACAAGTATTTTTCTTCAAGTATTGATATATTGAACTTTAAGTCACTTCAGAATATGATAAAAACATTTAAATATTAGAATATATTTTAAAAATGGGCATAAAAATTATATACATCTTATGTTTACACATAAGTCCAAAAATCTCACCATATAAACCTTGAAGCAGGACAGTCCCACAATATTCCTTTTCCTTTCCCTTGCTTTCATTCACCACCCTCTTCTTTTTGAACAACCATCTAACTGAGAGACATCATAGCAGCAACTGGCATGTCATGACAAGAAACCCATATTCAGAAGACCAGAATGACAGGCACTCCAGCATGAAACTACTATTAAAAATTACCATCTACAGTGCAGTAGCTTAGTTCACAGGTATCAGTATATATAGTTAGTAAGGATGAGAATCATTCCAATTTACTGCTAGATTAAAAAATCTTCTGAAGATTCTTAGGATCTTTGCCTTACCCATCTTCTACATATAACTGTATGGCTTAACTTATTCATGTTTCCTAGCTCTTCTCCTTTCCCTGTCTTGATTAGATAGTCCTTGATATCCTGCTTTCCTTTTAATTGTATTATACCTTTCCATTTGTATTTCTTCTTTTGAGCTCTCATAACAGGGAAACTATATAATATTTACACATGTGTGTCTGGGTTATTTCACTTATGAGTATATGTTCAAGTGGCATCCACTTCAATATAAAGACTTCGAGTATATAATTCTTAATAGCTGAATAATAACCCATTGTGTAAATATAACACATCTTTTTCATCCATTCCTCAGGTGATGGGCATCTTTGTTGTTTCCCAGATGTGGCTATCAAAAATTGTGGTGCTAAAAACACAGACACACATATATCATTATGATATGATGTTTTCAGATCCTCTGGGAAAATTCCCAGTAGAGGAATAGCTAGTTTAAATGGGATTTCCTGTCCAACTTTTCTAAGAAGTCTCCACACTGATTTCCATAACAGTTGCACAAGTCTACATTCCGAACCAGCAGTGGAGAAGGGTTCCTTTTTCCCCACAGCCTCTCCTACATTTGTTGTTGTGTGATTTCATTATGATAGCCGTTCTTTCTGGGGTGAGATGATATCTCAATGTTGTTTTAATTTGCATTCGTGGATGGCTAGTGATGTGGAGCATTTCTTCATATGTTTATTCACTTCTTTAATTTCTTCCTCTGAGAAGCGTGTGTTCATCTCAGATGCCCATTTCTGGATTGGGTCTTTTAAATTTTGGGACCCTAATGTTTTTTAGTTCTTTATAAATTCTAAAGAGTGGAGCTTTGTCTGAGTTCTTATTTGTCATGATTTTTTCCAAATTTGTGAGTTGCTGTTTCACTTTGTTGGTAATTTCTTTTGACGTGAAAAAACTTCGCAGTACCAGCTGATCCCAGTTGTCCATTCTTTCAACTGTTTCCCGTGCGATTTGCTTTCTGTTCATGAACTCTTTGCCTACCCCTATGGCTTCAAGAGTTCCTCCTACTTTCTCTTCCAGGAGATCTAGTGTCTCTGCTTTAATGTTTAGATCTTTAATCCATTTTCTCTTTAGTTTAGTGCGTGGTGATAGACCTGCGTCAAGTTAGGGTTTTCGACATGTAGAGAGCCAGTTTTATCAGCACCATTTGTTAAAGAGGCTATCTTTCTTCCAG
>NW_004524634.1:13061730-13062808 GCF_000260255.1 Octodon degus
CAGATGTTATTAATTCAGGTATTTCTTTTTTATTTCCAATCTGAGTTCCTCCATACCTTTCTGCAGCTGTTTCTTTATTTCAGAAGCCGTTGATTCATTGCTTTCAGCTGTGTGATTCCCAATTTGTTCTGTGTTAGTGTCTTCTGCACTTGTTATGGGTGGACTTGGGTTCTGAGGCTTCATTTTGTCCATTCACGTCATTTAATGTAGCACTGTCTTCTGAACTTTGTTGCAGATCTTTGTCATAGTTATAATCTTAGCCCACACTGAAGTTCAGGTGCTGATCAGGCTTGGGCTAGGAATGGGTCTGGGGGATCCCGAAATGCAGCAGAAATTCCTACTGTTCAGGCGAGGTGGGCGAGGTGTTGCAGAGTGGTGGGGGGCGTCCCAAGGTAGTTGAAGAGGGTCTCACCCACGCTGTACATGGGCTGCAAATAGTAGTAGGTCCTACCGACACAGGGTAGCTGGAAGCTCTCTCACACAATCACCAGGCCTGGTCTAGGACTGGTTCTGGAGTTTCCCGGAAAGCGGCAGAAATTCCTACTCCAAAAATATTTTTTTAAATCATATTTCAGTAACATTTCTTTTTTTTCAGTAACATTTCAAGATGTAAATATCTCTTTCAATTTTCTCTAATCAGTTGAATATTTTGTAAGATGAATGAACCATTTTTCATCCATTTGTTTAATCAGCCACTAAAAGAACTTATTGGAGGTTTATCATATAAATTCAATATCAAGAATTCATGAGTTGACATACCTTTTAAGGCAGGTATGAAAGAGACTAAATGTATAATTATAATGTTTTACAAAAACAAGAATTCTTCAAGAATATAATAAAATTCAAATAAACTTTACATATAAAGTCAATGCTGCTTCCCTAGCTTTCCTTATTTCTCACAGACTATGAAATGTGTGAGCAGAATCTTTTAAAAGGATGTGGACCTTCCTGACTTTTATCCCTAATTCTTTCTTTCTACTCTTCTTCCACTCCTTTTCTTCTCTTTCTCTTTCCCTTCTCTATTGCCCTTCTTTCTTGAGAACTATGTAAGCGTATAGGAAAAGGTATACACATAGAA
>NW_004524634.1:13070376-13072287 GCF_000260255.1 Octodon degus
GAATTAATAAATTGTGTGGAATATATTCTTATGTACTATACGTAAGGAAACATAAACAAATACATTTTCTGTAAATCTATATGTGTGTACATATATGGATTTGTATGTGTGAAATACAGACCATGCTTAAAATATCAACAATATTACCAGTATTACAGAATAAATCTTTAAAATATCATATGACTATTACCTATTTGGATACAATCATAAGCTGTTGCCCATAGACATACAAGAAGATTTAAATACATCGCTGAACAAAATTTCTAAAAATTATCAGATTAAAAATATTTTTGGGAAGATTTAATACTTTCCAGCCTGTAAATTGAATCAAGGTTTTACAGATCTTGATAAATTGTTGGAAAAATTAATAAATTAGAGCTTAGGGCCAAAATAGCCTACATATTGCCGCTAAAGAACAAGATTAAGATCAATAGCAGTAATATTGTTTGTATAGAGCGTACTTTCTGATTTCATTTTCACTTCTTCTGGGAGCCTGGCAACGCTTGCCCTGCCTCCCTACATTTTCATCACTTCACAACTACGAGTTCTAGGTCTGGACCTAGCAGCCGAGAGGCCACACGTTTCTGGCTGTGTAGCTGGAGAGCGTCACAAGGCATCTCTTTCCTGCTGCCTTTTCAGAGTTTTGTTCGTAGAACGAACCCTCCTCCGGGATTTGCTTTGGTGGTTTTGCAGGCTATTCACTGATATGAGACTATGTACACATGTATAATATTCTTTTAAGAAAGAAGATGATTCATTGGAGGGTCAGGATACAGATTGGAAATAATTTATTTTCTTCCTTATTTTTGAAGTTTTATTGAAATACTGGTTTTAATATAGCATTAAATATATATGTACAAAACCTTACATGTTCACGATATTAAGAACCTCTATCACTGCTGTATTTTTCACATTATATCTTACTTTTAATTGCTGCAGTCATGCAGAAAGATAACTGAAAATACAGATGTAATGCATCAAATATCTGGTCTACAATTTAAATACTATGGTCCTTAGTACTGCATCTTTCCAGTTCCCTGCCTTGTATCCATCCTGCTTTTTAACTCCATAAATAATGAGCAACTTGTCCTTGGTGTTCCCTTGGACTTGATTCATGTCTTTAGATCAATACACTTACACATACATTCAACTTTATGACATTTTATTCATGATTTGATAATTATAGAAACCATACCCCCAAATATGCCTAAGGTTAACTTTATCTTAATTGTCATTTTTGATACATCATCTCAATACATGTAGCTATCATATTTAAACAATTTTGTGATAGTCCTTTGAATCATAGCTCAAAAATTGGTAGTCTATTTCCTTACTGATGGATATGTAGTTTTTCCCTTTTATAAATAGCTCTGTTGTGTCTATTCTTCAATCTGTTCTCTTATTTACTGAGGGAATAAGACATTCACATATGTACCCACCAGAGAAGATACATGTTCAAAATTATCAGGTATTTCTGAAACTTCAGTATGTCTGTATTCATTTATATTCCTGTCAGGTGAGTGTTTTATTTCTCATTTACCCTTACCAACATTTTTTGGCTATCATGCATTCTATTATGTTTTGGAAACAGTGCTTCTGAGAGACTTTTTTTGTGTATCTCATTCTGTTTCTCAGTTTCTTTTCACATATTTAACTCAAATTTTATCTTTTATGAAAATGCCTCTTTATTTTCTGTAATACTAATCTTTTTTCTCTTAGAAGTAAAGAGTGCTTAATTCTATAGTGGAAGCTAAAATGATATTTACCCTATCATACAATATTTTGCAGGAAATATATATATGCAATAAAAATTGAGAAATAGAAGAATAATATCAATATGCACCTAGTACAAGTGAAACTTTATTTTCTGAAGGCTAAAGTGTACATTTTTATTAATATATTTTCAGTTTA
>NW_004524634.1:13072387-13073702 GCF_000260255.1 Octodon degus
AAATACACCGATAATGAAATATGGAGGTATTACCATATGATGAGTACTTTCACAATTATTTTAAAGTGAGAGTAAAAATAAATATATTAATAACTTTGGAAAATCAATAAATTTAGTGAAAGAAAAATCATACCCAATGTCATTTGAAGGATGATAGTTATGAAAACAAAGCCAATGTTTTAGAGATGAAAGAGGGAGAAATTGATAAATGAATTGAATCCTTCTGCTTTCTGTATCTTGCAGACACTAGATTTTTCCAAAAATCTTTTATTTAAGTATTTGTATTTAAATAATTCACAAGAAAGTGTTAAAAATATTTAACTCCTGAGTCTAAGACAAATTTGACATAAAATTGACCCAAAAAAGTACAAAACTAAGCTACCCTATAACATTTGCCATTCGTAGGCACCAAGTTTATGAGGTTTTTAAAAAGCCTTTTGGAGTAAAATTGTCTTGAACCCTGTAGAGTAGAGAAAGAAGAATTGGTGTCCATTTGTAAATCTTGAACTCTGAATGCACAGTAAATGAAGACTGGATCATAATGGATAGACATAATAATATATATTATAAACACACACACAAATAATCCGTCTACATAATGACTCTGTTTAGAAAGGAAAATAGCATGTCTTTGGAGTTTGTAAGTATGTCTGACTCCCGTTTGAATTATTCACTTGGTTTATACCAAGTGCAAATTTGAGAAATGCCACATCTAGTAACAATAGCAAGTTTCTCAAAGAAATAAATCCAAACTAATTCTCGTAAAAAATACCCATAAGAGCCTCACAATTTTATCATCAAATGAGAGGCAAATAGAAAACTACAATATATAGGAAGAAGCAAATCACCCGAAATGGTGCTAGTAGGAACAACAAGTAACAAAACTAAATGCTCTAGCATCAACATTCTTTGGATTTTCAAGAGGAGATATGAATGTAAGCCTTGCTGCATACAGAGAAGGCACAACTTACCAAGAGTGACTCATGCAGATCAAGGTTAGTTAATAGATAAAGTAACTTAGGTTACTTTCAGAGAGGTGGGTGGCTTACAGGGAGCTACACCCAGATGCCATCAATAAACTCTTAGCGCCACTCTTACTTCTGGGGCCAGTGTTTAAATATGGTTTTTGTTAAACAGGGAGATTCTAAATGAAACACAAGACCCCTTGGGAAAAAGTTGAGTGTATTGTATTTCCATCTCATCCTTATAGCAAAGAAGCTGGGCTTCTGAGATTCTGTCAAGTAACAGTGCTCTGTGCCTTATTTGTGCTGGAGATTGGCATGCAGCCTTGGGTGAGAACCACTGCACTGTGATA
>NW_004524634.1:13073802-13075083 GCF_000260255.1 Octodon degus
TCTTTATTTTCTGTAATACTAATCTTTTTTCTCTTAGAAGTAAAGAGTGCTTAATTCTATAGTGGAAGCTAAAATGATATTTACCCTATCATACAATATTTTGCAGGAAATATATATATGCAATAAAAATTGAGAAATAGAAGAATAATATCAATATGCACCTAGTACAAGTGAAACTTTATTTTCTGAAGGCTAAAGTGTACATTTTTATTAATATATTTTCAGTTTATTTTTGGATGATGTTAAACAAAGACCATTTAAATATTTTTCTCTGTGTGGATATTGAGTTATTATACCTTGCTTGTTGAGACTATCCATTTCCCTCTTTCTTGGTATCCATGTAGAAGATCTGGTGACTTTCTGTGTACATTTTTATATGAGGTCTGTATTCTGTCTAATTGTTGTCTGTTTTTATGTCAGTACCATAAGGTCTTTTTAAAATTATATTTTTGTCATTTTGAGTCAAAAATTCATAGAAAAAATTCATATAGCTTCCTATGCAGTTCAGACTGGCTTTGAATTCACTTTATACCCTTTGCTGGCCTTGAACGTACAGCAGTCCTCCTGCCTCAGCCTCCTAAATGATAGAATTCTTGGTATATATCACTACACTCAGAAGTACAATACTATTTTGATTTCTTTGAGAATTTAGGATTCTGTTGGTTCCATATTTATTTAGTGCTTTTTACTTTTTATATATAAAGATATCTTTGAACTTTTGATAAGGATGGCAAAGAACCTGTGGGTCACTTTGGATAACACAGACCTCCTTAAGTTATTAATGTCTTTCAGCCTATAGCTACCTATAAAATCTTTTCATTTGTGTGAATAATTTGTAGTTTTCAATGTAAATATCTTTCACCCTCTTGACTGAATTGCTCTATACTTCATTTATTTTAATACTGTTATGAATGAGGTAATTTCTTCAATGTTTAGTATTGTCCTTTATTTCTATAGATATTTTTAATCATCTAAGATGTCCCAATTACATCATATTGGACAATTGTTATCTGTTTTGGGGACAGATAAACAATTTTAATACTAATTCTTCCCCTGATTTCCAAGTGTAAATCTACTCTGCAAGCCTATTTCTTTCCACAAGGGTGAGATAGTTTTTGTTCTACTCATTTGTAGCACCAGGAAACGTTATAAACTATTTTTTGGGGGAACTAAGGATTGAACTCAGGCCTTTTAGCTTGCCAGGAAAACGCTTATTCTACTGAGCTATCTTCCTGGCCCCATTAAAAAGTAGCTGACCTGCCACTTAGATACTTAGCTTTT
>NW_004524634.1:13075183-13077286 GCF_000260255.1 Octodon degus
CCAAATGTGCTACACAGAGAATCTACACAGATGTCATCTGATTAAAAACCCAGGTTAACTGATATCCCTTAATGAGCTTCCCTTCCTAAAACTTCTCATGTGCACTTAATTAACCAAATCTAGTGGCTCCATGTTTAATCAAATTATGTAGGTAGGTGTGTTTTCTTTCATTTGGAATCCCATAATAAAATAATATAATTCAATTTTACATATCTTTTTCCTTTGATGTGCATTTTAAACTCTATATATATATTTTTAAAAAAATCATTTTTTAACTTTTATTGTCAAAGCTCAATGCTAGAGGTTTTAAGACTGTCTTCTGTGATTAAATTGGTTAGAGATCCTTGAAGGTTGCTTGCGGTTTGCTTCTGAGCCCACTACATGGAGCATTTCTTTTTTGCTTCTTTTGTTTTGTTTCTTTTGATATAACAAGTATAATGGGATGTAGTTTTAAGGATGAAGAAAGATAAAATGATATAATAAAAATATATCCTTAAGGGTGTTAATTAGGGGCAAGGGACATGGCTCAGTGGAATAAAAGCTTCCTTGAAAAGAGCAAGGACCTGAGTTCAATCCCTAGTTCTGCCAAAAAATAGTATTAATGAATGTACAAGTATAGTGAGTAACATGAACAATAAAATTGAAAAAAATAAGAGTAATCTGAAATAAAATGTTGGGAAGTAGAAGTTAATAATCATTGAAATGACCAGATCAGTAGATGTTTTCTAGAAAAATTTATAGGGTAGATAAAAAACAAAATAATATAAGATAAATGGAAAGAAATGTACTCAAAAGTATCAACACTGCAAAGAAATGAAGAAGATAGAAAGAAAATGTCAGAATTTTAGAGTATAAATATAAAGTCTGTAAATGTTCAACATTATATATACAAAATTTCCACCCTAACAAAGGAATACAGGTAATCAGAATAATAATTCTCAAACAACAAATAAATAAACTGATAAGATTCTGGATAGACAGTCCCAGATTTTGGGAAAAGAAAAGAGTCAATCTAAACTTGTACTAGCAGTGATGGTGTACATTCTAGAGCTTTGCATGCCTGCCATTGATTCTCCAATACTGATATGTTGCTAAATTTCCTTCTATATATAAATGTGAGCACTTTCATGCAGAAAACTATGATGAGTCTATGACTAACAACATTTTTATTAAAGAAACTTTAGAACATATATGGTAGAAAGACAAAAATTATTGTGAAGGATTTGTGGTAGGCATGAAGAAAATGAACAGAACCACTGAGAAACTCAGAGTTGTAGCTGAACAAATACCAGTTATGTAACATGTTAGTAATTTATCTTTCACAGAGTTAAAATGTACAAGCAATGTACTAGATATTACTAAAGAATTAAAAAGTCATAGCATTTCCTGAACCCAAAGATCAATGTAAAAAATATTTCATATCTCAAAGGAACAAAATCCAAAAGTTATGCTTTAAGCATGCTGTTCATACTATGAAATAATGCCAATTATTTTTATTGCTGGTAGAAATAATCTGAAAAGATGTTGAGAAGACATAATGAAATGGCAAAAAGAAGCATAATCACTGAAAGCAATACCTAACAATGGTATTTAGAGATAAAGTTATGGATTCAGTTCAATACCAAATAAAATTAGGGATTTGATATGCACTGTAAAGAGGGCAAATTGGAACACATGGTACTTTATCAGAGAGAATGCAAATGCAAAATTAATTTGGGTGCTCAGGATTATGTATGAATCATGCTTATTTATAACAGTTTACAAATAAGAGTTAAACAGACAAATAGATGACTGGGTATTATACAGTTCCCTAGAACGATATATAAAATTTTATTGCTGGCAAAGCTGATGTTCAAAATTAGTAGAGGGAATCAAAAATTCTTCTATAAATAAGTTTATTTATTTTGAACTGAGAAATTTTATTTTACAATTTTTTCATATTTATATTAATTTTATTGACAAAGAAATAGTAATGAGACTGTTTTAAAACAGGTTAGTAGCACAGTTATAATAATAAATACATTGCATATTCTTATCTTCATAGTAGTTTTTCATAGTAGAAGATGCAGACATCATATCTTGCTTAAACACTATTTGCTCAAA
>NW_004524634.1:13085301-13088421 GCF_000260255.1 Octodon degus
TTTTTTTTTTTTACTAAGTTGTGGCTATCAGGTATTCAGTCTCAGAAAAAGCAAGCTAATACACTCACAAAGATATTTTCTAGAAATAATCATAACAGTAACCACTTTTCCTATTTATATTTGTGACTGTCATTGTTGACAAAGTTGTTGTTGTTTTTTTTTTTTTTTTTGTAGTATTGAGGATTGAACTCAGGGCCTTGTGCTTGCCAGGCAAGCACTTATTCTAGTGAGCTATCTCCCCGGGCCCTCATCTGTTCTTAAGAGTGCTGTCACTTATAAAAAAATATTTGATAGTCATATAATTATTGATATATTTGAAATATCTGTGTGAGTGTGTACAGGGTACATATGTTTGTGCTGTACAGATGTGATTCAGAGAGAAAAAATATGGATTATATAATTTAAATGTTAGTGACAGACAGAAGAGTGATGTTGACAGAAAGACCTTGAGCTCCTTGCATTTTGTTCTGTATAGTGAAATCTTTCCTATTATAGTATGTATTTAAAATGAATGCATGACAGGTTTCATGTTCACATTCCATGCATTATATAGAGCTACATTTTATTAACCTGGAAGTATGTATTGGGTAGAACTCAGCTGAAATTTTAGTTTTAAGTCTGATCAATTTGAATAAAATCAAATTTAGAGTTTGATTTGACCTTGATGTCAAGCAAGATTTTCTAAATTTGGCTGAGAAATTTTGCTTTCAAGAGCCAAATTAATTTCTAAGCCTTTTATTTTTTTCCTTTTCCTTCTCTACTCCTATTTCCCTCAAGTCAAAATTAATTGAATACAGCAGCTTTTTATTCTTTTAATTTGATAATGTCAACTGACAGGTTGTGTTTTTAAAATTCCAAATCTAACTTGTGGGACTTAAAATGTAGGAAAACTAATTAGAAAAAATGGTGAAGCTGAAAAGTTATGATTTGTTGGGAAGAGTGAAAGAGAATGTCAAGAGCATACTATAATTTTCAGCATGCTAGTATTGAAATTTTAATTATACAGTTATAGCACTTTGCTTTGGAATCATCCATGTTCTGATATCTAGAATTGTACACTGAGTCCTGGAACCAGTGGATAAGGTAGAATAAAAGAAGGCTAAACTGATGTGGGATAGAAAAAAATGTGTATTTCTGTTGTATAGCCACATCCTCCCCCACCTCTTCGTCCTTGAATCCCCTAGAACAGTGAAGAGTTTTGTCTGTTGGTGATCCTCCCTTGACCCCCTAAAGTGTTTAAGCCAAGCCTTCCTGCCCTAATAGACTCCAGTTTTTGACAACACTGTGGATATAAAATTTTTTGTAGAGTTAGTAATTGAACCCATTGTCTCACACACGCCAGGCGAGTGGTCTACCACTGAGCTGCTCCCAAGCCAAAAACTGAGCTTTTCACTGTGCGCTCCAATTCTCTCTTTCCATTATTCTGAGTACTAAATATACTTTTTGGTTTGAGAATACATTAGTCAGGGGTCAGAACTGGCACAGTGGCTTATTTTAAAGACTGTTATTTGCATTCTGAGCATTTGCATCTACTACCTACATTCGTGTGTGTGTGTGTGTGTGTGTGTGTGTGTGTGTGTCTATAAAGTTGCAGTAGGTATTTTAGTCATTACTAAATTTAGCATATTTGAGAATTTTATCAAAAAGTTCATTTCTGGAGATCATGTAAGAGTGCTTTTCAGACATATGCTTTCCTATTCCCTCAGCATCAAGAAAAGACTTTTATTGTGTATGTTTTAGCTTTCATGGCATTTAAACATTTTTATGTTCCATTCTCACTTTAAGCCTTTGAGGGTAACAGAGAATAGATCATTCTTTACAATTTCTATACAGAAAAAGTAATGCTTAGAGAACTTTGGGTGTGCTCAAAACAATTCAACCAACCACCAGAAAATGAATCATTTTAACAAGTGCATTTTTAAATTTTGACTATGCATAATATGCCAATTTCTAAACCAAATACTAACTGAAAATAGCCTACAGAGTTTTCCTGAACATTCACTCTTTATGCTTATAGTATGGCATATGTATTGATGAGCAAAAATATGTTAACTTGGACTGAGTAAAGATGGAGAGGAAAATCCCATAATGGATTCTGTTAAAGGTTAGTACAAGCAAAAAAAGAAAAAAAAAGAAAAAGACAAGAAAAGAAAAGAAACTGAGGTAATCCATGAGATAACTTAACTTGAAACAAATCCCCAACTTTGCAACTTAAATATCAAAGTATTATGAGTATATGCAAGTACTCCGGTAATGGAAGACTGACAAATTAATGCATAGTCCCTGTCCGTATTACAAGACTGAAATGAGCTGCTGCAAAACTAGTTTTAGGGAAGGAAACAGCACTTGAGGATAAACCTCAAGATTTAACTAAACCTCAAGTAATAAAGAACTGCTAAATTGGAAGACACCGTGAACAAAGAATTAGTATCATGATGTAATATGGACTAAATACTTCTTACCTTGATGGAATAATATTTGAAAGATTTCAGGTTCACAGGGAGATTCCAGATCATCCTTAAAATAATAAACATATGCTATCGAGGGATAGCTGATCTAGAGAAGTCTGCATGCTTAGAACTTGACAAGTCTGTGGATAAGTGTACATCTGCACAATCACCTTCTCAATGCACTCCATAAACATGCACATCAACGCACAAACTTCATCCTGTCCTGCATGAGCCATCTGATAAGAAATAGCAGTTCTTTGGATTTACATGAAATGATTTGACATATATTTTAATGTATTATTTTCACATATAATAAAGAGAATACATATAGATAAATAATATGCATATCTGAAGTGTAAGGCACATATTTCTATGTGTTTACATATGTACAGATGTGATATATAATCCAAAATAATAGTGTATTTCTCTTTCTATATATCCATGTCACTATCTATCTGTCTGTCCATCTATATGACTAGTAAATTTGTTTTAGTTTTAATTAGACATGACCTTTATTATTAACTTATTTGTCATACATGTAAAAGCAGAAGTAGTTACAATACTTGGTCTAGAATGAAAGATAGCTGTAACACTGAATAATACTCTGGTAAATATTTGTCTTACACCTACAATATTTAAATGGCAATGAAATACCCAACTTTGACAAAAC
>NW_004524634.1:13088521-13090072 GCF_000260255.1 Octodon degus
GAAAGTATCTATATATCAATGTTATTTTGTACATGCAGATATATATTTTTTCCACTGCAAAATGGTCCTTCATTTATATCCCCCTTTTTTGTTTACTTTTGTCAGATACGGGTATTCCATTGCCATTCAAATATTGTAGGTGTGTGAAGTCAGCAACATATTCCAATATAGTCTAGTAGTTCATAATAGTAGTGAGTTATCTATAGGACTGGCAATGTCAGAAGTCGTTGACTGGAGACTTTTACAGCTCAGCATATGAATATGCCTTTACTTTTCATACCTCATTTTCATACTTTTCTGCTGGATCGTTAAGACCAAGATGAAGCAAGACCTATATAATAATAAATGTAAATTTTGTGCCAGAAAAGGTTAGTCAATGAATTTATATATTTTTCAGTTTTTCTGTCAAATGAAAGGAAAATTAGGTATTTATCACACAGAAATTCCTTGATTTTGTGAAAAGGAAAACTTTAAAAATCTGAAATAAATTTCAAAAATTTTTTCACTTAATTGTATATGTAGGATTATATAATACCTAAAAATCAAAATCCATCATATAAAATTTTCTAATTTGAAATAAAGGTACACAATTCTTCAAAGAAGAATTTTATAAGGGAAAATATGCAAGAATGTTTCATAAACAGATGAAATGAGCCTGAAACTCATCAATAAGCATAAGAAATAAACTAAAATAAGCATGAAATACTATGCCATGTATTACCCTAATAGGAATTAAAGTTTGATAAACTCCAGGCAGGGGTGCAAAATAATGAAAACATTCATAGGCTTCTCATAAAGATGCAAATGCTCTGTAATCACTATGGGAAAATCACATGGCTCTATCTGTTCTTGTGTGAGATTCATAAGTCCCCTTCAAGATACGTGATGTTTTATTAGAGCCCTTCTTACGGTCGTAATTCCACAAAGCATTGTGCCCTCATAGTGAGACTTTGGGAAGGTGGTTGCATCACATCAGTGTTACCTCAACAGTGAGGAATTTCGACCTAATGTGTTTTGGCAATTAGAGCCTGATTAAAGGAGGGTGGTCACTGGAAGTGCTGCCAAGAGGGTTAATCTCTTTTCCGCCTCCCTTATCTCCCTCTCTGCTTCAGGCTGGTATGCCATGTATTCTGTTTCCTCTGTCATGGCCATTTGCCATGCCAACCTGCCTTGAACTGAAAAGCAAAACTGAAGAGCCGTAAGGACCATGAGTTAGAATTTGTACAAACTGAGCTCAGTAAACCTTTCCTCATTGACATTGTGAGTATCAGGCGTGGCTCAGTGAGGAGAATGTAACAGAGACAACCTTCCTCAGTACTGAACCTGAGAAACTCTTGTGCAAATACTGAAGGAGCTATAATTAAAAGTGTTCATAGAAGCATTATTTTATACCATTCAATAAAGGAAAATACCTAAAAGTTCATGACCAAAATATGCAATCTTGGGCCAGCCAAATAGCTCAGGGGATTAAAGTGCCTGCTTAGGCAGATGCAGGGGCCAATAGTTCGATCCCTGGGCCTCCAATGCCATCCCCGCCCCCGCGGGGTGCTG